>NC_140174.1:63963838-64323720 GCF_963971535.1 Notolepis coatsorum
CAGAACATTGCACTGGGTGAGAGCATACAGTTCATTACCCCCCTTGGTGATTTTTTTTTTGTCAAATCAGTTGTGCAATAGTCACTTTTGGTGAGTTGTTTCTATACAATTCAGTTATATGACATTTAGGTATGACACAGGACTACACAAGCATTTTTGTATAGAAATGTGTCAACAGACTAAAGCAGGGAACCACAAAATTTTGCATACGAATTATGCAGAATGTAATATCATAACTGTCTATTACATTTCTTGCAATTGAGCCAATTTTCCTTAGGTACGGTTTTGAGGTGCGTGTTCAACAGAATGTAGTATCAAAAACAACATTCACAAAAAGTATGGGTTACTGAATGCTGAACTGCACTATTATAATCACTAAGCCAGACCTTACCCTGTGTCCCTGTCACTTGTCTCTGCTGCCCTTTGATAATAAAAAAATGGGCATATTTCAGTTAGTCACAGCAAAAGTCACCTAGTAAAAGTGAGATAATTGACCATATCAAAACATGCTAGGGCTGTACCGAATAGTTCGAAGCTTCGTTCATAATGTTGACATTCACGAATTCTAAATCAACATAAAAAAATTGTAAAAAAAAAAAATCTTAAATTTTTTTTTACATTTTTTTTTGTCAAGGTATGGCGAGTGCCATACCTTGCCATACCAAATGGACGCCCCTGCCTTGATTGATCCTCCAGTCACAACTGTTGCTTCCCCCCGACAGGAAGCAACAGTTGTGCAGTGCTTGATAGGTAAATTAACTACATTTGGATCCTGGGCTGAAAACCAGCCTTTTGACAGTTGTGTAGTGTGCAACTTGGCATAAGTGGTGTAGGATGGGTCAGTGGTGTAGTGTGCACTTGGTCTAGGTGGATAGGATGAATCAGTTGTGTAGTGTGCACTTGGCCTAAGTAGTTAGAATTGGTCAGTTGTGTAGTGTGCACTTGGTCTAGGACGGTGGATACAGGGGCGTAACTTGCGGGGGGGTCCCCCGGAAAAATGTCCCCTGCATGATTTCAGAATGCAGTATTTGTCCCCCCCATGTTTTCCAAACCGCTGCAACTGCGCGGCCTGGCGGCCAGCACTGTGACTCGCTACTACACAGTGCCGGCACTGCAGATTTACCCTACTCTTGGAATTCATTGCCAGATCCTCAAAGTGATACATAAGGGGCGCTGTCTCGATAATGCAGTGTTATTAAAGCAGCGTGTAGCCGACGCATGAACCAGTTGGAACTGGAAATCCGTTGGTAAAGAAATAGCAGCCTGGAATAATTTTTGGACGCTCTCAATTCGCAGTAAAGGAATATATCTGCGGTTTCCCTGGCGGATGGCGAACAAGCCAGCCGATTATACTATGAGTCATGACATTTGACATAGTCTATGACATCATACTTAACTTAAACTTGAACACGGAGGCAGTTACAAGAACTATCAGAGCCCCCGGGAGGGTGGTCGAATACCTTTTGCGATGTATGCAGGGAACGAATTGCAGAGGATAGTGGAGATCGAGCTGCCTGTCGCCCATTCTAACGCAGGAGTCCTGGACCCCTGACAGGTAAGGTAAGCGATTTTAGATGTATCACTTTAAGTGTGCGGCTGTTGTCCGAATACTAGTGAATATTGAAAAATAAAGGCATGACATTTAGAGACGTCCCCGTCGTAGCGTTCTGGTGCGGGGATATGGGTGTCTCTGTGCGGGGGCGCAACAGCAACAGGTGGGGTAGGCTGGGCAGAGATGTATGCATCAAAACGATTACATTGTTTGTCTCGCATACATTCGATTTATAATGCGAGCACCTGCATTACAATCAAATTACTGATCTGTTATGTGTTATGGACCCGAGTCTCGAGAGGCACTTTATAATAGAAAAAAGACAGTGCAAACATGTATATGTCGCTTACAGTTTATTATGCCTATGCAGCTCGTTTATTTTGACAGAGTTAAAAAAAATGCACTAGTATCATTATATTAAATTAGCGGACGTGCAGCTGGACAAGCCCTGGCTCCACGATGACCACTTCTTACAAGAGGCGCCACCGCCTGGGAAAATGCGTATTGCACACCTGGTATTAGAAGAAAAAAAATTGGGAAGGGGGGGGCGCCCCCCCCCCTACCCCCCCCCCCCCCCCCCCCCCCCTGCGACGTAACTGACCACGCCCCCTAATATGTCCCCCCCACCGCTGGGACCAAAGTTCCGCCACTGGGTGGATAGGATGAGTCAGTTGTGCAGTGTGCACTTGGCCTAAGTGGTTAGAATGGGTCAGTTGTGTAGTGCACTTGGCATACAGAAAGTAGTCAGGATGGGTCAGTTGTGCAGTGTGCACTTGGCCTAAGTGGTTAGAATGGGTCAGTTGTGTAGTGCACTTGGCATACAGAAAGTAGTCAGGATGGGTCAGTTGTGTAGTGTACACTTGGCCTAAGTGGTTAGCACGGGCCAGTTGTGTAGTGTGCACTTGGCCTAAGTGGTTAGGATGGGTCAGTTGTGTAGTCTGCACTTGGTCAGGATGGGTAAATGCAAAGGAATAATTTCCCCATGGGGACAATAAAATGCAATTTAACAACAAATTCATCATTTCAGGAGAACCAGGAGTTATTTTGGGACAAATTGTGAAAGGGTATAATATAACCCAGTTTTTCTGCTGCTAATATAACCGTGTCATTTGAGACTGTTTTGTCACAATTGTCATTATGTTCATTTACATTGGACGACTGCCAGAGGAGCAGTTTCCTTGTGGCTGCAGTAACATGAGGCTTACAGCAAATCCTTACACTGCAAGAATGGTCCATGCAGGACAAGATCATTATTTTTATTATTTTATATTAATTATTCAAACAAATTAGGGAAAATGGACAATGGTGTGAGATAATCTCACTTGTTACAATACAATTCACCTTGACCCAATACTTTACCTGAACAAAAAGGCATCTTGTACAAAGCAAAGCAGCCAACATTCAAGACACCATCTATACCAAGTCAAGATGAGTGTAAAATCAAGTTCAATTTAGTTGAAAGTGAAACTACTAAGTGTAGAATAAAACATTACCCAGATTTTCTTCAGTTTTATGCAGTAGTGTAACTGTGTTGGGGTTATCTTTGGGCAACCCAACCCAAAACCCAAGAAACATTTGACAACCTTGGTGAGATTCACCTTCACTTCCTGAAATAGTCCTAATGACCATAACCTAACATCTATCACTCAGCAGTGTTTCCCACAGGATTTTGTGAGACTGTGGTGGGTGAACCTTGGACCCTCTAGGGGGGTCCGGGGGCATGCTCCCCGTAATTGTTTTTTTTGTACATTTTAAAGTTAAATGCATCAATCTGGTGCACTTTCAGAGCAAAATAAAGAGGCCAGATCTATGATGAACTTTGTGCTCAAAACACAAAATCGACTAGAGTAGACTCACAAAGCACCCCAGCCGTTCCATGTATTTGTTAAATTCCAGCACACCTGATTCAACTTAACAAGCCCTTTAGTAGTTGAATCAGGTGTGCTGGTGGTGGAATTTAACAAATACATGGAACGGCTGGGGTGCCTCGAGGAGAGGTTTGAGAACCACTGGACTAGAGCATACATTTGAGCCACCAAAGAAATGACCTGTTGAACTGGTTTATTTTTATAAAATAAAAAAATATACTCGATTACGATTACGACTACTACCACTGCCAATACTACCGATATATCCCTATTGGCAAACTTTATATAATTTTCTTTTTAATATAATACAAATAATATTTTCGGTTCATTATAAAACTGTGGTGGGCCGCCACAGTCTAGGTAATTAATGGGGAAACACCCTAGAAATGGTGTTTCATAAATGCTTATTATTGCATCCCAAACCATGATAGTTTCTCTCTTTTCCCAATCTTCTTGTGTGAGGGTGACACCTTGTGACCATGTGGGGTAATTACAACAGTTTCTTCTGGCGTTTTGTTGAAAGTGGATGGCAAGACTTATTTTCTCGTCATGGAAGATGCACCCCCATAATGACCCTTGCTCTAGTTACTAGACCAATTTATTGTCATAGTAAAAGTACTGCTCTAGATACTAGACACATTTATTGTCATGGTAAAAGTACTGCTCTAGAGTCTACTGTAGATACTAGACTACTTTCTTATCATGGTAAAAGTACTGCTCCAGATACTTGACTACTTTCTTGTCATGGTGAAAAGTACTGCTCTAGATACTAGACTACTTTCTTGTCATGGTAAAAGTACTGCTCCAGATACTTGACTACTTTCTTGTCATGGTAAAACTACTTTCATAATGACCATCCTGCTAAAGTTTCTAGCATTATGTTGTCCATCTTCTATACTTGCTTATTGGTTTGATTTATAAGTAGCCTTCCAAAGCTTGTAGGCTACCCAAAATAAAATAAATTAAAAGAATAAATGTTTGGCAAATAAACAGAAACTGAGTTTATCTGAAGCATCGTTTTGCACCATTTCTGTTGGAGAGATGAGACAGTTAGAGAGAGAGAGAACTTGCAAAACCCAACACTTGTATGGAATGAAGAAAGAAAAGAAAAGCTAGAAATGTCAAGTGGTGGAATTGGTACGACTCAGATTGTTCTTTATTGGCTTTACAAAATGTTCTTTATAAAATGTTTGGTGTGTTATTCCAACATCAAAATTGTATTATAGTCTTTACAACTTGTAATTTACATTTAGTGTCTAGAACTTCTAGACACTAAATGTAAATTACAAGTTGTAAAGACTATAATACAATTTTTTAGAAGATCCAGAAGAAGGCACTCAGTAGAGTGAAGACTTAAGACTCAACAACCTGAACCTCCACACTTTGCCATTACATTCACACTCAGAACTAAGCAAAATCTGCATATGGCTCGCTGATAACAAACTATCATTACACATGGGCAAAACAGAGTCCATTCTCTTCGGTTCAAATAACAAACTCAGCAAGACCGACGGCTTCTCAGTTACAGTGGGTGACAATATTGTCACAAGGAAAGAAGATATTACCTACCTGGGTTCCATCCTAGAGGCAAATCTTTCCTGTGACAAAATGGCATCCAATGTAATAAAAAAAGTCAACCAACGAACTCGTTTCTTGTACCGGATCTCCTCACTGGTAAACAAGAATACCCTGAAGACTCTAGCAGGAGCACTCATTCAAGGGTACTACGACTATGCTTGCACCTCATGGTACCAAAGCACCTCAAAGGCGCTAAAAACAAAATTACAAACATCTCAAAACAAACTGGTCAGACTACTGCTTGACCTTACTCCTAGAACCCACCTCACCCCTGCCCACTTTGACAACCTAGGATGGCTTAGAGTAGACGACAGAGTACAGCAACTTGCAATGGGCCTGGTCTACAAGATACACTACACGACCAAGGTACCCATGTACATGACTAAATACTTCCCAAAGGTCAGTGAATACCACGATCACAACACCAGAGGGAGCTCCACAAATCATGTTAAACCCAGATTCGGCTCAAACAAGGGACTAAACACGTTTCGCAATTATGCCACATCAATGTGGAACGCCCTACCCAAAGCTGTAAAGGAATGTGAATCACTACCCACTTTCAAAAACACTCAAAAAACACCTAAGGGAGACTGCAACTCGAAACTGGCCCCTGTAAATGTCCGAACACAACCCCCTCCAATGTACAGTAAATTACCAAGTATGGTCTTGTCAATAATCCAATGTACAGTGTTGTTTGTACAGTTGTACAGTGTCCCCCACCCACCCCTCCTACCCACCCCCCCCCCCCCCCCACCCAACCACCTCCAACGACTGCTCTACCTCCCGACTCCGAGACACTATCGCCCCAAGGTATGTATAGGGGTCATAGGTTTGACGTGTCAACTGTCAACCTAATATATATTCATATTTTATACCATCTTATATCACAAAGAAAGGGACAACACCTTTCAAATGTCATCATGATCAGACAAGCTGATCAATATGCCAGTTGTCCTTCCGCGTTCAGTTTGCGCGATCTGATTGGCCACTGATGTTCCTCTCAGCACCCAATCGCGGCCTAACTTTCAGCTCCACAAGTCCGTCGCATCAGCTACCTACCTGCATGCGCTACCGGCTACCTGCATCAATATACTACTAACTATCAATGAACTAACTCGCTACCACCGTGCATCAATATACTAACTAACTAGCACATCAATATACTAACTAACGCGCTACCGCCGTGCATCAATATACGCATCAATATACTGCTACCGCCGTGCATCAATATACGCATCAATATACTGCTACCGCCGTGCATCGCTATACTGCTACCTCCGTGCATCAATATACTAACATGAATTGCGCGACCTAGTCAATTCGGTAGAAGAGTCTGGTGGGCGAGATTACGCATGACCAGACTGTGATCTAAAAACTCCTGCCTGTGGCTGAATAATGAAGCCCAAAGTCGCGTCACGCGCAAGAGAATATTACCTACTTATGCGGCATAAGTTAGTTATGGCATGCGTTGTTCATGGGACGGGGTAGCACGGTGTGGTACCTCACTGAGTATTAAAGATTTGAGCAGAAGCGCGTGCACGCACATGCACGCGCTCGCGAGAACGCGCTGCTCGACTCGACTCGTTGTGTTTACCTGCCTCCCGGGCCCCGGCGCTACCTCGCATTATCATAACAATAGCCGCTATAGGCTGGTGTCTTCAACACGTCTGGACTCTTTGTGATGTAAATATGGAACGTCCCAAGTTGCCGCTGCCCACAGAGTGCACCGCCGTCCAAAGGTGAACGACGGCGAACGAAGGGCCAAATCAAAACAGCCGTCAATTCCGAATTGACAACTGTTTTGATTCAACCCCCCACCCACCACCACTCACCCCCGGACAACAACACACTCTGCAAACAGCAGCAACCCGGGACATTCCATATCTACATCACAAACTTTGGGACTGAGTAGATAATTAATTAATCTTCTCTTTATTTTTATTATTTATATTAAAACTGAATCAAACCATAAACAAGGTTGCCTGTTGGGATGTTAGATCCTAATGTGAAAAACTGATTTTATATGTCTGCACTTTATGTGCTAATTTTATGCCTGTCTTAATTCTGTTGTGAAGCACTTTGAGCTGCAGTTTCTGTATGAAAGGCTATACAAACAAAGTGTATTATTGTGCGCGAGGGAACATATGCGCATGCGCGCGGGGCCGCGCGTGCGTGCGCGCGGCGTCATTATCCTGCGTGGCGGCTCAGTCCATAATAACAACGCAACCCCCCCCCCACTCCTACCCCCCCCCCCCCCCCCCAACCACCTCCAATGTACAGTCCCACCCCCACCTACCCAATCCAATGTACAGTTTCTACGCCTAATGTATATACTCTTTTCTTTCTGGACTCTTTTTGTATCACAAATACAGTACTGTAATTGCAAATCTGGTATGTCATAAATGTATAGATGTAGCAGTACTGTCTATCTGTATGTCATGTATGTCATTTATGTTACGATGAATTGGAAATGGGGGACCCTGGTGGAAACAAGACGAAAGTCTTTCTCTGGTCTGCATCCCCTTAACAATTGTATGTATTGAGCTGTACTGCACTGTACCCATTCTGCAATCTGTTAATAAAGTTTTCATTCATTCATTCATTCACACTGGTTATAAGTTATGCCGTGATCAATATTAAAACTCACTGCTCGTCCACCCAACGTAAACAGAGCGTTAATATAGAGATGAAAACAATACACTACGTTATTTCGATTGATATGAATAGCCAGTTACGTTAATATAGAGTGTAAGGGCAACCTAACAAGAAATGTTGCCAGTGAGGGAATACTGGGTGAAGCTCTTTCCTACGCGTGATGCTTGTTGATAATAAAATGATGTCTTCTCCTTGGTCACTGTTGAGTGTTTTATTACTACTTGCGGTGTGGACAAATATAAGCATACAAAATAAACTCAAAAATTGACTCAATGTAACTGAAAACAAACAAACGAGCACGGTAAAAAGATAGTGTGGCTTCCCTGTGATAATTACCCAAATTCCCTGCCGCTGCACACCTGTGAACCCATACATATAGACTGCACCTAAGCGCACATGAGCCCCGCCTCCTGAGCCCACTGCCTGCTAATTGGTCAACACTTTCATGATGACACGGTGCCTTCATACAGTAACATAAAGGCAGAAAATCATTAAATTGGCTACAACATAGAGATTAAAACAATACGTTATTTATATTGATGTGATGTCGGACTGAAGGACTTGGGCTGTGGAACTGAAAGCTAGGCGCGATTGTTAGGAGTAACGCGATTGGGCGCTGAGAGAAACTACCAGCTACCAGCCACCACCACCAGGACAGCCCCAGGCTACCGGTTAACGGTGATCGCCAAACTGCCGCTTGTGCCCCAGGCTACCGGTTAACGGTGATCGCCAAACTGCCGCTTGTGCCCCAGGCTACCGGTTAGTCAGTGGCCAATCAGATCGCACAAACCGAACCCGGAAGGACAACTGGCTTAGGGAAAGTATTCACGCTTAATGTGAAAACCATAAATAAATCTATCAAAAAATGTATGAACTGAGAAATAGCTTCCCTTAAATAAATCCATCAAAAAATGATGAACTGACCAACAGCAGAAGTGATGCTTCATTTGCGTAATTCATTTTCATTTCAGTTTGTATTATACATATTATTCATCTGTTCATTTTGCTTGATTGTTATTGTCCCATAATGAAATGAACACCATAGATGGTGCCTGTGTATTAATTGACTTTATTTATATCTTTTTTAGAATAATTTCATTTAAAAATAAAATACACATCAGTCATCATTTTCAAATCCACATAATCATAAATCTAATGTCAAATGACCCTACTGTAAAGGCCCAAGCCTGTATATATTTATAAAAATTAAAAATAAACACAAAATTCCAAACAAATACTTTCGACATAACCTAAAAGTAACATTATGCTCTGTTCTCAGGTCTCATATTTTAGGTAATTTGCACTCTTTAGAATTCAGAGTTGTGGGTCTTGAGGTCTATATACTAACAGCCTGGTTTTTACAAATACTTAGGCCTATAAGTGGAGCTACAGTGACAGACTACTGTGGTTGTACTGGGCAGCTCCTAGTGGTAGACACTGTGGTTGTACTGGGCAGCTCCTAGTGATCGACACTGTGGTTGTACTGGGCAGCTCCTAGTGGTCGACACTGTGGTTGTACTGGGCAGCTCCCAGGTGTGAATGTGTAAAACTGTGTAAGTGTGAAGCAGGGTGTTGCTGAAAAAGAGCATTCATGCTCAGCGAACCTATCCTTGGTAAATGAAGGTTAAAGCTGCAATAACTATTTTCTGACCACTAGTGAGTTACCTCTATAAACAAACTTTTCCCCTCAAAACAAAGTCTTGTCATGTACAAACATAAAAATGCCTTACTGAAACAATCTTGTTGTAACTAAGAGATTTGCTGAAAAATGGTTGTACAACCTCTCCGACAAATAAGTGTGAATGCATGATCTATCATTATCCGAGGAATTGCAGTTCCCGTTTACATTTTAATTACCGTAAATAAACTGCAGAGTGTGGATTGACCCCCGACGGTATTTAGATATTGGTGTTAAAACACAGCAAGTTTGTCCTGGGAAAATAATTGTTGTGTGTGTGCGCGTGTAACCTAACTCAAGATTGTGTTTTTCATTTTGATTCTTGAATTAAAATGAAAAGTGCTGAGTAATGAAAGTTAATAGGCATATTAGTCTGTGTGTGTTTTAGTTCTTTTGGCTGCAGGGGGATCCTCTTCTTCTCCCAACGAACATGAGTGATGAGTCTCTGTTTTCTTTGCAAGGGCCTTCGTCTCTGGAAGAGGAAGAAGTTCATGATTTAATTTAAAAAAAAAGTATTTTTAGATGTATTAATATTAACACATTCCCTGCCACGCTTCTATCCATCAGTGTATGATCACTGCCACCAGTCTAAGCCTATGGAGATGAATAATAATAAACACACTGAAAATGACGTCAGCGTCCTCTTACCGTTCGCCGATGAGACTGGAGGAAAAAGATCCCACTTATTTGACGGTGATCTACTCTATCCATTTCCGGTTTGTATAATAATAATAAACGCCCAAATCATATAGATTATCGAGTTATGGCAGCGATCCATATACACGATGTGTGTCTAAAGTCCCGCAACAATATGCGAGTGCCGGACGCATTTTCCCGGTGCACCGAGATCACCAGAGATCCATTTCCGGTTGTAACTCGCCGATCATCCACCAGGCGGCAGTATTGAAGCGTTGCAGAGTTGTGCAGGCTCCCACTGCATCAGACCAGGCTCCGTGAGGGCATTCTGAATACCATGGCGAAAAAATGAAATATGATCTCAATAACGTTGTACGCCGTGGAATGGCAGAATTAGCATGACCTTTGAAACACGTTGTACGACGTTTATGGCGCAGGATGTGTTAAAAATAAATGTAAACATGCAAAGGCCAGATTTTAGTTTCGTTTTACATTTTGTTATGGAAAAATTTTAGTAGTCACATTTTTCAGTAACTGACTGTACACATTCAAAAAGTAGGAAACCCAGTAAAACGGTCATCATTCTAATGTTTTAGGGCCGTCAGCGAATATACTATATTCCAATGAATAATCAAATTGTACATTTGATTGTGAAAATGAATATTCGATTGTGGAAATAAAACAGCACCCGGATGTTGGGTGAACTGTCATTTAATGCGCATCCCTGAATACGCTGCATGACGGACAAGAGACACGCAACGTCATTTTCATTTAGTGGAGTGAAAATGAAACAGAGGTATATTCCTTGAGCTGAAGAACGTGCCAATAATTCAACAACAACTACATGGTATGATGGCAGAGTTTAGAACTCAATTCGGCTGCAGAGTGATTTGCACAATCTAAAAACCCCTGTTTGGAAATACACTAGACGGCAACCTTGTTGCTGTTGTTTGTTCCCTTGAGACAAAGTTGTATACAAGCTTTTTTATGCTAAGGCTAGCGTTTTGAGTTATAGCGTCAAGAATGTAAGTAGCCTACTTTTCAGTTTTTTTAATAGCACTTTAGTGTAAATCATAAATGAATAGTCAAACGTAAATTTTTGCCAATTTTGACAGCCCAAGAATGTTCACAATGTCACCACTGATGATGCAAACATAGCAACATTGTCAACGACTTTCAGTGGAATTGCGTTGCTATGGGGACGGATTGGGCTGCAGCCTGCAGTTGAGTTGTTTCAGTATTTTCCAATGTCAACAACTGAGCGGAAAATCAAAAGTAGTACATTTCAAATGTTTGCCGTCAAGTTGAAACCATCTATAGGCAAGTCTGGGACCCAGACTTGTGGAGACCCGTAGTTTATGAAACAAGGATTTACTCTAGTCTAGGCCAGGGGCGAAAATCTGATATCAACTTTGGGGGGGACAATTACATTACATTTTCTCAAGAGCAATTTCTGGGGGGAGGGGGACACACCAAAAGTAGTGCTGTAACACATAGCCTACGGTGTAATATGTTAAATGTATATTGAGGAACAGAGTTATTTTGTATGTTAGAAGAGACTTTTAAGTTTAAGTCAAGCACTTTGATATGTTATGTTGACTGTTTAAACAAATCGTTTAACGATAAAAACATACTTATACTTTAGACCGTATTTTAGTATGAATATGTGAATGAAAAAGTATAACGTTGTTACACCCTGAACAATAGATATAGGACGTTGAATGGGCCATAGTAATGTCAATTTAGCAATACAATTTAAAAAGTTATAGCCCTGCAAAGAAGGGGAACTTCTCCATGTTAAATAGGGCTGGCGAGGGATGGTAAATTATGAATTTAACCCTGGCGATCAAAGTGTTAACACTTTGGGTGCCGGGAACCGTCTTTAGACGTTATTCCCGGCCATGCTCAAGTTGCCGGAGGACGCTTTACGTCGTCCTTATATCAATATTTCAAAAATCTGCGATCGGATTCATATGTCCCCTCCGCTGGCCTGAGATCCACCAGCAGGACCCACTGAGCTCTCTGGCGGTTCAGGAGCGCCATCTGGTGGCCGATCGGCGCAATCGCTTAAACAGGATGTGCCATAGAGGTTGTGCTAGACGTCCGTATTGCTTCCGGCCACTCGGTACATGTCCCGTGACTCTGGCTCGTCACGCTACATAGCGATCGATTGCCAATAACTCGATAAACAACATGATTTGGACATATATACCATTATACAAGCTGGAGATGGGCCGGGTAAATCGCCATCCCATAATGATAGAATTTCTACTCTACGATGATCGCCCAACGGCGCGCGGAGACTGGGGTGAGTTTGAGCGTGTAACGTTACCGTCTTCGATACTAACTGCTATTATCAACATTTGACCCACATTAGATGATTGGTATAACGCTGCCCACGGAATTATAAACACCCCCTCGCCCATCCGGTCAACATCAGATGACGTGTAGTAACTTCTAGAAGTACGTCTAGTTGGAATTTTTTATATCGCGCTGATTGCCATCAAACTGTATTTCATCATCAATATAATGCATTTGGGGCTATATATCACGTTCTGGAGAAAGCTGCAGAAAGAGATGAAAACATACTTATACATTAGACCATACTTTACTATGAATATGTGAATGAAAAAGTTTAACGTTGCTACACAATGAACAATACATATAGGACTTTGAATGGGCCCTAATAATGGCAATGTAGCAATAGAATTTAAAAAGTTATAGCCCTGCAAAGAAGGGGACTTTCTCCATAGACAAATAGCGCTGGCAATCTATGGTATATCATGAATTTAACCTTAGGCAGCCAAAGTGTTAATTGTTAAATAAAGGTTCAATAAAAATGTCCATATTTTATTTATTTTTTTGAACACATTTTTTTATTTTCAATTTTTTTGACATGACATACAGTAAAACTAGACACAAATATTAAAAGTAAAAATCCACAATAAATCATAGGACTATGATAGTCCAGTATTTAAATAAAAATAAATGTAGATTAAAGGATATACATATACATAATAATAATTACGATACACTACAATACATACAAATGCTCTTGCTGGCTCTTCTGCACCCTTCCTTTCTCCTTCCCCCCCACCCCCCCCTCAGGACCCCCCTTGGACAGTAACCACCATTTCGTTTAACACCAAGGATCACAAATTCAAATGCTGTGCTCTATCTTCTCCACCATATCTGACCAAATTGCTATGTTGGCTTCACTGACACCCAGAATTTGTGCGGTAGACATCTCTAAATAAATCACATCTAGATAGGTAAGAATCCATACCTTCAGGCACATTTTATCCGGTTGAATCCAGCGTGATGCTATTAACCTTTTGGCAGCCGTAAGACCGGACAAGATTAGCCTCTTAACATGTACTGAATGTGATAACTGAGAGACATCATTCAGCAACAATACCGAAGGCAGTACAGGTATGGTCAGAAACAAAAGTTCTGATAATTGTGTGGTTACTTCTTCCCAGAATATCTTCACAAACTGAGTCTAGGGGAAGGACTTCATACGAAGACGTAAGTGACGATAAAAATCAGAGACGAAGCCTCTCGATGTCTCCTTTTCATAAAATAATTTGTGATATCTGTGGTGCACAAGTGGACTCTTTAAAGGAACTCCATGAGCCTTCAAAGCAGCTCTTAATTGTAGATAGAAATAATAAGTAGAGCAGGTGAGGTTACATTTGTTATGTATATCTCGATAGCTACAGAAACCCTGTTTGTTGAAAATATCTCCTAATGTATATATGCCCTTCTTTTCCCATTTGGTAAATCTGATAGGCTGTTTTCCAATAAGGAGTAAATTCAATTGTTATTAAATATGGGAGAATGACTATGCCATTTATATTGGTTAGTACATTTTTTCTGTGTCACGCCATATCCGGATCACATGTGTAATAAGAGGGCCACATTTCAAGTTGCATTGCTTAATAGATAAGTTTGTGTATACTATATCCTGTAGTCTATGTGGTGCCACTATATTCTCCTCTAATTGTCTCCAGGATACAGCTGTTTGAGAGTCAAACCAGGTGATCAGTGGTCTTAAAGAGAACGCTTTAAAATAGTAGTAGAAGTCTGGAAATGCTAAACCACCGGGGGCCCCATACAACTTTTTGCATAGGGCCCCCAAAGAGCCAGAGCCGGCCCTGCCTGCATGCATGCATGATGCATGCACTGAGCACACACACCACACGTATGTTACATACACAATGCTACACACATCACCACACCCACACACATACATTCATATACACACACATACTGCATGTACATTATACCCACATAAACCTATGCATATATATATATACACATACATGCCCATATACACCCATTCCTAATTATAAAAATGTAAAAAAAAAATATATATATATATATATATATATATATATATATATACATATACATGCCTACACACTACTCATATTTAAGAGAATAATGAGGTATTTTTTTCATAATAATAATAATAATAATATATCACTTGTATTTGTTATCATCCATAGATAATTTAAGCCTTCACCTTGTTCTCATCCTTCTGGCTCTTAGTTTAATATTTATTAATTGGGAAAAATAAAAATAAATAAACACTGTTTGCGGCATGTTAAGGTCTACAAGGTATAGGCTATTAATTAAATACATCATTTTTAGAGTAACAAAACGAAAATCCTTTCACAATAATCTTTCGTTTGTTGTCCATGTGTAAGCTCACATGAGATTACATCTTCTAATGGGAGTCGGGGAAGATAGACGCAAAAGAGAGGGCTGGGGGGAAAACTGCAATTGTCTTATAAAGTTCAATATTCCATATTGTCCGGATAATCATGAAAAAAGAAAAAAGAAAGGGAGGAGATGGCGATGGTGGGGAATTGTCACTGGATTCCAGTAGAACTATTCTATTATATGGTCGTCACATTCACTTCACAGTACCTTAGTCTCTCAGATGTGAGCCAACAGTCTCACCGTCTGCTCCGTGCCTCTGGTCGCGCACCCTCTGGAACGCGGTGGATTGGGCATCTGCGCTGCGCACCGGGGCCTGATATAGCCTCGGCTCGGTAGTGGGGATAATTCCCCGCTCCCTTAAGCACGCGTCTGCCTCTTCTGGGGAGTCATACGTTGTAGTTGTTCCACCATCTCCAAACACCTTAAGTTTGGCTGGGTATATGATGTGTGATTTCACTCCTTTTTCTTTCAGTTGTTTTCTTATTGGGGCGTACCTGCTTCTTTCATTTTGAATCTTGCTTGAGAAATCCTGAGAGAAGTAGATTCGATTGTCTCCTACTTTGATCTCTTTCTTAGACCAGGCTGCTTGTAGGACTTTCTGCCGGGTGTTCCACTGTAGGAAACGCACCACAAAGGATCGAGGGGTTGCATTTACCTGTGTCGGCTTCTTACTGAGCGTGCGGTGCGCTGCGACAATATGCAGTGTATCCGCGGGGATCTGCAGCTTTTCCACTAGTGCACTAATGAAATCCACTGCATTGTCCCCCTCTGCGCCTTCCTTTACTTGGTAAATCCGTATGTTGTTCTGCCGAGATTTATTTTCTAGGTATTCTACTTTTTCATTCGTCTTTTTTTGTTCTTGTAGCAGGTGTTTCAGGGCCGCGTTTGTAGTCGCCTCTCTCTCTCTTCAAGCTGATGTATTCTTTGCTCGGCCTCTATAATGTTAGTTGCAGCCTCTCCTAATTCAGAGTGGATTTCGTTAACTTACTTTTTTATTTGTTTAATCTCCGACGTAAAATTCCCAAACTCGGATCGGAGATCTCCAATTTGTTTGGAAATGTCTTCTTTGAAGTCCGTCAACATCATCTTGATACTTTGTTCGAGCTTTTACATTTCTGGTTCCGATTCGTTTGTCCCGCGTGGCGGCTTCTTTATCTTGCTCTTTGTCGTATTCGTCTGAGTAACCGCTCCTGATCTCAGATCCATTGGCACAACATGATTTGATTTATATTTATATTTCGAGTTGAGTTACGTTAATTTCAACACATTTTGGAGGTTGTGAGGAGACACTCACAGCGACATGAACTTGCGTGCCGTCAACCCGAAGTTCCTCTTGGCCATATTTTACAAGTCTAAAAAATAGAGAACATTTCATAATGTTGCCAAACAAAAACTTAACAAACTTACCTGAGACACACACACAGTGTGCAGATTATTTACAGTAGGAGCTTCTAATCTATCATATTATCATCTACCAGGTAGCTAGCTAGTCAAACACTGGTTGATGTTACTAGCAGCTACTGCTAGCAACGTCAGCTAACCGCTAGCTAACATAATAGTGACCTGTAATTCAAAATTAAGAGAAGGTGATATTTATAAATGTGTTTTATTGTATTGAGTGGTAGAAGTAAAGACATGTCTAACATTATCCTTTGTTTGAACAACTTACTGGCAAGGTCTGCCACCAATGACAGACTCGGTGTCAGTGATATTCCCACTGCATGCGCCACTGACTGCTGGGAGTGAGAGGCAGTTGATCAAACCATTGTGAGGGAAATGCGGGGGGGGGGGTCGCAATCTTTGGAAACTTAAAAACTATCGCTATTAAGTGTCTATAATCAGCACAAGTTCTTTCATTGCGTATGATCAATTCTATTGAAATTACACAGTCATGTTTACAGTGATATATTGGGGGAGACATATCATATTTTTCTCATGTCGCCCCTGTCCCCAGTGGGATTTCCGAGCCTGGTCTAGGCCAACCTACCGTCCGTGGTCTGTGGTGAAGCCTCTTGCTGCTGAGGGAGCTCTGTCGAAGTCTTCATGGTGTAGATAATACCACTGGCTGTCTTTCTAGTCTCTGGAGACGGAACAACGTGAATTACTGAAAGATTACTACTGTAGAGAATTACATAAAACTATACATTGGATCTGCTGAAGAGACTATTTAGTCTAGTCTTGATATTTCTGATTTCTGGAACACAACAATAACAGCATGTGTAACACAATGGCACTATATCAATCGGTTGTGACCAAATTCTCATTAACACGACCATGAATGAATGAGTTTTTTTTTCTTTTTCCCAGAGCACTGGAGTTGGCTAAAGCTCTCCTGACTTAATTCCAATACAACAGAGCAACTGCACAAACCTTCAAAAGAGTGTTCCCAAAATCAATATTTCTACTTTTGACATTTGTAACTGAATTGCAGCGAGGAGAGCTGCAGCCAAGTCAAGTGCCTAGAAAAGCTTTGTTGAAAAAAATATTTCAGTGGCCGTACTTTCAGATTGAATAATGGAGTGAAGTTAAATGAGATGGCAAACCATGAAATATTTACATGCATGTAGAAGGACAGTTTAGTTTAGTTTATTAGGATTCCCATTAACTACTGCATCCATGTGCTGGGTCACAGATCATCAGTAAGCAGGCATCCTCTTCAGCATTTTAACCTCTTAACACATTCGCGGCCATTCGATTTCCCCATCTAGCTCTAGCTGGCCAGGTTTCCATTACATAGTTTCACTGTGCGTCACCTTGTTTGTAGTAGCAATAATAGTAGTAATAGTACCAGTAGCAATAGTACTAGTAAAGTAGTATTAACATTAGGGGTGTAACGATGCATCGATTAATCGAAATGCATCAATTATAATGTGTTCGATTCGATGCATCAATTTGAATATGTTAGAATCGATTATAATTGAAATTAATCAAGCTAAACTTTTAAACAACAATCTCCCCAGCACCCCCCCCCCCCCCCCCACGACGCACACACAACACTAAGGGATAGTGCAATTATCTTTTATACCCCCGTTTATGTTTATGTTATGTCTATTATGCCTTACTCTTGTCTTTATATTTATTACTGTGTTTAGGACTGTGTTTTTATGATCTAGGACTATGTGACGGCTAGCACCTAGGGCTGCATTTTAAATTTTGTTGTAACATTGTAACAATGACAATAAAGATCATTCTATTCTATTCTTCATTCATTCTTCATTCTATTTTATATTAGGACAAGTGCATGACAGTAAGGTTAGTTAGGGTTAGATTCTTTTTTAAATTTAATTTCAGATAAAGATTGAAAAAATGCATCTTTAGTCGATGGCGAAAGATTGCACGGGTTTCGGCTGCCCTAACTGTGGTGGGAAGTTCGTTCCACCATTGTGGGGCAAGGACCGAGAATAGGCGACTTCTCTTTGATGACCCTCCCGTAGGTCGGATAGGAGTAGGTCTGAGGCGGCCAGCATATTAACAATGGCAGTAGTAGTAATAATAGTTGTAGTATTGTAGCAGTAATAGTAGTAGTATATTTACCTGCGTGTAGTAGGACAGACCGACAGTTAGAAGAGACAGCCTCTTTAGCAGCTCCCTCTGACAAACCAAACAGTAGGCCTCTGGACAGCAGAGCAGGTTAAGGATTATTATAAACATAATAGACCGCAGAAGTGGCCACGTCCCCTGGTTCTAAACGCCTTCCATTACCATTAGGACACACTACTGACTAATCATTAACATAATTCATACAATGTAAATAAATACATCTGCTGATAAAAGGTGTACTGTATATTAATTTAAGCGCCAAACTAACAACGACTTCAATAGATCAAAAGACATGCACACACACTAGTATATAAATTAACAATTAAATGTATGTATAAATACAGTGGTGGCCAAAATTATTAGAACACTTGGCATATTTAAGAGGTTTCAGTTGTTGTTCAATTGGCCATTAAAATACCAATAAAACAAATGTAATATACCGGTATACAAAGTCATTGTTGTGAAGGGCCAGATTAAACCGAATATATATATTTATTTATATATATATATTTAATTGTATTTGTATATTCTCTAATATTCCCTGATATCCCTTGTATATTCCTTGTACAATATGCATTGAATATCCATTCTAGCCTACTGAACATCCCATAATAGTCTCCATTCTACTATTGGTCGAGACCTTGGTGCCAGGCTGCCATACCCCTCAGACCCAGTTCAAACGTACCGCTCGACATGTACGAACAAGTCCTAGTTCCGCGTAGGAATTTGGCTACCGCACCACTAATGGGACTATTTGTTCATAGTGCGTATATATAATGCGCTACTAAAGTAGGACTTTCTTTTCAGTCCAGTTTCTTACCCTCCAATAGAGTCACAGACGTAAAGCCTCCCCGCGATGCCACGTGTGGGAGTAAGGCCAAGTTCGGCCTACCATCGGTATTGAGACATCGTGTATATTAATATTTGAATAGTCATATTTGGCACTATATCGTCGAGTTGGACGTAGTCTATTAAGCTAATAATAGTCTGTTAATATATAGTGCTTCGTGCGGTGAGAATACTACCGTAGTCAGTATCCCATCGTTTCGGGCAGAGAACTGGCTGCTTACCCAGGGTGGTTGACCCTATGTGAAGCTGCACCCGAGGAGCCCCAGAGCCGACGAGCGAGTGGACCTGTATACCGGATTATTCTACCGACGACAGCCCGCCTTCCCAGGCACGGATTATGCTTTGGATACTTTGATTATTCTATGGATAAAGACCCCCGACACTACCGTGTGTTGGAACCCCCCCCCTGGAGAGGACGCAAGGTGAGGAGACGCTCTGCAAGACGAGGTCTCTCCACATCTCTCCCCCGTGGACCGGAGAGAGCCGGCCCACAAAGAGTCCACCTGCTTTCATCTGTGGTCCAAGGATCGCCGGCGCATTGAACGGCACTACAGTGGGTTCACCTGGGATACCCTTGGCCGGACGAGGCAGCTGGATTCTACCCCCCCCCCCCCTCCTACTCCTGTCGGCTTACAAGCGACCGGATTAACCCCCTCTAGTGTATCCAGCCTATAATCATTAAAGTATCATTGCTGTTATTCCTTAACTATTCCAGGTCGTATATTTACCACCTGCGCCTTCAGAGATTGGACATTATCTATTGATATACCGACGAATACTCCTTGCCATAAAAGTGCATACTATTTCAATTCATAAATGTAATTAAGTGATTAAGTGTTTATTCTACACACCATCGCTGTGTAGGAAATAAAGACCTGCTTCTAATTCGTACATTTGTGTTGGATCCGTTTCATCTACGTGAGAGTGTTCATGATAATATATTTATGCCGTGTACTGGGTGGCCGAATATTAAGTACAAAGGTAGTGGTAGTAAGTATCATATCTAGTAATACAGTCAGGGAATTGTACCCCTCAGTTACAGTCATCATTATGCTCTATAAACCATAGAATAGAGCCACCATAAGGAGATTTACGTCATCTTCCTTACAGAAAACTAGCTAGGCCTATTTCACTGTCAATGTCACACAATCATGTTCCTTCAGTCCAATCACTGTAAAGTACACTTTAGACCACCATGATGCCACCAATTCACACCAGAACCGAAAGGGGAGGTAGGAAAAATAAACTTTCAGATAAGTGAAGCATCTCATAATTCTCATTCTAAAGGACCAAAGAAAGACCTCACGAGAACTGTGCGACAAGATCAACACCACAATGACTAATGGTGCAACAGTGTCTTCAAGAACTGTGCGTCGGAAACTGGGAGAACAAGGACTTTACTTTACAAAGAAACCATTACAGAGAGAGAAGAATATAGTGAAACACCTGACATTTGCAAAAGAACACAAGAAATGGACAAAGGAAGATTGGTATAAAGTGTTGTGGACTGATGAGTCCAAGTTTGGCAACAAGCGAAGTGTGTATGTTCGAGAGATATAAAAATGAGTGTCTCTTGCCAACAGTTAAACACGGAGGGGGTAGTATTATGGTGTGGGGTGCCATTTCAGCCTGAGGAACCGGTGACTTAGTGAAAATGTATGGCATCATGGATAAGAAAGTATACCACAACATTCTGGTGAGGCACAGAGTACCATCTGGGAGTCATCTTATTGGGCCTGGATTTATTTTCCAAGAGGACAATGGGTCTCATTCCCGAACGGATTTACGAAGGAAAAAAATCCTCTTTTTAAGACATATTAGCGCTAGTAGCGCGATTCCCCAAATGTTCCTGAGATCAGATTTGACCGTGGCTGAGAGCAGAATTTAAGAGTGCTGAGGAGCACACTTATGATTGATTGACTAATTGAAAATTGTATTAACTTGACAGACTGTGTTCTCATAGTGATTTCTTCATGTAAACGCTACAGGCCTCCTTGGAATTAATTACTTAATCATAATTAAAATAAATATGACAATATTTGTACGATAAGAAATTACGCATTTGATGTCAGAAAAATAAATAATATGGATTCATCTGATCACAGGGCAGCTGGATTAACCATATCTGAACCAGCTATTTTGGACAAATGTATAATTACTTTAATTACTCAGATATTCAAACACAATTATGCAATTATTGTGAAATGATTGAAAATAATTATTATTTAATGCCTTCTGTGGAATTTGTATTTATTATTTGTTACATATCTGTTTTAATGATTAATTATACATTTGAAAGAATGCAGGTCAACATGCAATATATCCCATTGATCGGTATACAATGAGACAGACCTTTGTTTGATATAGCTATAGCCCTGCATTCCTTGGAATATATCATTAATCAATTAAACTTATATTGAAATACACTATATAGCCTATACACCAACACTGAAATGACAGTGGATAAATAAATAAGAACTAAAGCTAATCACGTGGAAATAGACTGCATTAATATTCCATAAGTCTTGTGTGCACCAGTATAGCCTACGTATCTAATGAATGAACAGTATATAGGCTTATATTATTCTAATTACTTGTTTCATTAGGATTTAGTAGATACTATATGCTCTGCCCTACCTACGTACAGTAAGTTCAGTATACATATATTAAGGCCGCCAGAGTCGGGCGTACCAGCGGACTGCATGGTGGACTGTATACGGTCTACGGGGCGGGCAGTGCAGTATATTTGCTGCTCTCCTAATAAAACAAGTCATGATTAGAATAATATAAGCCTATACTGCGTCCATTCATTATGCGCGTAGGCTATACAGTACTGTGTGTGTGTGTACCACGAGCTCTACTATATGATGACAATACAATTAATCTAATCTCATTTTGATCGGTTGCAAAGCGCTTCCTATCGGCAACCATTTTCACACGGCTGCATCGTCAGTTGCATTCTAATGAGCTGGACAGGTGTGTCTAACTATTGACTTTTTGCGATTTCATCTGCACACTTCCGTATTGGCTGCCTTATAAGGAGCTTCGGACGGGAACGTGCGTTCATGTTTCAGAGCGGTGAAATTCCTCATCGCGGCATCTCAGCTGAGACAAGTTTGAGTCATTAAGACATCTTCCCAGCGCGTTGAGGACTCAGAGTGAACTTTGTCGTAGATTCTGTCTCAGTCGGTTCCAAGATAAGTCTTCCAAGAGAACTTGTTGAAAAATATTCGGGAATGAGACCCAACCCTAAACATTCTTCTAACTATTGCCGGAACTATCTGCAACAGAAGGAATCGGTTGGAACATTGAAAATGATGGACTGGCCCCCTCAAAGTCTGGACCTAAACCCCATCGAGCAAATTTGGGGCGAGTTGGACAATAAACTGGACGGATCTATTGTACATTCAAAGGAAAGCCTTTGGCTTGAGTTGCAGAAGGCATGGGATACCATTAGTGTTGAAGTTCTCAGGAAATATATTGACACTATGCCAGAGAGATGTGCTGCTGTAATTGCTGCAAAAGGTTATATATTATTATATATAAATATTAAAGTTAAAAGTGGATAAAAAACAGTAGGACTCGCTTCATCTGATATTTGTTGTGCTCAGAGCAACCATCTGCATGTTTCATGAACATTAGGAAATGAAATCATGTTTTGGAGGCAAGAAAAGGTCAATGTTTTCAGATCCGTCAGGTGTTCTAATAATTTTGGCCACCACTGTATATATATTATATATTAGGGCTGTCGCGATAACCGCATCACCACAATCCCGCGGTGTGTCAAGGCATCCGCGGGTGTAGAACAGACAACCGTCATCATTTTTAACTTCATTTAGACGAGGCGTCCGTTTTCCAGTAGCATGAGCTAACTTCCATACAGTTTACAACTCAGATGAAATCAGGATTTATTTTCATATCCCAGACTCGAGCCCCTAATGTATACCGTTTCCTGTATTAATCTGAACCGTAGTAGAGTACAGGAGAGTACACTCTAGGGCTGAAGTGCCGGTCATGTAACGTGCTTGTTATAACTAGCCGGACTTCGGGGTAACTCCCTCTGTAAAGTGGTGACAGTAAACCAGAAAACCATTCTCTCAAGGACTGGGTGCTTATTTCCGTTTGCAGCTCTCTATTCTTTATGTTAGTGACTAACGTTACAAGCAGATTGGGTGCTGCCTCTCTGCCGTGGTCCCGACGTTAGCTACTGTATAGGCTAGCTATCTGTAGCATTGGTGTGGTCCCGACGTTAGCTACTGTATAGGCTAGCTATCTGTAGCATTGGTGTGGTCCCAATGTTAGCTACTGTATAGGCTAGCTATCTGTAGCATTGGTGTGGTCCCGACGTTAGATACTGTATAGGCTAGCTATCTGTAGCATTGGTGTGGTCCCGACACTGTATAGGCTAGCTATCTGTAGCATTGGTGTGGTCCCGACGTTAGCTACTGTATAGGCTAGCTATCTGTAGCATTGGTGTGGTCCCGACGTTAGCTACTGTATAGGCTAGCTATCTATTGTAGATGGCTGGCCTGTGGCTGACGTCGGGACTACGCCAGCGTTGTGGATGGCTAGCGTCGGGACCACACCAACGCCAACACCAACGTTATAGATAATCTGTGGCGTTGGTGTGGTCCCGACGTTGGCTGTGGGCTGGCTATCTGTGGCGTTGGTGTGGTCCCGACGTTAGCTATAGGCTAGCCCTCTATAACGTTGGTGTGGTCCCGAGGTGGCGGAGAGAGGCAGCACTTAGTTTCCCCCAATGATGACACATGTTGTGATATTTAACTAGCTATGTATGTGCATTCAAATTCACTAACGTTAAAATAGTGTTATAATAACGTTAAATGTTCGCTCAAATAACGTTAGTTTTAAGTTGGAGAAGGGCATATATCCCACAACGCATTGCTCTTAACACTTTCAGTGCCACTCACAAGTTTTCTCGGGTTTCCGATCGTTTTTTTTTTTATCCACTTTTTCTCCCATTTTCTATATTTTCTCCCATCCCAATTTCGTATCATCCAATTCAACCCTCCCCTGTCACGAACGCTGTTTCTTGCCTCCCACAAGCCGGCTGCAATGTGGACTAAGTCATACATAGCACAAGTCCCCTCCGGTAGTTGAGGTAACAGCAGTCGCATCTTTTCACCTGCGCAGCTCGATCTCTCAGTGGCGAGGAGTAACGCGTGGAAGGCTCACGCTGCCCCCGACACTTCCTGATTCTACTGCGCAGGCGCACCAACCGACCTGTAGGAGTCGCTGTACACAACGCCCAATCCCCACCCATCAGTTTCCCACCCTATAATACTGCCAATTGTATTAGTACGGACGACCAGCCAAACTGAAAACAATGTGGAGAGCTGGATTCGAACACGTGAACCCAGCATCTCCACATTGGTGGCGAGTGCCTTGCCCACTACACCACCTAGCCGCCCGGGTTTCCGATAGTTATGTTGAAAGCCACTCACGAGATTTCTCGGATTTTTAAATTTTTTGCGATCTGAAATCATATTGCATCACGCGAGCCTACCCTAGTATACCCGAGCGCCGCCGGCGATCAGATGTGGAAAAAAGCGCCCCCTATCGTCTCCCAGATGACATAAGGGATTTTGGAATGGACTCAATGAAAATGGATGGGGGAAAAAAAATCCTGTACTCTATTTTCCAGTCCACTGATGCAGCCGGGGTTATCACAGTTCATTCTGGAGCCTCTGAGACCCGCGGAATCATGTACTGCACTGTACACAAGTTGGATCCATACACTTATTGATTTTTTCGAATAGTGATCAGGAATTGGAATATACCAGTTGGATACCATCTGATGTCAGGTAAGGAATCTATGTTATCAGTGTTAGGATAATCAGACTCATTTTGATGAAGATATAAGCTGTTTTGTGAAATGGGCTCCATCGGTTTCACTGTAAAGATCCAAGAGGAAATGATCACGGCGATTATCCGTGCACGGCTCTAATGTGCGTGCGTGCACGTATAATATTGATCATCTAGCGTTTATTTGAAAACGATTCATAAATAGGCTGACAAATATCAACGTTCTGGAATATTCCAGTAAAAGACGATTATCATAGAATGGTCCAGAATGGACTGTTTTTTACCTCAAAACGGGTGCTTTTCAAAATGCTCTCAAACAGAAATGAAGCGATAAAAAACCAATCTGCCTTTACAGCACTGACTGGAAAAGGATTCTTTGATAAGCGACAGGCAGATTAGACACAGCCATAATTTAAAACATAGATTAGGCGATATTAAGCGTAACATTGGCGCCGATGGTGGCATTCAAGAGCTAACTCTGGCGCCACCTCGTGGCACTGAAAGTGTTAAAGGAGCAGGCAACACCCTAATCTACGGTTATCACATTTCAGAACGTTGAGGGACAAATGGATAGATTATCAAACATGTTTTTCTAATCACGATCGCGGGTAAACTCGCATGTCTTAACTCTTTCAGTGCCACTCACAAGATTTCTCGTGTTTTTTTATAGGTGGTTGCTAGCCACTCACGAGATTTCTCGGATTTTTTTTTTTGCGATCTGAAAAATTATTGCATCACCCGAGCCTACCCGAGTATAGCCGAGGGGCGCCGACGATCACTGTGGAAAAAAGCGCCCCCTGTCGTCTCCCAGATGACATAAGTGATTTTGGAATGGACTCAATGAAAATGAATGGGGAAAAAAATCCGGTACTCCACATTTTCCAGTTCACTGATCCAGCCAGGGTTACCAGAGTTCATTCTGGAGCCTCAGATCCCCGCGGATCATAGAGATCTACTGTGTCGCGTTGGATCCATACACGTATCGATTTTTTCGAATGGTGATCAGGAATTGGAATATACCAGTTGGATACCATCTGATGTCAGGTAAGGACTCTATGTTATCAGTGGTAGGATAATCGGAGTAAGTTTGATGAAGTTATAAGCTGTTTTGTGAAATGTCTTCTTTCGGTTTCACTGTAAAACTCTGTGAGGTAATCAACGGAACGATTATCAGTGCGCGGCCGTAATGTGCTTGCGTGCACGTATAATATTGATCATCTAGCGTTTATTTGAAAACGATTCATAAAAAGGCCGACGAATATCAACGTTGTGGAATATTCCACTAAAAGACGATTTTCATAGAATGCTCCAGAATGAGCTGTTTTTTATATCAAAACGGGGGCTTTTCTAACTGCTCTGAAATGGAAACGATGCGATAAAAAAACAATCCGTCTTCACAGCACTGACTGGAAAATAGTCTTTGATAATGCGATGGGCAGATTAGACACAGCCATAATTTAAAACATAGATTAGGCGATATTAACGTTAACATTGGCGCCGATGGTGGCATTCAAGCGGTAAAACGGAAAACCAGGCGTGGCACTGAAAGAGTTAATAATAAAAAAAATGTATACAGGTATATAAAAAAAAATATATATTAAAAAAAATATATATATATAAGTGCGGTACCACCGCATCCCGCGGTGATTAGCCACACACGCAACCACGGTGAGAAAATGTCATACAGCCCTATTATATATATATCATGCATGATTACAATTATGATTATTTGTCAAGGATACAAGTTGGCAATGTCATAAGGTCCTCTCAATTCCAAAGGCTGAAAAACAGAGAGAAGAACAGAGTTAACAAATGGAGATTAGCTATATAGCTCAGCAGCCGTAGCAACAGAATCCTTTCATTATTTTTGATTATTAAAGTTTCAACAGCATCAAAATATTGTTATTTTATTAATACAAAATTATTGTATAAAGAATGTTCCATGTTCTGTCATCTAATATTATATTCCATTACTTTTTCTGATGAAAAAGTGAAACGGTATTGTGATGGTATTGTGACAACACTAAGAGGGATATGAGGATGAAAAACAGAGCAAGTGAGAGGGATAAGAGTATTAAAAACAGAGCAAGTGAAAGGGATAAGAGTATGAAAAACAGAGCAAGTGAGAGGGATAAGAGTATTAAAAACAGAGCAAGTGAGATGGATAAGAGTATTAAAAACAGAGCAAGTGAGAGGGATAAGAGTATTAAAAACAGAGCAAGTGAGAGGGATAAGACTGAGTATGAAAAACAGAGCAAGTGAGAGGGATAAGACTGAGTATGAAAAACAGAGCAAGTGAGAGGGATAAGAGTATTAAAAACAGAGCAAGTGAGAGGGATAAGAGTATTAAAAACAGAGCAATTGAGAGGGATAAGAGTATTAAAAACAGAGCAAGTGAGAGGGATAAAAGTATTAAAAACAGAGCAAGTGAGAGGGATAAGACTGAGTATGAAAAACAGAGCAAGTGAGAGGGATAAGAGTATTAAAAACAGAGCAAGTGAGAGGGATAAGAGTATTAAAAACAGAGCAAGTGAGAGGGATAAGAGTATTAAAAACAGAGCAAGTGAGAGGGATAAGAGTATGAAAAACAGAGCAAGTTAGAGGGATAAGAGTATGAAAAATGGAGCCAATGAGGGGGATAAGAGTATGAAAAACAGAGCAAGTTAGAGGGGTAAGAGTATGAAGAATAGAGCAAGTTAGAGGGATACGAGTATAAAAACAGCAAGTGAAGGATAAGAGTATGAAAAACAGAGCAAATGAGGGATATGAGTATGAAAAACAGAGCAAGTGAGGGATATGAGTATGAAAATAAACAGCAGCTTACAACAAGTCTAACCAGGATATTATCTATTACCCAGACTATTGTGTACATGGAGTGTGTGTGCATTCATTGTTAATTAACACGTTTTCCAACTAACCATCTCAGCTGCACTTGAAAGGATCACATTCTGTGGGAGAAGCAGTGTGGACAGAAAACAGAACAGATTTTGAACAAGAGTAGAATAGAATCAACTGGGAAACATATTTTAGAAACAGAATAGGACAATGTTGGTAATGTATAACAAGTGCAAAACACTTCAATGAAAGAGAGAGATGTGCGAATGCTGCGCTATGACTGCTGTATTAACCCTTTCACTACCACACTAGACGGTTAACCCTTTCACTACCACTGGTAGTGAAAGGGTTAATGGAGTGATTGTGATTATAGGAGACAAATGGAATTATGTTATATGACCACAGTCACCCTTTAATTTCCCACCTAGCAACTTCCCTCTTCCATAACAACTTTGAAATAAAAAAGCAAATGTGTTTACAAATTGGCTCAAATGTAACTTAATTACCGTAATTCCTCTAATAGTAACCGGTATTCAATTAAAAACCGGGTCTCTATTAATGACCGGGTGCGCTGTTGAGCTAAGCAATTATAAGCCGGCCTCCTAATACAAGCCGGGTATATTTTGTTATTGTTGTTATATGCAGGCCTGGCTGTGCAGTAAATACCATATAATGGTATGGTGTTAATGTTTACCAAGAGAGTAAGCCTACCTCAGAATTGTATAAAACGAAGTTATTATTATGATTATTATACCAGTATTGTGATTGCACTATTTTACTTAATTTAACTTTTTTTGACCACCTGTAATTGCACTGTTTACTACCGTATTTCATACAGTACTTGGTTTCAATAAATGAACCCAGTACATTTTACTGGGTTCAAACTGACACAAAATGTTGATTTATTCATTATGATCGGTTTGAAAATTAGAAATATAGGCCTCTCTCTTATACATGCCTCCTCCTAATACAAGCCTGGTATCCGCTACAGTTGAAACAAATACAAGCCGGGGTTACTATTAGAGGAATTACGGTACTTAAGATTCAGATTTCCTGGGGGTAGAGACAAGTAAAGCGTTAACTTCAATTTACCTATATCAAGCCCTGCCCTCTTTTCTTGATTGGATGTCTCGTGGTGATGGCCATGGTGGTGGATGTCTCGTGGTGATGGCCAAGCTGGTGTGATCCTCTCTATGTCACCCCCATACTTCAAATGGATCCGAGCAAAATCCATACTCGTGTGCAAACGGAATATGACTGATATTTTAAGCTCCGAGCCTTGACATTTAGCCTTTATCCTATTTTCATACTAGCGCTTGTTTCCCTATGCCTTTTTTGTTGTTGTTCTTAGCTCTATTCTATTTAAATCTTTTAAAAAATATCTTATGTCAGTTGCTATTGCATGTACATATTTGTGTTTTATTACACGTATATGTAAGTACATGTACATAGCTATTACCAACTATTCGCCTGTTTTATTCTCCACCCATCGATCATCCATAGCAACACTATTATCACCGACATCCAAGAAGGGGGACCCCCCCTTGAACGGCCCTTCTAAGGTTTATCTCCTCCACATCGCCTGTGGTGCTTTTTTTGTATTGCTATAGGTTTTTAATGAGTTTTTCCTTACCTTCGCTGGGGTATGTCTGGGAGTGTTGCATTTATTTATTTTACATTTATTTGGGATTTCATGGTGTTTTTTTTGTTCTTGATTTATTGTGATGTTTCTTCTTGACTTGTTCGGCCCATGGGGACATTAACTTGTGATTTCGGGCTTTACAAATAGATTTGATTTGCTTTGCTCAGACAACGATTATTTTCTCTAGGCACCTCCTATCACAAGCGTTGCTTTCTTCTGTCAAGCTAAGAGAGGGCGGAACTTGAGATTGGTCAATAATTAGTCAAACAAAATGTGATGATCACCAGCAGTAGTATGGGGTACTACCCATAGGTATGTCTTTATGGTAATACCTTTCCTTTGCATCTCTCCATCAGAGAAACAGAGTTGGTGATGGTGTAGCGCCTCATGGTGGAGTCTCTGATGGCTGCAGCATAGCTGATTTCAAACACAACCCCTCTTTGTATGGCCTAAAAAAAATATATATATAAAAAAATAAAAGTAAACACACACAGCACTCACTGAAACTCACAATAAGAACAACTCCTAAATAATTTCAACTGCAAGTTAGAAATAGCCAATATACAGTCTTTAGAGGTCTTTGGCATAGATGTTTAACTCATTGGACGCCAGACCCGAGATAAGTCGGGTTAACTCGCCAACGCTTGGGCGCCAAACCTGAGAAAATCGTTATTTCTTTTATTCGATATTCCCATTCATAATCCATCGAGGGAGCCTGTGTTATCATTGGGAATGAGTCTGAGATCGCAAACGTCCAATACCGCCGCCTGCCGCCTTGCGGCCGGTATTGCACATCATTTGAAACCCTCTGGCTTGGGCTGTGTGTCGATCTAAAAAGTCCGGTCCGGGTTTTCCTTGTCGGGCAGGACAAGCGTTTATAACATGGATTGAGGAGAATTAAGCACTCCCGGTTCATGTTCTTTGGTGGATTATGTTGGCAACACGATCGACATCAATACTTGGAATGGTGATCAGATAATTGGAATATTCCTTTTGGAGTACATCCTAGTCAAGGTAAAGGCTATATGGTATCAATCTTGCGTTGATCCAAGAATCCATTCACTGCGATCCGACCGTATGTGTGTAATGTGTGTGTAACGTATTCCGTTAGGGGCGATCAAAGCATGGAAACCCCCCCCCCCCCAACCCTTTCATGCATTCATGATTAAACATAATACCGATAATATAGCGTTGATTTCAGATTGATTGTTGATACAGGCGAGAAACGGCACGGTTTTCAGTGAAATGCACTAAACGCTGCATAGCGTCGTTTCCTGGGATTAGACAGGCTTACTCTAAAACTACTCATATTCACCACGGTATAAAACGGGAATGTATTACAAATTGAACGATAGATACTTGATGTCAAATGGGCAATAGTTTATATCCATTGCTATGATATAAAATATAGTTTGAGCCCTGCAAACACCGCCATGTATCTCTATTCTTTAAAGCGGTAAGTATTTAATGCCAAGAGTATATAATAGGGGTGTAACGATGCAACCTCACAACGATTAATTTTGATTACGATTATTCAGGCAACGATTCAATGCATCATGAAATCTCTTCATTTGACCACGATTCGATCAGTTAATTCACCAAAAGAACTTTGAATACACAAATGTGGCTGGGGGAACTGATTCACTCAGCATGAATGGACTATAGGTCAATAAAAACAATACACACAAAAAGAAAACAAATTTTTTTTTTTAAATTGATTAATTTAGATTCTAATCGATTCGAACATAATTTCAAATCGATGCAGTTGAATCGTCACATTAGAATCGATGCATTTCACGGCGGCTAGGTGGTGTAGTGGGCAAGGCGCTCGCCACCAATGCAGGAGACGCTGGGTTCGAGCCCAGCTCTCCGCATTGCCATCAGCTTGGCTGGTCGTTCATACTAATACAATTGGCAGTATTAGGGGTGGGAAGCTGATGGGTGGGGATCGGACGTTGTGGACAGCGACTCCTACAGGTCGGTTGGTGCGCCTGCGCAGCAGAATCAGGAAGCGACGGGGGCGTCGTGTCCCTCCCACGCAGACCCCCGACGCTGAGAGATCACGCTGTGCAGGTGAAAAGATGCGATGGCTGCTTCCTCGAGTACCGGAGGGGACACATGATGTAAGACTTCGTCCACATTGCAGCCGGCTTGTGGGAGGCATGGCCTAACAGCGTTCGAGACAGGGGAGGGTAGAATTGGACGATACAAAATTGGGATGGGAGAAAAATTGAAAATGGGAGAAAAAGTAGAAAAAAAAGAATCGATGCATTTCGATTATTCGATGCATCGTTACTAGGGATGCCCCCCAAAACCCGGTTCTAAACGGGAACCGGTACTAAATTAGAAAAAAAACAGTATTGATAAGCTCCGACGTTATCGGTACTGCTAGTCTAGGAGCGGATTAGCTACGAAGCTAACAGAGTGTACCACTATGAATTGAAAATGGGGGACCCTGATGTAAACAAGACAAACGTATTTCTCTGGTCTGCATCCCCTTAATAATTGTGTGTATTGAGCCGTACTGTATTGTACCCATTCTGCAATCTGTTAAATGAAGTTTTCATTCATTCATTCACCATCCATCTGCGACGCAACGGTGGCAGCAACACTGGAGCACGGAGTAACGTTAAAACTTTGATTGCCAGCCATTGTGCCCATCCTTATGCCCAGTCTGCCAGTCCTGTAACCCTATGGAGATGTTTACCTTCTTTGCAGGGCTATAACTTTTTTAATATTATAGCTATATCGACATTACTATGGCCCATTCAACATCGGGTATCCATCGTTCCGGATGTGGGAACGTTATATTTTTTCATTCATACATTGTTGTGTTAATACCGTCGAGAATATAAGTATGTTTTTAAGGTTTTCTGCAGTAATTCCTAAAACGCGAGTTATAGGCCCTGACGCATATGATACATTATCGATTGGTGTTTCTTTCCTATACACGCTATATTAAAAAATACAAATGTATATGATCGGTATACATTATGCTTCATCATGTGTGAAGGAAAGGGGGGGGGGGGGCGTTTATAATTCCTTGATCATCAGTAACGGCTTTATTTAGTATGGGTTGATATGTTGATCAGATGGTTTGCAGTGAAATGAATAAACAGTGGGGCTGAAAATAACGTTATATTCCTCTTACCGTTAGCCGATGAGACTGGAGGAAAAATATTCCAATTATTTGACATCGATCTGCTAGATCCATTTCCCGTTTGTATGGCGCAATAAACGCCGAAATCATATTGATTATTGCTTTTCGAAAGTGATCCCATGCACTCGAGTGTGTATCTAGACCCACGTTACAAGATATTACTGTCGGAGGAATGTCCTCGATGCACCAGCGCCACTTCCGGTTTGGCTTGGAGTGTAACTCGCCCGATCATCCACCAGGCGGCGATATTGAGGCGTTGCAATATCAGACAGGCTCCAGCTACAGTCCCGGAGGGAGGCTGGATGAATTATGAATGCCATGACGAAAAAATTAAATATTGATCCCAAAAACGAGTTAACTCGTTTCTGGCGCACAACGCATGGCGGGCAATAACGAGTAGGGATGGGAATTGATAGGATTTTATCGATTCGATTCTTTATCGATTCCCTTAGCGATACCTGATCAATTTATAATTTAAATAAATAAATTGGAAATGCAACAGAACTACATTTAGTCATTTAGCTGACGCTTTTATCCAAAGCGACTAACAAGTTCTGTACGACAAGCCATCAGGAAGGGCACAACTCTATCAGCTGAGCAACAATGTTCATCAAAGTGTTGAGTGCTACAGTGTAGGTTAGTTTATTAGGACAAGTGCATGACAGTACGGTTAGTTAGGGTTAGATATATTTTTTTTATTCAGATAATGGTTGAAGAAGTGCGTCTTTAGTCGACGGCGAAAGATTGGACGTGATTCGGCTGTCCTAACTGGGGTGGGTAGTTCATTCCACCATTGTGGGGCAAGGACTGAGAATAGGCGACTTCTCTTTGATGACCCTCCCGGAGCTCGGATAGGAGTAGGTCTGAGGCGGCCAGAAGATGCAGAGCGTAGGGGTCTAAGCTGGTTAGAATAACAACATGCAACTTGACATTTCTGATTGTCATTTATTGTTGAGCCCCCATGTCAGAAAAATACAAAAACTGTAAAAAATAAAACATTAACTATAGCCTACACTTAAATAAAATAATGTATTTGAGATTATCTTAAAATGTATTTTTTTTTATTCTTAAACTAATTTAAAGTGGAAATGAAGCAGTGAGCAATGTGATCCTAGTTTGTTTGTTGTGTACCTTGTGTAAGACAGGGTTCTATAATCAAATGTGAAATCTATCTTATTTGTCTGAAAAATCAAATATAATATCCCTGTTTTCAACATGGGCGCCGCCATTTTGTTGCTGACGTCATGGCTGACGTCATGCCACTGGTTGGGTGTATACACGGCTGGTTAGCTGCCTATAGTGAATGGGTCAGTCAGTAAATAAAATGTTGCCTACAAAACAACGGGACCGCGGTGGTTCTGTTTGTATTGCTCCTGGCTGTTCAAACTAATTTTACCATGTGAGAGAGAGGAAAGTTGGTTAATTTCCACAAACTACCAGTGAAAAAAACAGTGTTGTTGGCACGTTGGCTCAGGCTGGCTGCACTCAGGCGGCGCGACCAGCCTGTTGGACAGGGAAGGAGGATCTGCAGCGAACACTTCATTGCCTCGGATTATGTTGTTGGGGGTGGAAGGTTTGTCCAGAAGACCACTAATCAGCTGAAGCGGTTCCCTCGGTCTTCGACAGACAGACCGGCGTTAGCTCTCGGGAGCGATCGCTAGCTAGTTGGCACCAGCCGGGGACCGGAGTTAGCTCTCGGGAGCGATCGCTAGCTAGTTGGCACCAGCCGGGGACCGGAGTTAGCTCTCGGGAGCGTCGCGGAGCATTCAGCCTGCTGGCTACCTAGATCCACTTCAACCAGCCGAGCGTCGGGAGCTCCAGCAGCTTGTTGATGTGCTAATAGCCTGGAGCCAGCTACCGTTAGCTTGCCGAGGCTCCAGCACACCGACAAGCTGTGTAGCCAGCTACCGTTAGCTTGCAGAGGCTCCAGCACACCGACAAGCTGTGTAGCCAGCTACCGTTAGCTTGCCGAGGTTCCAGCACACCGACAAGCTATGTAGCCAGCTACCGTTAGCTTGCCGAGGTTCCAGCACACCGACAAGCTGTGTAGCCAGCAGGCTGAATGCTCCGCGACGCTGGTTGAAGTGGATCTAGGTAGCCAGCAGGCTGAATGCTCCGCGACGCTCCCGAGAGCTAACTCCGGTCCCCGGCTGGTGCCAACTAGCTAGCGATCGCTCCCGAGAGCTAACTCCGGTCCCCGGCTGGTGCCAACTAGCTAGCGATCGCTCCCGAGAGCTAACAACGGTCTGTCTGTCGAAGACCGAGGGAACCGCTTCAGCTGATTAGTGGTCTTCTGGACAAAACTTCCACCCCCAACAACATAATCCGAGGCAATGAAGTGTTCGCTGCAGATCCTCCTTCCCTGTCCAACAGGCTGGTCGCGCCGCCTGAGTGCAGCCAGCCTGAGCCAACGTGCCAACAACACTGTTTTTTTCACTGGTAGTTTGTGAAAATTAACCAACTTTCCTCTCTCTCACATGGTAAAATTAGTTTGAACAGCCAGGAGCAATACAAACAGAACCACCACGGTCCCGTTGTTTTGTAGGCAACATTTTATTTACTGACTGACCCATTCACTATAGGCAGCTAACCAGCCATGTATACACCCAACCAGTGGCATGACGTCAGCAACAAAATGGCCGCGCCCATAATGCTAAATGCTTCAGAAATGCACACAACAAATCGTTTTCTTAGAAACTGCTTATTTTTATAACGTGATTTCTTCTGTGGCTTATCTAAATACTAATGTGATGCTATGAATATGTATTTATCGCACTGCTTCATTTCCACTTTAATCTATTGAATAACAGGTCGTTATCACACGGGAACCGGTTTTCGATTCCCATCCCTAATAACGAGTATACTCATTTTTGGCGTCCAATGCGTTAACGGTAGTCTAGGAGCGGATTAGCTACGGAGCTAACAGAGTGTACCATCCATCTGCGACGCAACGGTGGCAGCAACACTTGAAACGGAGTAACATTAACGTTATGTCGAGTTCATACTACACTACACGTATGAACTCGACATAACGTTAACGTTATGTGTTTAATAAGCAGCAATCTGTTGAAAATATAACGTTAAACCGGAAACGCGAGGACAGGAAGCCGTCATGAAATCGTTGTAGTCATATTGTAGTCTTTTAGTCTTAACTAAAAGATTTTAACAAAATAAAAAGCAGCAGCACTATTGGATAACTGAGTCATGTATTTCTTTCTTTAGGGGAGTAGGACATTTGTTTTCACAGTTTTAGCATGATGTTTTATAGATGGCTAGGTTAAACACAGGTTTTTGTTTTTAAGAGGGGGGGGGGGTTTGATTTGATTGAAGTTTATTTCAAATATGCAATACAACAAACAAACATCAAGTACAGATATAGCCTTAAGTCGTTCAAATAATAAATGTATAATTTCTTTTTTATAATAATAATCTAAAAGAACCGATAAGAGAACCGATAAAGTACCGAACTGTTAAGCAGTATCGATAAGAGTAGTAGTGTAACTGAGGGGTACAATTCCCTGACTGTATTGATAAGTATGGTATCATTAAACCACTACCGCTTTATGTACTTTAACTACTGGCCACACAGAACATGATATAGATATGATGAACACTTTCCCACCTGATGAAACCAAGTCCACACAAATGTATCCGTCGAATCTTTAATATATAGCAAAGGGTATATACAACGTTCACGTAATGACATTTATGATTTGAATGCACTTGAGTATGCAAATGAGTATTCGTAGGCAAATCAACATTGAATGTCCAATCTCTGGTTACGCAGGAAGCAAGTATACAACCTGGTTCTTTAGGGAACTATAGCGATGGTACTTAATGATTATAGCTGGATACACTAAAGGGGGTCCCGCTGGTTGTAAGTCAGTAGGGGGGGGGGGGGGGGGGGGGGGTAGGAGAGCCGCTGGCGATATCCCATCTGGCCAACGATTTCTTGGGAGAATTCAGAGTGCTGAACACGGTGCCCACAGAACCTTGGTCCACAGATGAATACCGTTGGGCCCTCTTGTAGACGGTAGCTGCCGGTCCACAACGAAGAGACGTGAGGCGACCTCACTCGGGTTAGAGCGCCGTCTCACCTGGACTCCTCTCGGGGGTAGTTCCAACACTTACCAGTGTTGGCTGTTATCCATGGCATAATCAAAGCACCCAAAGCAAGTAGATAATCCAAGCCGTGTAGGGCTCGCCGTCGTCCGGGTAAGGTAATCCAATGTGCAGGTCCACTCGTCCTAGCCCAGAACTCCTCGGATGAAAGCACCACACGTGGTCTGCCCAGCCTGGTTAAGACTCTAGATAACGCGAGGAAAACGATGGGGGTACTGCTCACTTTATAACTCTAACCGAACGATGCACCATACATAATAGACTATTATTAACTTAATAGAAATACGTCCCACTCGACGGTATAGTGCCAAACTATGACAATTCAACTATTAATCCACACGATGTCTCAATGCCATTCTGAGGCCAAGTTGACCATACTGCACCACACGTGTATCGTGGGTGAGGCTTAACGTCTTGCCACTAGGTTGGAGGGTAAAGAACTAAGGGCTAAGGGACTAAAAGAAAGTTCTACTTTACTTGCGCCATATATATATGCGCTGTGAACAAATAGTACCATTCGTATTTCGCCAGACGTATTCCTACGCGGAACCGGGCTAGTAACGACATGTTCGTCGGCACGATTGAACTTGAACCAAGGGGCTTGGCTGCTGGCGCCAAGTTCTTGTCCAATGAGAGAATGAAACTATTATGGGCTGTTAGTAGACTAAAGGGATATTCAGTGTATATGTACAAGGAATATACAAGGGATATCAAACGATATACAAATACTATTAAATATATATCCATAAATAAATATATATATTCGGTTTAATCTGATCCTTCACAACAGCCGCACCCTAATTAGTCCCACCTAATTAGCTAAGCAGAGACAGATTGACCGCACTGTCTACCACTCAAGGTCCGCTGTAAGGGTCAGTCAACTCACAAAGTCATGGGGTCATGGTCGTCATCGATAGTGTCTGGGAGTCTGGGCAGTTCTATTAGCCTCGCCACGGGTCGTGTGTAAGTTCGCCCTTGGACGAGCACCTCAGCTGCTCGGACCTTGCCATCGGCACCGGTGATCACTTTGCTTACACGGCCAGCCGGCCACATAGCTCTGGGTAGTGACTGGTCGATAATCATGACGACTGTTCCTTCTGTCAAATTGTCTCTCTCTTTTACCCACTTCTGGCGGGTCTGTAGAGGCGGTAGGTAGTGGAGTAGAAAGCTGTTCCAAAACTTGTCAGCTAGTACTTGACTGTACCTCCACATTCTTCGGCCGTTCGCTTCTTCAGGCCTGTACATTGTCTGGGGTAGCGCGGGGTCCAGCCGCCCCATCAAGAGTGTGTTGGGGGTGACTGGGTCGACATCTGCTATATCACTGGAGACGTAGCCGAGGGGCTTGGAGTTCAATACTCCCTCGATCTCCGTGAGGACTGTCATTAGGACTTCTTCCGCTACAGTCTGGGCCCCAAGCACGGCGTACAGGGCTGTCTTTATAGAACGTACTTCTCGTTCCCAGGTTCCACCGAAGTGGGGTGCGTTCGGGGGATTAAACTGGAAGTCAATCTGGGATGGAGCGAGGTGGGTCTTAAGTTCTGGGCCCATAGCTTGGAAGCTCTCTCTCAGCTCTCTTTCTCCGCCTTTGAAGTTTGTCCCGTGATCAGACAACAATGTAGACGGTTTTCCTTTCCGTGATGTGAATCTTCGGAAGGCCATAAGGAATGAGTCTGTGCTCATGGTTGGAAGGAGTTCGATATGTATCGCTCTGGTGGTCATGCCTTTGAATACAATACCCCACCGCTTCTCGGTTCCTCTTCCTTTCTTTATATACAACGGGCCAAAACAGTCCATGCCTGTGGAGTGGAATGGCTTGTCGCCGAGTCGGAGGCGACAGGGAGGTAGGTCAGCCATCCGGGGTATGCTGGGCTGCGCGCGCCACTTTCGGCAGTCTAGACAGGTTCGCTGGAAGCGTCGCACTGCTTCTCTTCCTTGAAGTATCCAATAGCGACGTCTGATCTCCGCGAAGACTCTCTCTGCTCCTGCGTGGTGTACATCCTCGTCGTATTTCTTTATTATCAGCTCTGTGACCTTGTGTCGGCTGTTCAAGACTATCGGGTACTTAACGTCATCCGGTAGATTGGGGGCCCTCCGCAGACGACCACCCACTCTGATGAGATTATGGGCGTCGCTCTCGGGTGCCAGGTGGAGCAATCTGCTGTCTGATGGGACGGGCTTTCCTCCCTGTAGACAGTCTAGCTCGTCGGGGAACGAGTCTCTCTGGGCTCGTTGTAGTAGAAGAAGTTCTGCTTCTTCGTAGTCAGCTGCTGAAATGTCGGCAGTGGGCTGAATCTCTGGGTGGTGCCACAGAAATGTCTTTAGTTGCGCACTCTGTAGGGTGAGGCAATCATCTATGTTGGGGTCTGTGGAGGCGACTGTGCTCAGTCCACAGAACATAGGTTTCTTGTTCTCAGCCTCCTCTTTACTCGCCTCCCGTGGGGTGGGCGTAGGCCACTCTCCTTCCGGGAGCTTGAGGAACTCTGGTCCGTCACTGTAGATGTTGTGACGGGTGAGGTCATCTAGGGACATTCCCCGGGTGATGACGTCAGCTGGGTTGTGTTTGGTGTCCACATACCGCCAGCTCGCTGCTTCTGTTAACTCTTGAATGTCTGTGACTCTGACTCCCACGAAGACCTTGTATCTGCATGAATCAGACTTGATCCATGTGAGTACTGTCGTGGAATCTGACCACAAGATTGTTCTGTGCACCGGAATGGTGAGTTCACGTTGGAATAACGTGGCTAGATGCGCTCCTGCTAGGGCTGCGCAGAGCTCTAGACGCGGGATAGATTGTTGCTTTCGTGGGGCTATTCTTGAGCGAGCCAGGATGAAGACGGTGTGTATCTCTCCTCCCTTCTCTTGGGCACGCAAGTAGGCCACTGATCTATAGGCTACTTCGGAGGCGTCGCTGAAGACGTGTAGATCCATCTTGCATGTCTCTGGCCTCACTGTGGGTGGGAAGTAGCTGCGGCGTATATTGACGCCTGGGAGTGAGCGGAGCTCCGTCTCCCACTCTCTCCATGTGGAGGCAAGGGGTGCGGGTATTGGGTCGTCCCAGCCCTGGTCCTTGTCCCATAGTGCTCGTACAATCATCTTTGCCCTGGTGGTGTAAGGTAGAATACATCCCAACGGGTCATATTGTCTGGCGAGTGTTCTGTACACACTCCGTCTGGTGGTCGGTATCGCCGTCTCGGTATTCCCTGCTCCGTGGTCAGGGGTTTGTGTCTATAGTGGAGCGAGTCTGTTTTGAAGCGCCAGACTAGTCCTAGTGTCATTTCTTGGGCTTCTCCTGGGATTGTCGCCATCCAGGTCTCGCTGCTGGCAGCCTTGTCCGCGGGGGAGAGGCTGCGCAATACGTGCGGGTCGCTGCTGGCCCACTGCCTGAGATCAAAGCCGCCTTTGATCAGGGAGGCGCGTAGCTTGAGTAGGAGAGCCTCGGCTTCTTCTTGGGTCGAAACGCTTTGTAAACAGTTGTCCACGTAGAAACTGTTCTTCACACTGTGTCGGACCTCTTCATCTGATGCTGGGTCCTCTGCGACGTGTTTCTGCAGTGCAAATGTAGCACAGCACGGGCTGCATGTGGTTCCGAAGGGGAGGACTTCCCATTGGTAGATGGCTGGGTGCTCATCTCCGATCCTCTCTCTCCATAGGAACCGCAGTAGGGGCTTATCCTCCTCCACTAGTCTCACCTGCAGGAACATCCCTTTGATATCCCCGCTGATAGCTACCTTGTCCTGGCGGAAGCGTAGTAGCACGCCTAGTAGAGAGGGGCCGAGTGTGGGGCCGGGCAAGAGCTCTTTATTCAGATTCTGGGATCCGATCTGGTAGCTGCAGTTAAACACAATGCGATCCTTGCCGTTGTGGTGGACCTTGTGGTGCGGCACGTACCATGATTCGGTTGTCTGATCGGCCTCTTTAATGTCAATCTTCATTACGTGTCTCGCTGTGATTAGCTTCTCAATCTCAGCGCGGTACACACTCTCTTGAGCGGGGTCTTTGGCTAGGCGCCGCTCTGTGTTCAATAGATACCGCTCCGTAGCTTCTTTCGTGGCGTGAAAGGTGGGCATTCCCTCTCGCCTCAGGAGTGGAGTTGCGTATCTCATCACTCCGCCGACTGTGACTCTCTTTGTCCCTTGCTCGAGGAGGTTTATGGCGTAAATGTCTTCTTTAGAACGAATGTCTTTCTTTTCGTTCTTAAAGGGCATCGTCTCTAGTGTTCATAGCCTCTCGACATGCTGCAGGAGAGTGGTGTCTTCTTCTGTCACTCTGGAGTGGAGGCAGCTAGTGGCTGCTGTTCGGTTGAGAGATTTAGCGAGGGGGCCTTGTAGTGTCCATCCTAGGCGGGTCTCGACTGCTGCAGGACAGCCTCTGGGTCCTGTATGGACCCGGTCTATCGGGACTATGAGGTCTGCATGGTCGGAGCCTATCAGCAGGGTCGGGGTGGCGCCGTCTATGAGCGGGATAGGTAGTTGACGCAGGTGCACATATTTATCCATCAGTTTGGCGATGGGGTAGGTGTACTGTGATAGTCCTATTTCTTGGCTGGTGAAAGCATTTGTAATCCTATACCGTCGCTCTGGCTGCCCGCTTGCTGCGATAGTGAAGGAGACATTCTCGCCTTTTATCGTCTTTAAATCTCTTCTTATTGTCCGAATCGTCATTTGGTTCTCGCTCCCCCGCAGTCCCAGCTGGGCCGCAGCGGACGCGAGCAGAAGGGTCTTCTCTGACCCGTCATCAAGGACGGCGTAAGTGTCCATGACTTTATCTTGGTAGCTCAATGTTACACGGACTACCTTTAAGAGCACTTGGGCGCCGCTGCTGCTGGCGGGGTCAATGTACATGACACTTGCCTTGGTGCTGCTCGATGGTGCAGGTGCAGGCTTTCTTCTGTTACTGTCGTGTAGGACATCTAGGTGGGCTCCGTCACACCAACTGCACCTCTTCTTTAGGCGGCACTCGGCTGCCATGTGACTGCGCGCACATCGGTAACAGCGCCTGTTGGACTTTATCCATTGACTCACTTCTTCTGCATTCATCTTTGTGAACAGGTCACATTGTGACAGCCAGTGTTCCTTCTCGCAGTACGGGCACACCATCTTCCACTTCTCTTTTCTCGAGGGGGTACTGTGGTTCTTACTGCTCGGTACTGATTCTGATTGGTGCATGACAGTCACCGATCTTCTTCCATCGTTTATTCTCCTGGGTCCCTCTCTGGAGCTTGGTGTGCTCCGCACGAACGTATCCAGTCGTAAGCTGCTGACTTCTCTCGCCAGGAAGTCGGCTAGATCGAGGAGGGATGGTTCGGGACCGTTAGGATCACGGTGGTCTCTCTGCCGCCTAAAGCGCTCTTGTCTGGCGGGTGGCAGCTTCTCTAAAATCCTCTCGACGTTAGAGTTGGCGTATAGCTCGTGCATACCCTTTTCTCGTTGCGCTCCCAGCATCCCTACCAGGGACTGCACTTTTATAGACAGGTCGTCTAATGAGCGATTGTCTGTTGCTGGGGGTAGGCGGTCAATATGCCTTATCTCTTGGATTACGTAATCCCATATACGTCCATATCTCTGGTCCAGCGCTGCTAGAGCCGCGGTGTATGGGGTCGTAGAGGTGGCATAGGCTAGCGCTATATTGTGCGCTCGGGGTACTTTCAGGTGCTTCAGTAATATTGCATACTTGTGACGTTCATCAACGACATCCACCATCATTGTCTCTAAGCACATTCGGAGCTCCGTGTACTGTGCCCGATTCTCATGGGTGAAGTCTGGGATGGTCGGTGTGGCAATGTATGACGCCGTGGATGGCTGATACATCGGCGAGCGTTGGGGGAGAGGCCTCCTAGGCGAGTCTCCTCTTGCGCCTCTCTGTGGGCTGGTACCGGCAGGGTACCATGGCCCGCTGGTCCAGGTGCTATTCCTCGGGGCTGGTCGTGCGTCGTGCTCACCCGTGAATAGAGTCGGGGGTCTGTAGCGCAGCGCCGCGGGGGTATAGCCTGGGCTGTACTGGACCTCCTGGTCCGGTGGAGTACTGTGCTGTCGTCGGGCTTGGTTCTCCTCCTCTCCCTCTTCTTCTTCTATCAGGTCCTCTAGATCCTGTAGTCGTTTATTTAGCTTCTCCGCAGTGTATGCTGCTCCTTCCTTGTAGCTGGGTCTCGCTTGGACCGGTCGGGGAAGGGGGTCTGCGGGGGGTATAGGCTTAGTCTGTTGGTCAAGTTCAGGGTCGCTTGCTCGGTTAGGAGACGCTGCCCTTGACTGTTGTCTCGACGAGTTCCTTGAACCCCTGGCGGAGGGAGAGGGTGTTGCCTTGAGGATCAGCTGCTCCATTAGTTGCGCTTGTAGCTTGTCGCGCTCGGCTTGTAGTCTGTCGCGCTCGGTTTCGCGCTGGATGAGAGCGAGGTCGCGCTCTGCTTCTCTTTGGGCACTGGCAGCGGCACGCTGGGTGTCTGCTCGGTCTCTTGCCATATTCTCTTCCGTCTGAAGGCGTCTCATCTCCAGGCGTATGCGCTCTTCTTCGCTCCGTTGCCGTGTCTGGAGTCGATCGCGTTCACCCTGAAGTCGATCGCGTTCACCCTGGAGTCGATCGCGTTCGGTAGAGGCTGTCAGGCTGACGAGGAACGCCTGTGATAGCATCCTCTCCGCTTCGCTGGGGGAAGACGGTTGTAGAGGTGAGCCGCTCCTGGCGGTACTCGTTGGGGAGTCCTGGAGCTCTATTTCCTCGGCGCTCTCCTCCTCTTCTTCCGTGCAGAGTTCTCTCTCTGTAGGGTTGTCTTCCTCCCGGGGCTGGTCGGGGACTACTTCTTCGGTATTGGCGGGGGGTAAAGGCATGTCAGCTCCCTCCTGGTCCCCACCGTGAGCTTGGTCAGTTACATTAGAACCCACTAGGGCCTCTGTGGTCGGGGTAACCTGGTCGTTAAGGTCAGACATAATTTTACTTTCTACTTTTACCGCGTTTACCGTTTGTAGAAGGCTAGGTAGTTGACTGACAGCGTAATCCTCTAAGTACTGAGGTGTCTGTCGTCTGCGCCGCAGGCGTTCTACGTTAGGAGGACCGTTTCGTGGAGTGTTCATCATAGGCCATTTCAATATTAATAACACTATATTAATATTACACTAGTTACCCTCCGGCTCGAAGGACCAATTGTAACTGAGGGGTACAATTCCCTGACTGTATTGATAAGTATGGTATCATTAAACCACTACCGCTTTATGTACTTTAACTACTGGCCACACAGTACATGATATAGATATGATGAACACTTTCCCACCTGATGAAACCAAGTCCACACAAATGTATCCGTCGAATCTTTAATATATAGCAAAGGGTATATACAACGTTCACGTAATGACATTTATGATTTGAATGCACTTGTAAGGCAAATGAGTATTCGTAGGCAAATCAACATTGAATGTCCAATCTCTGGTTACGCAGGAAGCAAGTATACAACCTGGTTCTTTAGGGAACTATAGCGATGGTACTTAATGATTATAGCTGGATACACTAAAGGGGGTCCCGCTGGTTGTAAGTCAGTAGGGGGGGGGGGGTTAGGAGAGCCGCTGGCGATATCCCATCTGGCCAATGATTTCTTGGGAGAATTCAGAGTGCTGAACACGGTGCCCACAGAACCTTGGTCCACAGATGAATACCGTTGGGCCCTCTTGTAGACGGTAGCTGCCGGTCCACAACGAAGAGACGTGAGGCGACCTCACTCGGGTTAGAGCGCCGTCTCACCTGGACTCCTCTCGGGGGTAGTTCCAACACTTACCAGTGTTGGCTGTTATCCATGGCATAATCAAAGCACCCAAAGCAAGTAGATAATCCAAGCCGTGTAGGGCTCGCCGTCGTCCGGGTAAGGTAATCCAATGTGCAGGTCCACTCGTCCTAGCCCAGAACTCCTCGGATGAAAGCACCACACGTGGTCTGCCCAGCTTGGTTAAGACTCTAGATAACGCGAGGAAAACGATGGGGGTACTGCTCACTTTATAACTCTAACCGAACGATGCACCATACATAATAGACTATTATTAACTTAATAGAAATACGTCCCACTCGACGGTATAGTGCCAAACTATGACAATTCAACTATTAATCCACACGATGTCTCAATGCCATTCTGAGGCCAAGTTGACCATACTGCACCACACGTGTATCGTGGGTGAGGCTTAACGTCTTGCCACTAGGTTGGAGGGTAAAGAACTAAGGGCTAAGGGACTAAAAGAAAGTTCTACTTTACTTGCGCCATATATATATGCGCTGTGAACAAATAGTACCATTCGTATTTCGCCAGACGTATTCCTACGCGGAACCGGGCTAGTAACGACATGTTCGTCGGCACGATTGAACTTGAACCAAGGGGCTTGGCTGCTGGCGCCAAGTTCTTGTCCAATGAGAGAATGAAACTATTATGGGCTGTTAGTAGACTAAAGGGATATTCAGTGTATATGTACAAGGAATATACAAGGGATATCAAACGATATACAAATACTATTAAATATATATCCATAAATAAATATATATATTCGGTTTAATCTGATCCTTCACAACAAGTAGTATCGATAAAATCCTAACGATACCCATCCCTAATCATTACACCCCTAGTATATAATGATACTAATAATTTCTTTGTATAGCCGTTTGTAAATAAAATGTTTAGCAAAATGCTAGTTACTTAACAGTTTGAGTGCCAGCCATTAACATTGGAAACCCTGTTGAATGCCAGCACCCACTTCAATGATAGCGTTGTAAATGCATAATCTCTCTTAAATTATGTGTCTAATCTGCCTGTCGTTTATCAATGACTTGTTTGTAGTCAACAGTCGAAACGGATTTTTTTTTTTTATATATAAATCGGTTCATTTTCGCTTTATAGCATTTTGAAAAGCCCTCGTTTAAGGAAAATATATAGATTCCGTGATAAACGGCATTTACTGGAATATTCTAGCATACACAAACTGTCATTTTTCGGCCTATTTATGAATAGTTTTCAAATAAACGCTAGATTATCGATAGTATATGTGTACTTATGCACGCTATAGAGGCGGGCAGAAAAATCGATTCTCTCATTTCCTCATCAGCGATCACCGCACACACACACACGCATAGGGCTAAAGCTTATATCTCTGTGAAAACAGCTCTGATTATCCTAAGACTGATAAAATAAATTCCTTACCTGAGATCAGATGTTATCCAAAAAGATTATTCCAATTCCTGATCGCCATTCCAAATATCGATCACGCTTATTGATTACAGTGTTGGTACTGTAAATACATAATCCACGCTGTTCTGATGGCCGGCGATCACTTGGTCTCTTCAGTTGGTCTCTTCAGTTGGCTTGACGGAAAAGTAAAATGAGCAAACTGACCACTCACCCTGCATCAGTGTAAAGTAATGGGGTGCAGTTACACAGGGAGAGACTATAGGGGGCGGTATCTTCCCAATTGAGCTCAGAGACTCTGCAGCACTAACCCGAGGCTCGATTGATGAAATATGAATTCAAATCGCCAATAAATTAAAAAAAAACGACAAACAAACGCTATATAGCGTCGGGGGCACTCAAAGGTCGGCATGAACTAATGACAAAAAACGTCCATGGCACTCAATGTGTTAAAGGGACCATATTTGGGGGGGGGGGGGGGGGATTGCTTGCTTTTAGTCCTTGTATGGATTTAGGTCATGTTATTTAGGAACTCCTTGCTGTTTGGCCAGGGTTTCAAGTCTTCAGATGAACAAGTTGATCTGAATGATTGCCCTTTCTGGGCCCTATTCCCCATACCTGGCTACCTGAGTTAGCCGGATAATTTTCAGCATAGCTTGACTTAAGCCAGACATTTCCGTTCCCCGACGTCGGTTTTTCTAAATCGCCATGGTAACAGATCAGAACGTTTGAACCTGCTCCGGAGCAGGGTTAAGTTCAGTTAGCTTGATGAACCATGGCCACACCCTCGCAAAGAAATGCCAGCTCGTTTCCTGAAATAATTACCACAGTGTAGATCTGCATTATACCATTCTAAATTATGTTTTTGTGCTTCGTTTTCCTAGAGGGGGCTTTTGAAATGTAAAATAATAGACCTAAATGCTGATAATAAATCATATTCAGCCTATAGATTTACTTTGTCCTAAATAATGCACGTCATATTTATACGGATACGGCGCTCGAAGTCGCGATACACACTGCATGTGGTTATTTTAATAACGGAGCATTGCAAATGTGAATGCCGCGGGGACATTTTTAATGAATGAAACCTATCGGGCGTTTGGCTCTGATTAGTTTCATATTCTCTGCTGTGGATGTATTTGCTTAACGGAGCGCCCGGATTTCATTCAAGCATAAATGTAAGTGTCTATGCTTGGATTGTAGATTATGAATTACGAGGAATCTGAATCTGTGGATTGTTGAATTGTATCACTGTCACTCACACGTTATTGTGATATTGTAACTGGGATTAAAATGTCTGATGAGATGCGCTGTTTGACGGATTTGAGAAATTGAATGAGCCGTTGACATTAATGCATTTGAGAAAATGCATTTATCTTTTCAAGCACTGTTATCTGATGATGAACATGCGTCACTCGTATAAACCAAAGGTTAATCAATTCAATGCATATGGATTATGTCTGAAACAGATTAAAACCTGATTAATAGTGAAACTGTATAGCCGGCTCCAAGCCTCTCTGACACGTTATTTCGGGGGTCGCGCCTTGAAAACTGTATTTATATATAAAGTACATGTTACCTAAGCCGAGCGCATACAGTACAGATATCCTCATAAGCATCTATTAATTCGTATCAATTAGATACTCTTTGGGCTTGTTTGCATCTACTTATTCTGAAAGAGTTTAACTAATTATTTTCGCTAGCAATAGATCTCATTCGATTATTCATTCCATTAAGCCTACTGCCATCAGGCACATTTAAAGAAATATAATCTGATTGATTGGGGTAATGAGGGATTTAACATTAGCCTATAGATTATGCATTTAACTTGTCGGCGAGGCTATTGAGCCGTACTGTATTGTACCCATTCTGCAATATGTTAATAAAGTTTTAAATCAATCAATCAATCAATGCCGTTAGAAAATCAGGATTTCTGCCATCGACACCTGCTGTCTTTTCAGCTGAGGCGGCCGCGTGCACTGATCCTGAGCATCAAGTCTGGTTCAAATTAACGAGACTGAATCCACCTTCGAGGAACAGGGAAAGCATGGATTCAAACATCAGGTTAATTTAATCTGGATAATGGGACTTTTGATCGACTTAGTTGAACCAGGTACGGGGAATAGTGCCCTGGTGTCACAAGACAGAAACAAACAATGAATTTGCTCTAATTAATGGATTAGCTGTGCTTTTTGGAGCCAGGAAGTGGAACACTGCCCACCTAAATGTACTGCTCAGTTTGTAAATGTGTATTACTCTTGGGTGTGGGGTAGCCAGGCAGGGAAGGAAATCATTCATTTAAATGTGTTGTGTGGCTACAGCCACAAAAAAGTCATGTTCAAAACAAGGGCAGAAAGAGGTTCTGGAATATAAATAATTTAACTTGCAAAAGAAAAACAACATGTTCCGCAGATTCAAGGAAGTCATATACAATTGTTGAAATGATAATAAAACATGTGGCTGACCGCGTTGACTGGAGCCCTTTTCAAGTAGAAAGGGAGTTTCTCTGTCATCGTTATACAGATGATGTCCACGTTAAACATCATAGTGGCTGCCTAAACACAAACACAGAATAAAGTCTGTATCAGTTGAGTCTTCATCTACAACATTGTTTGACAAACATGACAAACATTATATCAACAATGCCATATATATATACCATTGCTAAAACAGGTTTTGGAATGAATGTGTGAGACTTTGGAGTCTGGTCAACATTAGTTAATTTTACCTTACATTTGACCTCAAGTAGGGATGCACCGATATGAAAATTTGCCACCGATACCGATTGTTCAACTAACACAATCGACCGATACCGATATTTGTGGCACAAAAAAAATATGTTTTATTTTTTGTATATAATTATTTTATTTTTTTAATGAAACTACTGTATATTTGTATGTCTCTAAATGTTTTGATGAATTGAAAATAGAGGACCCTTATGTAAAAAAGCCGAAAGTCTTTTTCTGGTCTTCATCCTCCAGTCCACTGAGCTGTACTGTATTGTACCCATTCTGCAATCTGTTAATAAAGTTTTCAATCAATCAGACAAATGTATAGAAAAGCTTTTATTATAACCATATAACAAAAAATTATATTATTGTTTATGAAAATGTTTTAGCCCTATGCTTGACTATTATTTTAGGCATGGCAACAAATAAAATAATAATAAAATTAATAAATAAAATATTAAATAAATAAATAGGCTACACGTCTCTCTTTTTGTGTTACAAATTGTGCTCACCGATATGAACATAGGCCTCTTTACTTACTTAAAAAAAGGAAACATCTCTCTAAACACTATCTCTCAACCAAAGCAATGCAACAAAACAATTTTGATTGACAGTCGATTCTGCCAATTACGTCACACCGCTTGCACCCGCCTCTGCTGTTCTTACCACCAATCGGCAAGCGCCTTTTCGAATTTTACTTCCGGGATGTCCACCATTGATTTTCACGAGATCAACAACAAAGCTAATAACGTTAGCTCCCCGCCGGCCACGAGTGGACTACCAGCGCTCCACAGGAGTACTAAACAAGGCATAATGATTTTACCGCAACGAATGTTATAAAAAAAGCTTTTCTATACATTTGTCTGATTGAAAACTTTATTAACAGATTGCAGAATAGGTACAGCTCAGTACGGGCTCTCTGAGCAAAGGAAGCAACTGAGATATGAATGAGTAATGCTTGCTATGTTGGGGTAAATACGCTGATGTTATTGAACGTGTAACTATGTAAGGGATAATGTATAGCTACGAGGTCATTGTCGCAAAATAATTGACCGACACGGAGTTTAAAATACTGAGGCGCCTCGCCGAGGTGTTTTAAACGTCAGTGAAGGTCAATTATTTTGCGACAATGATCGAGTATAGCTATACATTATCCCGCTTATTACATGGCTAACTTACTAACAATATACCTAATTCATTTTACATCGACAAGACGAGATCAAATGCAGACGCAGTTCTGTTCTGGCTCCGCTGTCATCGTCACACACACTCCGCTGTCAGTGCAGCCGGCAGGTGTGTCTGATTGGCTGCACTGATGCAGTGTGTCAGTGGGCTTGATTGCGAACAGCTGCGAAAAACAATAATCACCGGTGGTTATCGAAAAATAATTCACCGCTGTCTGGGGCTATTGACCAATCACAATCAAGCATTTCGGCGAATGTTTAAACGCCATGTAATAAATAACGTTAATGCCACAAAACGAATGCCTTTGTTAATCATAAGTAGTAACTTTGATGCAGTAGCGTGTGTGTGTGGGGGCGGCGTTGTGCAGGTCGCTTGACTGAAACTTTTCAAAGTTTGAATGTGTGGGCCAGATTGACGCGACAAATTTATGGATATTTATCGGCTACTGCCATCGGCACACTTGAGCTTATCGGCCGATATAGGCCGATGGCAGTCAACAAGGCACTTATCGGCCGATACCGATACCTGACCGATATATCGGTGCACCCCTAACCTCAAGTAAGGCAATTATTGCTAGGTGAGAACTGGTGTAACTTACCTGAAAGAGTTTCTCTGAGGAAGGCAGGACAGCCACCAAGTCGAAGGCTTTGTAGTCTGCATAGGGCCTCTGAGGGGAGAGAAAGATATTCTAGTCACCAACGGTTTATGATGTTCCAGTTACAGATGATTTATGATGTTCCAGTTACAGATGATTTATGATGTTCCAGTTACAGATGATTTATGGCGTTCCAGTTACAGATTATTTATGACATTCCAGTTACAGATGATTTATGATATTCCAGTTACAAATACATCTGAATACTTATGACTAGGGCTGCAATGATTAGTCGACATAATCGACAACGTCGATCATAAAAACTCGTCGACGCAGAATGTTTGCGTCGATTAGTCATTAGAAAAAATTATAATATTTTTTTGCACTATCTATCTTTGTGAACGTGGCTTCTCAGCTCTGGTCCAGCTGAAGACAAAGCAGAGGAACAGATTGGACATTGAGCATGACCTCAGAGTTGCTTTGTCTACCATCACCCCAGACTTTGAGACTCTTTGTCAGGAGCAAACAACATCCCCAGTTATCCCATTAGTTCCCTGGGATGTTAAGCTAAGAAGTCTGCTATATATTTTTTTTAGTTATTTAAACACTTCCACTTTAATTTGTATTATTTAATTTATTTATCTTGTTATGAGTGATTGTTGTATTGTTCAAATACATTTTGATTGAAAGTTGCTTAAGATCCAAATTCAAATGTTTCATGAGTAATTTTAATTTGCTATGGGATCATCATGTTATGTTAAGTTAACTGTTAAGGCAGAGGGACTGGACAACAGGGTGACATTCACAGGTGTGCAGACTTGAGCATGTGAGGTAAAACATGCATTGGAGAAGGAGCCATGCCCACAGGAAGCAGAGATTGAGGGTGTGACAAAAATAATCGTTAGATTAGTCGATTACCAAAATAATCGTTAGTTGCAACCCTACTTATGACCATATTATGTTATCGGAACACAGACTCACCAAGTGACTGGGGTCAGTGGCCACAATGGTCAGTCTGTTGAGCACTTTTATGGGTCTGGATTTACCCTGAGAGAGAGAGAGAGAGAGAGAAAGACTGTCAATCACACAAAAGATTCCTTCCGTTTGATTGTTTTGTTAATGTAAAAGTATGTTTCCCATGTCAATAAAGCCCATTTGGAGGAGGAAAGAGAGCGAGAGAGAGAGAGAGAGAGAGAGAGAGAGAGAGAGAGTGTTGTGTTGCAAAGTTTGGCCCCATAAGAAAAAGTATGAAAACTATAGCCCTTAAAAATTATCATCATCATCACCATACCTGTATTATTGGGAAGGTGTCAAACAGCTCAGAAACACATGCTGGTAAGACAGCTTCCTGTCAACAAACACAAGCTAAAGTTAGGAGACATATTAGGCCACAATTGTCAAGTCTGGTTCAAGTCAAGACCAAGTCGAAATGTGGTCAAGACTAGTCCCATTCAAGACCAAGACCAAACAATAATCACCTTATGTTCCTAGACAACAATGCTGCCAGCTTTGCCTTTTCAACTTCCTATGATATTGTGGCACTCCATCTACAAAAGGATATATTGGCACCTATCCTCATTGCATAAGCAGCATGTTGTGTTTTATTATTAATACTGCATGATAACGATACTTTACACATTATGAAGCTGCTGAGCAATATGGGGCAACTTACTCCTTGGATTAAACCCAAAGTCTTGGACCTGGTGTTATCATAGACTCAGACCTAAACTTTAAATCACACATCAACACAGAACGACTACAATTCATTCAAAACCTTGCAACTCGGCTATTACCTAGAACAGCAGTTCTCAAACTACGGGTCGCGACCCAAAGTGGTAGCGCATTGGCAACTAAAAGAAAAAGGAAAAAAATCAAGAGAAAAACCGACAAGCCCAACTCAGATCGAGTTTTCCACCTGGCAGCTGTGTGTATTGGTCATGTCTCGCCCCTTCATCAACGGAGGCCGACACAGTATTTGAATACACATCTCACTACATCCTGCGCATGTATAATCGTGGAGACCACATCTGGTCTTTTGTGTGTAACCTGGACTCGCAATGGATAGGTTTGTTGCCGCGATTAAATGGGCTCTGCGCATAACCAGCTGCTATATCACACTGAAGTGAGGTGGCTATCTCGAGGCAGAGTATTAAATCGCCTTTTTGAACTCAGACAAGAAGCACGGATTTTCCTTGCAGACAAAAACAACCCATTGGCAGAGAAATGTGCTGTGCTGATAATGAATGGCTGGCACAGCTGGCATATCTAGCAGACATCTTTGACCGCCTCAATGTGCTGAATCTGGGACTACAAGGTCAGGACACAGACCTGTTGGACTTGCAGCTAAAATGGAGAGCTGGATTAAGAAACTCTGTTAGTGGCACTCGAGTCCAGGATAATCAGAAGAGATTTGGGGGTATTTACTCTGCTTGATGACTTTTTGTAGGAACAGAATGTTGCAAAAAATTATTTGAAGCCCATCATCTGTAGCCACTAGAAGAGCTCACTGAACAATTTCGGAGAGAGAGCGCGGACAATTTGGACAACTGGATCAAAGATCCGTTCATTACGCATGACGCAGCAGGCCTCCCACTGTCTGAGCAGGAGGAGGCGCTCAATGACCTTTCTTGTGACGAGCTACTGAAAGTCAAGCTCACTGGACAGGCACTCGCTGATAAGTTCTGGATATCAGTCCGGAACGAGTACCCAGTGTTGTGTAATGCTACGCTGAGAGTAGAAGCGGATATCCGCCTCCTCCATGTGAACGCATTTTCTTTTTTTTTATGTTCTGGGAACATATTTTGGCTAAATATGCCTCGTTTTATAAATGTGTATACAGAAACAATTCTGTTGCTTTTGATGATAATATTAATTAATTTCATTGATAACATAGTGCTGTGCTGTCATTTCATTTTCTAATAAATATGCATGATCAAGTTCAACAACGTGTGCTTTTATTTTGATATTCCTCATTTCCATGTTGAAAGTACGCAATACATTAACAGGTTCAGCGCCAGAGGTCGCTGTGGGCATATGGCCGTGTGTGCCATCGCTGTAATGAATGGGGATACATGCCGGTGTTTGCAGTGCTAAAACTATATTAAATATTATAGCTATGGATCTAATAATATAGTCGATTGTCATTGAGTTTCTTTCGGTCAAGATGCAAAAAACAGATAATTTTTTCATCCATACATTTCCGTTTTATACATGGTGAATATGAGTATAGTTTTAGAGTAATTCTGTTTATACAATGGCATGCAAATTTCTCGATTCTGATTGGCTGAAACAGTCAAGTTACACGTGGGTATTTGTCATAACCCACCCACAGGACCCGCCCACAACCGAATTACTATCACTCCGCCGTGCGAGTTTTTAGAAATGCAAGCAAGATGGCGGACAGTAAACGTTACGAATGGATATGTTGATAGGGTCATAAAGACTAAATCAAAAACGATCTGTCACTGCAAATGTGTTAGTTTCTTACACAATGTTGGATTATGTAGTCATTGTGGAACAAAATAAAAATCGCGCGAATTGATGACATTTTTTTACCTACTTTCTATAGAAGCAGCTGGTAGGTGCGCTGTTTTAAGTGAGCGTGGATTATTGCATTGATTTTTTTGTATTTTTTTTGTATTATTTTTTAAACAAACACAAACAAACATGACAACACACGATAAGATATACAAGCATTAGTTGACAGTGCACATCCAATGAAATCACATTTTAGTTAATTGTCTTATATAGGATATACCCTTAATACCTGTTATCTAAAAACCTACACACATATGCTCCAGCTCGTACCCCCAGCTCGTACCCCGCCCTTGAATTGATTGATTGCAAATTGTATTACTGTCCGCCTTGTTTCCAACTGGTTAAGCTTGGCGACTCTTTCGAAGTCGCTCTCTTTCGAAGTTGGTTACGGTTAGAGTTTCTTTAGAGCAGAGCGATAGACCACCAGCCCTGATTCCAAACCTTAACCAACTTCGAAAGAGAGCGACTTCGAAAGAGTCGCCAAGCTTAACCAGTTGGAAACAAGGCGGACAGTAATAAAATTAGCAATCAATCAATCAATCAATTCAATAATCCACGCTCACTTAAAACAGCGCACCTCCCAGCTGCTTCTATAGAAAGTAGGTTAAAAAAAAGATTCCCTCCTATTAGTGTTGTCACGATACTGGAATTTCAACTTCGATACGATACCTTGAAAAGTATCGATACTTCGATACCATTTCGATACCAAAAAATAAAATAATAATAATAATAATATTATTATTATTTTTTTTTAACTAATTTTGCTTTTGTTGCTGGTTGATTCTCCTCAGCTTCTCTCTGGTACTATACGAGAAGATAAATACACTTTTAAAACCCTTTGTTTTAAAAAGTGAGAGAGAAGAAATGTGTGACTGCCAGCTACTGAGCGCACCTTTCTAGTTTTGTACTAGTGTAGTATGGATGGGCTCGACCTGACGTTGGAAACGGGGTAGCGTTGTGTCGAGTTCATGCGTGTACTGGTGTAGTATGGATGGGCTCTACCTAACGTTGAAAACGGGGTAGCGTTGTGTCGAGTTCATGCGTGTACTGGTGTAGTGTGGGTGGGCTCGGCGTTACTCCGTTTTCCATGAAGTAATTATAAAGGTGGCCAGCTAGCTAGCTTAAGCTAACGAAGCTAACGGACGGAGCTAACGGACTAGCTAACATTAGCTAATAGCTTTGTTTACAAACTGAAGACAGGTCTGACGCGTCTGTGAGGGGGAGGAGGCTGCAGCAGCTTGTGTCTGTTGGTCTCTGAGGAGGAGGAGGACAGCAGTGTGTCTGTCTGTCTGTCAACAACTTGCGGGAGCAAGCCAGCTGGTATCGATACTGCAGAAAGTATCGGTATTTCGGAAATGAGTATCGAAACCGTTTTAAATATTCAGTATCGGTATGTATCGATACTTCGATATTTGACAACACTACCTCCTATAGGGCAAATAAAACTTATTTTTTTCCCCCTATAGGGCAAAGAAAACTTTTGTTTTTTGTTTTACCTACTTTCTATAGAAGCATCTAAGAATGAAGTTCTATAGAAAGTAGGTTAAAAAAAAGAAAGTTGGATGTGTTAGTTTGTTGGATGTCTTAGTTGAAAGACAGTTGGATGTGTTAGTTTGTTGGATGTCTTACTGAGAACAGTTGGATGCACTTCCGAGCTGCTTCCACATGGAGGCAACTTCTTTATTTTTTTGGGAACTACTTTTTCTGCGGATGGTTGTCAATAAATCTTCAATTAATGTGTGTTTATTGTATAGCAATAAGGTTGGATGACATCGGCCATTGTATAATGCTTTAGTAATCCCAGGAAACGCCGCCAAACAGCATTTTACTGCATTTCACTATAAATCGTGCCATTCCTTGCCTGGATCAATAATCAATCTAAAATCAACGCTAGATTATCTGTATTATGTTTCATCATGCATGCATGAAAGGGTGGGTGGGGATGGGGGAATTTCTATGCTTCGATCGTCACCAACGGAATACGTTACACTAGGGCTGGGCGATAAAACGATAACGATAACTATCGCGATAAATCATTTCCTCGAAATAAACATGAAACGTGGTCGCAAAGTTTCAATATATCGATTTTCCAAGCTTGGATATGAGCACACGCACTAACAATCAATCAGTGAAGGAGATGGCCGAGAGCGAAGGAGACCCGGAAGGAGACCCAGAGGTAGGACTCACTCAACAACAAGGCTTGCTAGGCTAATTAGCTTGCACGGCGCTGTTTTATATATTTACGTGCCGAGTATGTGTGTGGCGTGAATTCTGAGGCCACGTTTATAGTAGTATGGGGTATACAGTGGACGTCGTTTCAATATATTGTGGCGGAAGAGAGTATTTTAGTGTCATATTTAGCACATTGTCATGGAATACACCGCTTAGATACAACAGGCTGGCAGTGGCTAGGATAACTTAATTGCACGGCGCTGTTTTATATATTTACGTGCAGAGTATGTGTGTGGCGTGAATTCTGAGGCCACGTTTATAGTAGTGTGGGGTATACAGTGGACGTCGTTTCAATATATTGTGGCGGAAGAGAGTATTTTAGTGTCATATTTATTACATTGTCATGAGATACTCCGCTTGTCGGCTAACTGCTAACGTGCGCGGACTGATGACGACATCAACTCGACTCGAGACATTCGCAGCAGCATAAGAAGTTAATTAAACTTGACAGACATTATATCGACGATAATTATCGATATCGAATTATATGAAAATAATTTTATCACAATAACGTTTTTGGTCATATCGCCCAGCCCTACGTTACACAGTACATTACAGACACACAACCGATCGCGGGGAAGGAATTATCGGATCAACGCAAGATTGATAACATATAGCCCTTACCTTGTCTATGATGTACTGCAAAAAGAATATTCCAATTATCTGATCGCCATTCCAAGTACTGATCGCGATCGTGTTTCCAACGTAATCCAGCATTGAACATGAACGGGGGGGGCCCGACCCTCGTCGATGCATCAGTTATAAGCGCTTGCCTTGCCCGAGTAGTTAGACCTAGGGCTGGGCGATATGGCCAAAAACGTTATCGCGATAAAATTATTTTCATATAAGTCGATATCGATAATTATCGTCAATATAATGTCTGTCAAGTTTAATTAACTTCTTATGCCCGGCGGCGATGGACGGGCTATTAATAGACTTGTTTTGCTGCTGCGAATGTCTCAAGTTGATGTCGTCATCAGTCCGCGCACGTTAGCAGTTAGCCAGAGCAAGCCGATGTATCCCATGACAATGTACTAAATATGACCCTAAAATACTCCGTTTCGCCCCAATCCATTGCAACGACGTCCACCGTATACCCCACACTACTATAACCGTGGCCTCAGAATTCACGCCACACACCCACTCGGCACGTAAACTATAAAATAGCGCCGTGCAAGCTAATTATCCTAGCCAGCCTTGTTTCCAATGCACTCAATATAACCCTAAAATACTCTGTTCCGCCCCAATACATTGCAACGACATCCACCGTATACCCCACACTACTATAACCGTGCCCTCAGAATTCACGCCACACACCCACTTGGCACGTAAACTATAAAATAGCGCCGTGCAAGCTAATTATCCTAGCCAGCCTTGTTTCCAATGCACTCAATATAACCCTAAAATACTCTGTTCCGCCCCAATACATTGCAACGACGTCCACCGTATACCCCACACTACTATAACCGTGCCCTCCGAATTCACGCCACACACCCACTCGGTACGTAAACTATAAAATAACGCCGTGCAAGCTAATTATCCTAGCCAGCCTTGTTTACTACTTGAGTGCTACCTCTCTACCCAGAGGTGCAGCGCGGGTCTCCTTCCGCTATCGGCCATCTCCTTCACTGATTGGTTGTTAGTGCGTGTGCTCATATCCAAGCTTGGAAAATCGATATATCGAAACTTTGCGATCACGTTTCATGTTTATTTCGAGGAAATAATTTATCGCGATAGTTATCGTTATCGTTTTATCGCCCAGCCCTAGTTAGACCCCGCCCGCGCACCGCAGCTCAGCCCAGACACCAAGCCACATAGTTTCAAATGGAGTGCAATAGCGGCTGCATGGCGTTAGGTGGCGGTATTGGACGTTTGCGATCTCAGAGCCATTCCCAATGATAACATCAGGCTGGATGGATGAAATGGAAATACGACCAAAACCCGACTTTTCTCGGGTTTGGCGCTCAAGCGATGGCGAGTTAACCCAACTTATGTCGGGTCTGGCGTCCATTGTGTTAATTGTTGGGTCGCCAAAAAAAATCCTAAATAAAATGGGCTCGTGGTATAAAAAAGTTTGAGAACCACTGACTTAGAACCAAGAGATGACAGAGAGAAAGAATGCGGAAGTGGAGGGTTGTTGTTGCTGCTGCGAAATCAATTGAGATTTGTTTGGAGAGGAAAATTGAGTTTGGTCGTAGCAAGATGCCTAAGAAGAAGAAGAAGTCTTTAGTGGAGAAGGAGGCAGAGTCATTTAGAAGTTTGATTGATGGCTCGAAGGGGAGTGAGAAGTGGTGGGAGGCGCACAGGTCAGTTTTTGAGACGTGTAGTTTCCATGGTTGGCCCCAGCCCTTGGAAGATTATCCGGGGTTTTGGATGGATGAAGATGGGAACAAGTTTAGTGAGGACTTGATACACAAATGGAGTCGCAAGGAGTGGGAATTGCTCACGGATAGATTGTTCATGGATAGATATCGCGAGGAGGAGAGGAACAACAGTGATGGGGGTGAGAATAGCAAGGGCAAGGATTCGGGTGGTGACAGTATGGAGTGTAGTGGGGAGGAGAGTGGGGGAGAAGGGTGGGCAAAGGTGGAGAAGAAGAGTGAGGGGAAGGGGAGTAAGAGGAAGAAAGAGAGGGGAGATAGCTTGAGTGGGTCAGAGGATGAGGGTAGAGGAAAGGGTTTTGGAGGGTTGAATGTAGTGGTGCGTTTTGAGGGAGAAAATGGAGTTGGGGATATAGAGCCGAATCAGCTGTCGAAGATCATTAAAGCGCAGTTAGGTGAGGTAAGGTACGGGAAGGTGTTGGGGGATGGGAACTTGTTTATAGGGTGTGTAAGTGTAGTGCAGGTAGAGAGGGCAAGGGAAATGAAGAGCATTGGAAAAGTGAAGGTCTGTGGAGTAGGGATAGTAGGGGAGAAAAGGGATAGTGGGTGCAAGGGGGTGATTGGGGGAATTCCAATTAAGGTTAGTATGGATCAGCTGTTAGGGGATTTGAGGAGTGACGAACGCAATGGGAAAGTTAAGAGTGTAGAGAGGATGAAGAGAGGGGCAGAGAAGGAGGAGACAGGGACCATAGTTATTCAGTTTGAGGGTGAGGTTAGTCCGAGAGTGGTATTTGGCATATAGGGTTAGGGAGTTTGTGCCAAATCCGTTGAGGTGTTATAGGTGCCAGGAGTTTGGACATGTAGCTAAGTGGTGTAGGAAGGGACAGAGATGTGGTAGGTGTAGTGGGGAGCATAAGTATGGGGAGTGTGAACTGGGAGTGGAGCCGAAGTGTTGTAGTTGTGGTGGGAAGCATAGTGTAGCGTATTGGGGTTGTGAGGCGATGAAGCTAGAGGTAATGGTCCAGCAGGTGCGAAGGGAAGGTAGAATTTCATATGCGGAGGCAGCTAGGAAGGTAGGACAGGGACAGCAAGACAAGGGACAGGGGTTTAGGGAAGGGCAGTTGGCAGTAAGGATAGTGCAGGAGGATCAGGGAAAGCAAGATAGGGGGCAGGGTTTTAGGATAGGGCATCGGGTGGTAGAGGAAGTTCAGGCGAAGAAAGAGAGGGTGTTTAGGGAGAAGTTAGGTATGGTGGCCTTTGTGGCAGGAGTAGTGAATATGACAGCGACGGTTAGCAGTAGGACAGAGAGGACTAGGTTGATAGTTTTAGCAGCAGTGGGACACTTGGGTATGGAGGGGTTGACAGTGGAGGATGTTTTTACGGAGTTAAACAGGGTGGCTGGTCAAGTAGCGTTAGAGAAGGGGGGTGTTAGTGAGCGAGTAGGTCAGAGTCAGCCCACAGGAGGCAAGGGGGGACTCAGATTAGGTTTGGATAGGGTGGTGATGTTAGGGATGGGTTTGTTGTTTTGTGTGTTATGGGGTTGAATGGAGTGTACAGTAGGTGGCGGTATGCAGCTTTTGTGGTCGCAATCTGCCACTATACCCAGTGAAGAAGAAGGTTATTGTGGAATGGTGTGTGCAGTAGCATAGATATATATCTATGTGCAGTAGGTGGCGGTGTGCGGCTCTTGTAGTCGCGACCCGCCATAATTTTGTTTTTACAGTGATCTCACTGTCATGTGGAGGGCGGCAATACGCCTAGATGCGTAGTCCGCCGGAAACTTAAACGAAGAAGAAGAAGAAGAAGAAGACTTAGAACCAAGAGGAGAGACCACGTCAATCCAGTGTTAGCTACTCTGCACTGACTTCTGGTAACAATTAGAATATTTACGGTCCTCCTCCTTATATACAAAGCACTAAATGGAACAGGAACAAGCTACATTGCCAATTCCATCTATGTGAATCTGAATCTGACTACTACTAGTTTATTGAAGGTTCCCAACCACAGCCAAAATAAAAAATGGGGATGCAGCCTTTGTGAATTATGCACCAAAGCTATGGACATCATTAGGGAGGCTAGATACTAAATATTTTCAGAAGAAAGCTAAAAACTACTGCAGATGAGTTACATTATTGCATTGCACTATTTTACTGCTAATTTATGTAAATGATAGGTATTTTATTGCACTACTTCTATTCTGTCTACACTTTTTGCATTGCTCTTATTCGGTCTATCTTACTCATTTTATGTCTGCACTTTATGCATTGCTTTTATAGATTTGTCTATAATTATGCCCATTTTATGCCTATGTTTATTTTGTGTCTACATCACTGCTGTGAAGCACTTTGGGCTGCAATTCTTGTATGAAAGGTGCTATACAAATAACGTTTATTATCAGACATTATTGTTATCATTGAATGAATGAATGAAAACTTTATTTAACAGATTGCAGAATGGGTACAATACAGTACGGCTCAATACATACAATTGTTAGACCTGAGAAAGACGTTTGTCTTGTTTCCATCAGGGTCCCCCATTTTCAATTCATATAGACATTTATGACATACACAACATACATGACATTTATGGCATAGGGACATATAGGTATTTAGTACTGATACATTTGTGACATAAGCGGTATTCAAATATACGGTACTGTTACCCCTAGATCCTGACAAGAGTATATACATATGATGGGGAGGGGACTGTACATTAGGAGGGGGTGGGTGGGTGGGAGGGAAATATACATACGGCGGGGAGGGAATATATACATGCGGTGGGGAGGAGACTGTCTATTAGGAGGTGGTGGGGGTTTTGGGCATTTACGGTGGCCAGTTTCGAATTGCAGCCTCCCGTAGGTGCTCTTTAAGAGCGGTTTTGAATGTGGGCAGGGATTCACGTTCCTTTACAGCTTTGGGTAGGGCGTTCCACATTGTTGTGGCATAATTGCAAAACGTGTTTAGTCCCTTGTTTGAGCCGAATCTGGGTTTAACATGATTTGTTGAGCTTCCTCTGGTGTAGTGGTTGTGGTATTCACTGACCTTTGGGAAGTATTTTGACATGTACATGGGCACCCTGGTCGTATAGTGTATCTTGTAGACCAGGCCCATTGCAAGTTGCTGTACTCTGTCGTCTACTCTAAGCCATCCTAGGTTGTCAAAGTGGGCAGGGGTGAGGTGGGTTCTGGGGTTCAGGTCAAGTAGTAGTCTGACCAGTTTGTTTTGTGATGTTTGTAATTTTGTTTTAAGCGCCTTTGAGGTGCTTTGGTACCATGAGGTGCACGCATAGTCATAGTACCCTTGAATGAGTGCTCCTGCCAGAGTCTTCAGGGTATTCTTGTTTACCAGAGAGGAGATCCGGTACAAGAATCTAGTTCGTTGGTAGGGATGGGTACCTTTCACATTTGAACCGATACCGGTACCTGTGAATCGATACCGGTACCCAACGGTACCTTTTTCCGTTACTTTAGTCTCAAGAAATTTAATTTACCTACCTCAGTCATAAAAAAATATCCAAACTTCAAATAACTACAATTTCGACAGTTTTCGGCTTGTCATTGCTCCGACTGCTTTGTTGTTGAATGTTTCGGTTTCTCACTTGATTCGATACTCTGTAGTACCGACGTGTTTCGGTTCGGTGCCTCAAAAGTACCGAATTCGGTACCCATCCCTAGGGGTGGACGGTATGGTCTAAAATTTATATCACGGTATAATTTGAAGCATAGACGGTAACGGTATATATCACGGTTTCAGTGTTTCCGTTAGAATAATTTTTTGCCTGATAGGCAGGCTATATAAAGAATGACATCCTCAAGGCATGTAGATTTATAATATTTTAACTTAAAACTAGGCTACTTTTGCGTAGAAAGTCATTATATTCCAAATAAAATAAGTCCCGAGTCCGTGCTGCTCCCATTGCAAACAGCCGGGCTGGATGCTGGATTTTGCTAGAAGCATATGTAGCTGCAGAGCCGCAGAGCCAGCAGCGCTTTCAGGTCTGGTCACAGCTTTCAGCCGTTGGGTGGGGGGGGCGCTGTTGAGCGGACGTGACCTGAAAGCGCTGCAGGCTCTGCGGCTCTGCAGCTACATATGCTTACATATGCAGCCGTCCTCCCGCTGCAGCCGTCGTTATCATAACACTACACGCATATCATAATGTTTACAGCAAACTGTAGTTGATCACCAGGTATGTTTTATTAACGTAGAATAATTCATATAAGAAAAACGATAGGGACATCTCTTACCTTTCTCCACTGGTTAAAAATGCCAGGAACTGAAATTGAAACTTGCTGTGCGCCGCGGTGATATGTGTTTATTATGAAATGACAATTGCGTGTTGACACGCCCACTGCGCGAAGCCTCCTAAATAACTTTTTCCAGTTTGCACATATCTATTATCTATGACTAATTCTATCTATTTTTAGGGGCAAATGCGATTGAAATAGTCGCGCTGTGGTTACATGACGTCATTGCTATTTTAGAGCTGCGCTACCGGTTACACGGTATAGTCAAAATCCATACCGTAGAGCAAATTAATACCGTTTATACCGTATACCGTTTATACCGTCCACCCCTACCCATCCCTATTCGTTGGTTGACTTTTTTTATTACATTGGATGCCATTTTGTCACAGGAAAGATTTGCCTCTAGGATGGAACCCAGGTAGGTAATTTAGTCTTTCCTTGTGACAATATTGTCACCCACTGTAACTGAGAAGCCGTCGGTCTTGCTGAGTTTGTTATTTGAACCGAAGAGAATGGACTCTGTTTTGCCCATGTGTAATGATAGTTTGTTATCAGCGAGCCATATGCAGATTTTGCCTAGTTCCGTGCTGAGGGTTTTTTCAACCTGCAACTTGTTCTTGTCAGAGACCAGCAGGGCTGAGTCGTCCGCAAACAGGAACAAGTTGCAGTCACAGGCTGACGACATGTAATTTGCATAAATTAGGACGAGTAGCGGTCCTAGTATGCTTCCTTGTGGAACACCACAGCTCACTGTGAGGGGGGGGGATAGAGTACCGTTTACCTCTACCATCTGTTCTCTCCCCTCCAGGTAGGATTGCATCCAGCTCACTGATAAACTATCAAAACCAATTGCTTTTAGCTTGTCCATTAGAATGGAGTGATTGACAGTGTCGAAGGCCTTTTGTAGGTCCAGCATGACCATGCCGCAGTGTTTGCCCGCGTCCACCTCTTGTTTGATGTGGTCGTTCAAATAGAGGAGGCATGCATTACATTAGTATACATTACATTAGTATACTATGTAGTGAATCTGAATCTGGATTATTACAATTTATAGTCTCAGATTCAGATAAGATTCAAATATCCAAGCATACTTTTTATAACGATATAATTTGTAAAATTACTTGAACACCACGCATCTAATAATTACAAGAGTAAGAGTAACGTTACTATGCTAATAACATCACGGCTGTGTTTTGTTCGCAGGCAACGTTACGAGCTACCAACCTGTTTCTTCTTCGCTGTTGGCTCAATCACATAATTGATGGCGACTGTGGAGTACCCAACTAAAAGATAACAACAAAGTATCAAGGTGAAAACACCGCAGCGCTCGTACAACAACGTTACGTTAGCTAATAATGCTAATCAATTAGCTAGCAAGCTAGTTAGTTGCACTTTCAAACATGCATGCATTGCCGACTCAGTAAACATGATATCTTAATTCATTTACAACTCGTTGCAATATAAAATAGTTAGTGCTAGTTACGGTGCGCAGCTGTCTCTATCAAGCTCTGCAACTTCTTCTTGTCGGCTGTGTAGGCGATGTTTAGATCCATATAAGCAGACATGCTTCCATCTGTACATATATTCCTGCTCCTGGGGGGGAAATGCCGTATAGACCACTACACTTCCGCGTTGCGTGTAGCTTATTGCCAGCGGAAGAGTGCAAGAATGCGTGTTGCTTATTAACAGCGGAAGAGTGCAAAAATGCTTCCGCATTCGTCACCGCACGCCACTACGGTAATGCGCCTTTCCTTTCACGCCGCTCAGACAAATGCATATGGCATTTCCGCGTACATTGCAACGAATCACTTGGAACCTCGGCTGTCTTTAACTATGAGTGAACACCACGCAACATTGTAACGTTAACGTGTACTTTACTATGGAATATACATGTATATTATCGCGACGCGTCGTCAGACTAAACAGTGTTGTGAACACAACACATTGTAACGTTAACGTGTACTTTACTATGGAATATACATGTATATTATCGCGACGCGTCGTCACAGACTAAACAGTGTTGTGAACACAACACATTGTAACGTTAACGTGTACTTTACTATGGAATATACATGTATATTATCGCGACGCGTCGTCACAGACTAAACAGTGTTGTGAATACAACACATTGTAACGTTAACGTGTACTTTACTATGGAATATACATGTATATTATCGCGACGCGTCGTCACAGACTAAACAGTGTTGTGAACACAACACATTGTAACGTTAACGTGTACTTTACTATGGAATATACATGTATATTATCGCGACGCGTCGTCACAGACTAAACAGTGTTGTGAACACAACACATTGTAACGTTAACGTGTACTTTACTATGGAATATACATGTATATTATCGCGACGCGTCGTCACAGACTAAACAGTGTTGTGAATACAACACATTGTAACGTTAACGTGTACTTTACTATGGAATATACATGTATATTATCGCGACACGTCGTCACAGACTAAACAGTGTTGTGAACACAACACATTGTAACGTTAACGTGTACTTTACTATGGAATATACATGTATATTATCACGACGCGTCGTCACAGACTAAACAGTGTTGTGAACACAACACATTGTAACGTTAACGTGTACTTTACTATGGAATATACATGTATTGTTAGAAAATGTTTTGGATCAGGCGGTTAGGTGGCCGAGCGGAGATTGCGTTCGTCACCAGCCCCGGAGCTGAGCTGGATTTGCCTGTTCGAATCCAGCTCACAGCTCCGGGGTTGTCACCAGCTTGGCTGGCCGTCTGCACTGATACAATTGGCTGTATCAGAGGGTGGGAGAAGCTGGCGGGGTGGGTCCGGGTCGTTGTAAACAGCGACTCCTACAGTTCGGTCGGGGCGCCTGCTAAGCGCGGATTGGACGTGAGGGGGATAGTGTGGTCCTCCCACACGCTACGCCCTCTCAATGAGAATCCGCGCTGCCAGGTGAAAAGAAGCGGTGATTGGCTGGACGTGTGTCGGAGGAAGCACGTGGTAGCCTCCACTCTCCCAGATGATCTGACTGTGGGGGGTAAGTGCGCAGCGACCAGGAAGGGACTGGGAATTGGCATACGACTAACATTGGGATGGGAGAAAATCGGCGGAAAATGGAGGGGGAAAAAGACCAAAAAAAAAAAATTTTTGGATCTAAATCAGCGTGATTAAATTGAACCAAAGCGTGTTAATATGTGTCAAACCAAGCGGGGATCTCATGCGCGCGCGAGCGCGGCGCGAGCACCTCGTGAGCACGCCGGTGCACGCCGGTGCACCTGGGCGAAGGAAAAGGAAAGGCGCATTACCGTAGTGGCGTGCGGTGACGAATGCGGAAGCATTTTTGCACTCTTCCGCTGTTAATAAGCAACACGTGTACGGTAATGCGCCTTTCCTTTCACGCCGCTTATTGCTTATTGCCAGCGGAGGAGCGCTACCGAGTGCTTCCGCGTTTTCCCTGATTGGCTGCGACACGCCCCGCGGCAGGCGCGGCAGCCGCAGAGCAGAGCGGCAGAGCTTGCGGCAGAGCTTGCGGCATTATGTAGCCGTAATCGCTTTCACGCCGCTCGCGTGTAGCTTATTCCCAGCGGAAGAGTGCAAGAATGCTTCCGCATTCGTCACCGCACGCCAGTACGGTAATGCGCCTTTCCTTTCGCCCCGCTCAGACAAATGCATGCTACATTGCAACACAACGCAGCATTTCCGCGTACATTGCAACGAATCACTTGGAGTTTGAAAGTGATATCAGAAGAAACTACTCAACCTCGGCTGTCTTTAACTATGAGTGAACACAACGCATTGTAACGTTAACGCAGCTGTCAACTGTACTTTACTATGGAATATACATGTATATTATCGCGACGCGTCGTCACAGACTAAACAGTGTTCTGGATTTTCCTACAATGGATTATTGATTGTAAATTGAACCCTTGCACTGAAGAACCATTATGAATCTGTGTTAGAAATTTTTTTGGATCTAAATCACTTGGAGTTTGAAAGTGATATCAGAAGAAACAGTGTTCTGGATTTTCCTACAATGGATTATTGATTGTAAATTGAACCCTTGCACTGAAGAACCATTATGAATCTGTGTTAGAATTTTTTTTGGATCTAAATCACTTGGAGTTTGAAAGTGATATCAGAAGAAACTACTCAACCTCGGCTGTCTTTAACTATGAGTGAACACAACACATTGTAACGTTAACGCAGCTGTCAACTGTACTTATCTAAACATGGTAAGTTAGAGTGCTGTGTTCACTCATAAATACAGTATTGATTGATTGATTGAAAAGTGTATTAACAGATTGCAGAATGGGTACAGTACAGTACAGCTCAATACATACAATATAGAGGTTGAGTACTTCATTATCTAAAGATGGTAAGTTAGAGTGTTGTGTTCAGTCAGACAGTAGACAAGTAGAGGTTGAGTACTTTATTATCTAAACATGGTAAGTTAGAGTGTTGTGTTCACTCATAGTTAAATACAGTAGAGGTTGAGTACTTCATTATCTAAACATGGTAAGTTAGAGTGTTGTGTTCACTCATAGTTAAAGACAGCCGAGGTTGAGTAGTTTCTTCTGATATCACTTTCAAACTCCAAGTGATTTAGATCCAAAACATTTTCTAACACAGATTCATAATGGTTCTTCAGTGCAAGGGTTCAATTTACAATCAATAATCCATTGTAGGAAAATCCAGAACACTGTTTCTTCTGATATCACTTTCAAACTCCAAGTGATTTAGATCCAAAACATTTTCTAACACAGATTCATAATGGTTCTTCAGTGCAAGGGTTCAATTTACAATCAATAATCCATTGTAGGAAAATCCAGAACAGTTTAGTCTGTGACGACGCGTCGCAATAATATACATGTATATTCCATAGTAAAGTACAGTTGACAGCTGCGTTAACGTTACAATGCGTTGTGTTCACTCATAGTTAAAGACAGCCGAGGTTGAGTAGTTTCTTCTGATATCACTTTCAAACTCCAAGTGATTTGTTGCAATGTACGTGGAAATGCTGCGTTGTGTTGCAATGTACTACATGCATTTGTCTGAGCGGCGCGAAAGGAAAGGCGCATTACCGTACTGGCGTGCGGTGACGAATGCGGAAGCATTCTTGCACTCTTCCGCTGGCAATAAGCTACACACGAGCGGCGTGAAAGCGATTACGGCTACATAATGCCGCAAGCTCTGCCGCTCCGCTCTGCGGCTGCCGCGCCTGCCGCGGGGCGTGTCGCAGCCAATCAGGGAAAACGCGGAAGCACTCGGCAGCACTCCTCCGCTGGCAATCAGCAATAAACGGCGTGAAAGGAAAGGCGCATTACGCCCCGAACTCACTGCTCACGAACGAATTTCACGTGCGGCCCCCTCGTGAGATCGCGCGCCTGGTCAGGCACACTGGACCTACGACTTGAGCGTGCGGAAGCGCACCGAGGAAGGCATATTTACATTGGGACAGCTGTAAATGCCTAGTCTATATGCAAAGTCAGTCATTTTAGAATGATGATCAGTGTGACTGTACTCCTGAAAGAGCAGCGTGTAGCCCCAGCAGCAGCAAGAGCTTATTATTATTATTATTATTATTATTATTATTATTATTATTATTATTATTATTATTATTATTATTATTATGCAACATTGTAATAGTTATAGGTATAAACAAACATACAGACAAACATTCAAGGTGTTTATTTGCAGATACAGACACAGCTGGTTGAACAACATCTATATCTGTGGTAATAATGCAGATATTCAATTGTATTTCTGTGACAATGCGCGTGGCGCGCCGCCTCAAATAGGATCGAGGCGAAAAAATAGCTTGCCGCTCGCCAGCCACTCGGGAGGCGCGCTCCCGCTCGCGGCCAGTGTGCCTACTATCGTCCGTTAACATGGGAGCGGAAGTGAAGAGGCAGCCGCCCGTCCGTGTTCGTTCGTGAGCAGTGAGTTCGGGCCGTAACCGTACTGGCGTGCGGTGACGAGGGCGGAAGCATCCTTGCACTCTTCCGCTGGCAATAAGCTACACGCGGTCGGGTTGTGGTTACGTTAACGCGAGAATGTATCGCGAGAGTAGTGTCGGTCTGCTTTGTGTTGGATGTGTTGTCTGTGAGTAAAGCTACCCGACCCAGTCCGTGTCTCGGTTCCTTGGCGTGAGAAGAATTTACAAAGAGCAGGTTTGTGGTTTAAATTATTTAGATGTAATTTTCTTGGAGAAATGTAATTTAGGTCTAATGTTACGTGGAATATGTCCAGTAATGGCGGAATGGAGCACGGAGGGAATAGCACTTTGTCAAGATATCAGAAACAGAAACTAGATAGACTTCTGGTTGACATCGCCTTCAAAATAAAAGGGCGGAAGACTATTCTGAATACTATAGCTCTCTAATACTCTGATTAAAGGAACACGACAACATTATGGCAATTGTGCTACTGCTTACCATCTTCCTCAGAGACGAGAGTAAAAAGCTATCCGGCGGCAAGCTAACGTAGCTTAGCACAAATTAATGGAATCTGATATGTATCCGCTGCTGTCTGAAAGCGAATTGCAGTGGACCTTAGGCATACGTTATCTTTAAAGATCGTTTTTTTAACGAAATGTTAGTGTCACGTGAGTTGATGTCCTTTAGTTTAGGTCAGAAGAGAAAAACTTCGCTCAAACTCAGTGAAATGATTGATTGATTGAAAATTGTTTTAACAGATTGCAGAATGGGTACAAACTTACAGTACAGCTCAATACACACACTTGATGATAAGGTAGTGGTGTTACACAAGGAAGCATACTAGGACCGTTACTGTTCCTAATTTATGCAAATGAGTCATGACATGTCATCAGCTTGTGACTGCAACTTGTTCCTGTTCACGGACGACTCAGCCCTGTTGGTCTCTGACAGGAACAAGTTGCAGGTAGAAAAAGCCCTCAGCTCTGAACTCGGCAGAATCTGCACCTGGCTCGCTGATAACAAACTATCTTCGGTTCAAATAACAAACTCAGCAAGACCGACGGCTTCTCGGTTACAGTGGGTGACAATATTATCACAAGGAAAGATGAAATTACCTACCTGGGTTCCATCCTAGAGGCTAATCTTTCCTGTGACAAAATGGCATCCAATGTAATAAAAAAAGTCAACCAACGAACGCGATTCTTGTACCGGATCTCCTCTCTGGTAAACAAGAATACCCTGAAGACTCTAGCAGGAGCACTCATTCAAGGGTACTACGACTATGCTTGCACCTCATGGTACCAAAGCACCTCAAAGGCACTAAAAAACAAATTACAAACATCTCAAAACAAGCTAGTCAGACTACTACTTGACCTGACTCCTAGAACCCACCTCACCCCTGCCCACTTTGACAACCTAGGATGGCTTAGAGTAGACGACAGAGTACAGCAACTTGCAATGGGCCTGGTCTACAAGATACACTACGCGACCACCCATGTACATGTCAAAATACTTCCCAAAGGTCAGTGAATACCACGATCACAACACCAGAGGGAGCTCCACAAATCATGTAAAACCCAGATTCAGCTCAAACAAGGGACTAAACACGTTTCGCAATTATGCCACATCAATGTGGAACGCCCTGCCTAAAGCTGTAAAGGAATGTGAATCACTACCCACCTTCAAAAACACTCTCAAAAAACACCTACGTGAGACTGCAATTCGAAACTGGCCCCTACAAATGTCCTAACCTAGTTGTACAGTAAATGACCAAGTAAGGCTTTGTCAATATTCCAATGTACAGTGTAAAATGTGTGTGTGTCCCATACCCAACCCCCCCCCCCCTCCCCACCTCCAATGTACAGCCCTCACCCAACCCACCCAACCCCACCCCACCAACCTCCTCCAATGTACAGTTTCTACGCCAAATGTATATACACTCCTTTTCTGGACACTTTTGTATCACAAACAGTACTGTATTTGCAAATCTGATATGTCATAAATGTATAGATGTAGCAGTACTGTCTATCTGTATGTCATGTATGTCATATATGTTATGATGAATTGAAAATGGGGGACCCTGATGTAAACAAGACGAAAGTCTTTCTCTGGTCTGCATCCCCTTAACAATTGTATTGAGATGTACTGTACTGTACCCATTCTGCAATCTGTTAATAAACTTTTCAATCAATCAATCAATCATTACACCTGGGTAAAACAGAGTCCATTCTCTTCGGATCAAATAACAAACTCGGCAAGGCCAACGGCTTCTCTGTTACAGTGGGTGACAATATTGTCACAAGGAAAGATGAAATTACACACCTGGGTTCCATCCTAGAGGCAAATCTTTCCTGTGACAAAATGGCAACCAATGTAATAAAAAAAAGTCAACAAACGAACAAGATTCTTGTACAGGATCTCCTCTCTGGTAAACAAGAATACCCTGAAGACTCTAGCAGGAGCACTCATTCAAGGGTACTACGAATATGCTTGCACCTCGTGGTACCAAAACACCTCAAAGGCACTAAAAACAAGATTACAAACATCACAAAACGAACTGGTCAGACTACTGCTTGACCTTACTCCTAAAACCCAGCTCACCCCTGCCCATTTTGACAACCTAGGATGGCTTGGAGTAGACTACAGAGTACAGCAACTTGCAATGGGCCTGGTCTACAAGATACACTACACCACTAAGGTACCCATGTACATGTCGAAATACTTCCCAAAGGTCAGTGAATACCACGACCACAACACCAGAGGGCGTTCCACAAATCATGTTCTACCCAGATTCGGCTCAAACAAGGGACTAAACACGTTTAGCAATTATGCCACATCAATGTGGAACGCCCTACCCACAGCCATAAAAAAATGTGAATCCCTACCCACCTGTGCCCCTAGTGAAAAAGCTTAGCGTACAGCCCTGCACCAGGGCTCTATACCAGGGTTTCCGTTATCCGGTAATTACTGTTTTTTTACCGGGAAAATCTGTTGAAGTCCCACATATTTAAATATCTCCGGTCATAATGTCCTGTGCGCATTCAAGCGTGCGCTCGGATTGAATGCCATAGCCTGCCCGGCCACCATAACGGCACCACTGCTGTGAAAACGTATTATGCGCGCTTCCCGGGTTAATTTCCACTATCTGTAAGCCTACGTAAAAAAAAAACCTGAACTAGCCTATCACAAGCGACAAATTCTGTTTCCTAATGATTGCTTGGCTATTGTGTCATGTGAGCACAGTGCACACAGAGGTCTTAGCGTCACACTAACGTGCATGCATTTAAATAGCGCTCTAGCCTCTATCTCTAAGCAGACTGCTAAAGCTTAAGCAATAATAATACGTTACCATTGAACGATGAAGCGTCGAAAAATAACTGATTTCTTTGCGTCAAAGTTAACCACCGTCACTCCAGCCATGATGAGCTCTCTGAGGAACCAGCAGTAGAAGAATTTCAAACGGAATTTTCAACTGCTGCTAGTGTTAGCAAAGTTAGCCCCTCTGCTACCGTGAGTGCTGCAGGGATCTCTCAAAGTCCAATCAACCAGACGACCGCTGTTCTCGCAGTAACAAAACGGACACAAGGAGAAGGGACATCTCAAAGAAACTGGTCTGTTCATCCCAAGTGGTTCAAGGACCACAGATGGCTAACGTTTTGTCAAACAACTAAACAAGAGCAAAACTTTTCTGCACACAATGTCGCCTTTGGACAATGAAAGGACTCGATTCGGGTTTAAGCAAAATCAACGAGAATGTATTTTCAGTGCTTGGATTTCAGAATTGGAAAAACGCTGTACATTCTTTTCGAAAACATGAGGGTAGCAAATACCACAGAGAGGCCATGGCTCACTGTTGGGCTTATCTACCACTTTGTGTGGATTCCCTAACAGGTTGGATTATTATTATATATATTATTGGCCTCTGCGCCATTCACCTCCATTGAGTGGTTATATATATATATATATATATATATATATATATATATATATATATATATATATATATTGTTGGCCTCTAGGCTATTTGCCACAGTTCCACTGTGTGTGGAACTAGGGTGTTGGCCTTAGTGCCAACCCTTGTGCTTACCTTACTGTTATTTCCCTGTTTGTTCTCCCTTACCTTTTACCCTGATTGTGTGTGTTGTGGGTTTCATTCCCCTAATTTAAATAAATATCATTTCCTTTGGAAAACGCTTTGTATTGTTTCTTACCTGCCGGGACCTGTGCTTAACCTGTTAAGCTGTAGCCCTATTTTCAGAAATTTCGCCTAAAGGTACATGCCTAAGTAAATGGACGATTGCTCCACTTCTACAAGGTCAATTTGCATGTTCTTGGTATCTAGGAACATCTAGGGACCTGGGGGTATGTATTTCCAGTATCAGAAATATTGTGGCTGTTACTAGGCTTTAGTGTTGTCAAAAATATCGAAGTATCGATACATATCGATACTGAATATTTAAAACGGCTTCCATACTCATTTCCCGAAGTACCGATACTTTCTGCAGTATCGGTACCAGCTGGCGAGTGTTCTACCGCAAGTTGTTGACGCGCTGTTCAGAGCGCGCTTGCCCCCCCGGCTCCTCCAGCCCTCCCCCTCACAGAGCAGTGAATCTTCAGTTAGTAAACAAAACATTTTAGCTGAAGAAGATGGTAAATGCAGAGCCTCCGCAACTTGTGCTTGTGGATAAAGAAAACAGCAGAAGTGCTGTTTGGAGGTACTTCGGGTTTGAAGTAAACAACGAAGGACAAGCTAATGATGCCCCAATGCTATTTGCAAGCGGTGTTAGAGCAGTGCCAACGCGGATCTCTATAAAGAAATGAGAGGTTCGTGACAGCTGCTCTTTCAACGTCACTGTGACTGAAGCATTAAACCATTAACTCTAGTTTAATACATGATACGTTGTCTACTGATGGCGCATAATATCAACAGCTGATTCGTTGTAACGTTACAGCTTTCAGCTAACGTTAGCTACTGCTAGCAGTTAGCTCCGTTAGCTTAGCTGCCCATTTATAAATACTGCATGGAAACGGAGTAACGTTAACGTTTAAACGTTATGTCGAGGTCATACAATACTACAGTCGACATAAGGTTAACGTTACCCCGTTTCCATCAAGTGCTTTCAGCTAACGTTAGCTACTGCTAGCAGTTAGCTCCGTTAGCTTAGCTGCCCATTTATAAATACTGCATGGAAACGGAGTAACGTTAACGTTTAAACGTTATGTCGAGGTCATACAATACTACAGTCGACATAAGGTTAACGTTACCCCGTTTCCATCAAGTGTTTAAATAGCAGCAATCTTGTTGAAAATGTAACGTTACTAAAATGCTCCGAGCATAGCCAGCCAGCCAGTCTCTCTCTCTCTCTCTCTCTCTCTCTCTCTCTCTCTCTCTCTCTCTCTCGTTATCTTTAAATAAAAATCGAAACTGTTACTAACTGTAATACAAACAGTTCAGTTTGTCAGGTACATGCAACACAGATTACAGTGTTTGCATCTGTCTGCTTGAGAAAATACCATGTTCTGCATTTGCAATAAAAATGATTGAAGTGAGATGAACAGTTATTTTTAAATGTGTGAGCTAAAGATAAACAAAGGGTTTTAAAAGTGTTATATTTATCTTCTCTTATAGTACCAGAGAGAAGCTTAATTTGAAGCTAAATTTGTTTAAAAAAAAATTAAAAATATATATATATTTTTTTTATATCGAAATAATATCGAAGTATCGATACTTTTCAAGGTATCGTATCGAAGTCGAAATTCCAGTATCGTGACAACACTACTAGGCTTGAGTAAATTGTAATGAAAAAAAGGAGAATATAAATTATGATTTATATTTCTGCATCTGTGCCGGTGAATAACACCATGAAAACATTGAGGTTATTTTGATTTGGCTCACTGAGCTCATTCACCACCTTCTTGAGATCAAGTGTAAAAAAAATCTAAGCAAATGAATAAAGGGAAGATGATTAAACAGAAGGATTTGTAGATACAGTAATAAATGATAATCGATTTTAATTATAAATTCATATTTGACCTTTACCTTATTATGGCCAAATCATACATCTATGGATAGGTAAAAGGCTCCTCTTTCCAATGGCAGGGTTAAATCTGGATTTAGTAATTTCCTTGCGGTTTTACGATAGAGATATAATTAGCATTATTTTCGATAAATTCTTATTTTCAGTAAATCGTATAAAACATCGGTAAAAATTTAAATATACACTTTGACTGCTGTTTTGATAGGGTTATGGTCTTTACTCTTGGCAAAAAAAAACATTAACCGCTTAACTCATTCAGCGCCAGTCACGATGATAGTCGGGTTAACTTGCCATCGCTTGAGCGCCAATCACGTGTATAGTCGGGTTTTAATCATTGTTTCTTTTATTAGCGATATCCATTCATTTTCATCCATCCAGCCTGATGTTGTCGTTGGGAATGGGTCTGAGCTCGCAAAAGGGCAAACACCGCCGCCTACGCCTTCCAGCGGGTATTGCACTCCACTGGGAATGGTGTAGTTTCTTTTCTGGGACGATCCGAGCCGTGCGGGCGGGGTTTAGGTGCTCAGGCGAGGTAGGAAAAACGGAAATGTACAGATGAAAAAACAATCCTTTTTCTACATGTTGACTGGATGAAACTAACTGATAATCGACGGGTGTATTAGACCCATAGCTATAATTTAAGATATATTTTAAGGACTCACAAATATCGCAGTCCCCCCATTGACTTACAGCGGTGGCGTACTAGCGCCATCTCGTGGATTAAGCGATGGTGCAGAATGAGTTAAGGCTTAACACATACTCGCTGGACGGGCTGGCTTCACAACAGCCCGCTCCAGGTATAATTTGTTTGGTTGTCAGATCTTTGTTTGTGACAGTTACATTTGTGTGAAATCATAACCAAGGTACCATAGAACTCCTAGCATCTGCTATGTTTCTTTTTTTTAGATACATTTTTTAGCATTTATTGCTTTTTACTACCGGGCAGTCCGGTAGAGAGAGAGAGCGAGAGAGAGAGGAAGAACGGCAGACAGAGCGGGGGGGAGACATTCGGCAAAGGACGCCGGGTTCGGGAATCGAACCCGGGTCAGCCGCTTCGCGACGCAGCGTGTTACATGGTTCACCACTTGGGCGCCTCATCTGCTATGTTTCAATATTATAATAAGAAGAAGAAGAAGAATTATAATAATAATAAATTGTATTTGTATAGCACCTCACAGTACGGTCCTGAGACCGTTCTCCAGTCGCAATACTCCAAGTCAGCCACAGGGTGGCACTGAACGTCCCTCACAACGCGTCCCTCACAGCGCGTCCCTCACAGCGCGTCCCTCACAGCGCGGTCCTAAGACCGGTCTCCGAGTCTCCAGCTGCAATACTCCAATTCAGCCACTGGGTGGCGCTGATCGATCCTCACAGGGCGTCCCTCACAGTGCGGTCCTGAGACCGTTCTCCAAGTCTGCAGCTGGATACTATTGACTGAGCTTGCTCTGCACATTTCATTTGCAACGTACATGAGGACTAAGCTGATAGAAAGCATCTTTAAGCCTTAGCTAAAGGGGCCAATGGTCTTGTTTAGCTTGTTCTGATTGCTTCCTGTTAAGTTACCCATTTTTCATTACAGCAACTCTATAGAAGATTGTAAATGTAATGGAGGAAAAGGAAGTATATATTAAGCTAAATAGTGGAGTATTTACTGTTGCTGTCTTTCTCTGCCCCAGATCTACCCTCCAGTTTCCTATCAACCATGAAAGAAGAGGCTCAGGACTCATACATTGACAAATGTGTAATTAGTTACACAGGAAAGTGGGCAAATACTTTTTCATGCCACTGTAAATACTTAGTTTCTGTCTCTCTCTGCCCCAGATCCACCCAGTGACCTACTGATGATTAAAAAAGAAGAGGTTCAGGACCCTCTAGACTAGAGCCAACCATGGATATTTACACTGGGCTTAAGGAGGAGCCCACAGACCATCAGGATATCAGTATGTTACCTTTATTTTTCTTGTCTTTTTTTTCGTGTTGTCCTTCCTCTGTTGCAGGATGTCTCTTTCTGTGTGTCCATAGCGTTCCCTCCTCTCATTCTTTCCATAAAGCCCCAATCTGTGATTTTTCTTTTTTTTTCATAACAAAGTGGGGTATTTTCACATACATTCTTGAGGAGTCTCATGGAAAATAAGCAAATGGTAATGTGTTTCATTACTCTTTATAAAGAAATAGCTTTGACTGTCGGTGTCTTGCACTAGCTGGTAGACCCACCCTCCTGTATATGGACAGTCCCTGGGGGAATAAATCCATAGGGAAATCTTTAGGTCCACAGATTGAAGACTCTTTGGTATTCCTGCTCTTCAGAATATCAGTACCAAGCACTTGCAGTATATTTGGTCAAATAAAGGGTTCATCTGTATACTAGAACTCTATTTTGTCTCAGTATTTTATGTAAGGGATTTGCTAAGAGGGACTTTTCCCATGGTCTTTAGTTCATTCAATATTTGCATGTAATTCTCTGTTTGGGTTTGAATTACTAAAATGACTAGTTCACTGTACTAAATGCATGAAACAACATACTAACTTGAAATCTATATTTTCCCAATAGTATCCCTCCTTTAGGGTTTAGGCCATGTCTCATGTCTGTCAAACCAAATTAATTTCCGTTTGCAGTTTTTGGACATTATATGGATGATAAATCAACTTTATATTTTGGTGAAGTGCCCCTTGTCTAAATTGTATTCATTTAGTATAACAATTATTTGATGTGTGACCAAGTGTAATTATCCCTGTATTAAAACCTTTTGCTTTCTACTGTTTCTTCCCTGTCCACAGTCGAGCCAACTCCGGAGCAGAATGTTGTAAAGAATAGTCAGCCCTGGTACAGAAGCACATCAGACAGTAATCAGAAACCTGCTTCCCTTTCCTCTGTTTCAAAGACGGTCTCCATTGATGACTGGAACTCCGTATGGACACAGGGGTCCTTTTCCTCTTCAAATACAGACACAGTCCTGCTGTGTAAAGACTCTGCCCATGCACCTGGAGGTAGCGGGGAATCCTCCCAGGATAGGCTTTCCCCGGAAGGGATGAAAACCATAGAGCAGGAGGGTCCTGCGGAGCCTGTGGGGGACAACATCTCCTCTTCCCTGGTCCCCCTCAAGGCTTCTTATTGCAAGAATTATCAGTGGCCCAGCTGGTCCAACAACATCTCCCTTGATGGTTCTGCTAGTAACAGCAGCGCGGTGCCTGCCAGTGCTGAGGTCAAGTCCAACAACATCTCCACTACTGTTGTTGCCAACGCTGGTGCAGCAGCCAAACTGGCAGCGGGGAGGGGGAGGGGGAGGAGGAGGGCGAGGTGGTGTGGGGGGGATGCCACAGTGCTGCGCCCATGCTGGGCCTCTTCTGTGTGCAACGTTACCGGCTTGAGTTACCATCCAAGACTTGAGTTGGCCACCCCAGCTGGCCTTGCAGACCGGGAAGACGCAGGACAGATGAAGAAGAACATTCCGAACATTCCGCCACCCAAACCCGCCAGGTAAATAAAGCTCCCCGGGTTTTCTATAAAATAAATATGCTTATGTAATGCACATACATGCAGTGTCTTATGTGCAGAATAGTGCTGATGCCAATACTGATTGTCAGTATCAATACTGGGGTTGGATGCCAGACCAATACCAGGCTAAAACATGGTATCAGTATCAATACCGGTGTTGGATACCAGACCAATACCAGGCTAAAACATCAACGATTTCCCTTAATACTATAAGAACCATGTGTAACATGTCAGAAATCAAAGTGGCCCCTCTGTGTCCAAGAAAATAGTCCTGGGTCCCCCACAGGAGACATGATAACCTGTCTGGCTGTCATGCAGTTAGTTCAGCTTATTTGACCTAATAAAAGCATTAAAACTATTCAAAACAAATGTTGTTCAAGTTTCAAGTTCAAGTTTCTTTAATAGTTGTCATACAGAAGTACAGAATACTTTTATACAAAATGCTGCTTGTTGCTGTTGTCCTCAAAATATTCACAAAGCTTATTAATGCCTTCAAAATACATACTCGGTAGTATGTTTAAGGCAACATGGTCCTCACTCTTCAGCTTAACAAAAGCTAGCAAAATCCTAATATGCCAATTGCACAACCATAAAGAAATGTATATATATTATATTATAAGGGAAAATGTATGATAGACTTAATTCTGTATTTCTCTCATATAGCGACACATCAGTGCTCAAAAGTCAAAAGGTGCTTGTGCGAGTTTTAGTCACTCAGAAGTATCACAGCTAAATAATCAATTGAGCCACAATGATATTGATAATGATTTTGAACATGTCTAAATATTCTGAACATAACATACCTGTTATGAGTGATGGCAATGTTAACATGAACATGAATATTTTTTAAGTCGTCTGACGGTCTTCATAACAGGCTCATCTGAGCAAATGTTCAGGCCTATAGCCTATTCCATATTTTTATTGAGAAAAATTAGCATGTCCACATGATTGGAATGAAGACAATAAGTAGGGATGCACCGATCCGACTTTTTCAGTCCTGATACCGATACCTGGGCTTTGGGTATCGGCAGATACCGAGTACCGATCTGATACCCAGTGGTGCGTTATTGAAATCAACTGGGATTGCACGCACCTAATGGCGCCACGTGCACGCTCGCTCCCGCGAATGCGCATTTAATGTCCCCTCGCTTGAGCACAGACTAAAGACCGTGCCTAATTGCCTCTACGAATGGCATGTAACACGTCATTCACAACAAGTTAGGTGTGAATGTATCTGAGAACGTATTTAACACACCTGACGACCGGCGCTATTGATATGCAAATAGCGAGTACTTATCTGGGCTTGCACGTAGTGCAACCCCGTCCCATGAAGAACGCATGCCTGCTGATTAGGGCTGGGCGATATGACGATATTATATAAATATCGGGTACAGTTCATTAACGATACACTTTTTAAACGTATCGTGGATATCGTGATGTTTGCCCTCGCGTTAGAGGATTGTGTCGCGTCAATCTGGTCCACGCGTTCAAACTTTGAAAAAAGTTTCAGTCAAGCGACCTGCACAACCCCGCCCCCACACACAAGCTACTGCATCAAAGTTACTTATGATTAACAAAGGCATTCGTTTTGTGGCATAAACGTTATAGTTACACGTTCAATAACATCAGCATATTTACCCGACCATAGCTAGCATTGTTTTTGTTGGTCAATCATAGCTCAGTTCCTTCCTTTGCTCAGAGCATGTACTGAATTGTACCCATTCTGCAATCTGTCTGCAAAAGTTTTCAATCAGACAAATGTAAAAGCTTTTATTATAACATTCGTTGCAGTAAAATCATTATGCCTCGTTTAGTACTCCTGCGGAGCGCTGGTAGCCTACTCGTTATTAGCTACGGTAGGTTTGTTGTGGTTCTGTCGTGTAGATCAATGGCGGGCTTCCCGGAAGTTAAAAACGAATACGCGATTGCTGATTGGTGCAGGGCGGGTGCAAGCGGTGTGATGTAATTGGCAGAATCGACTGTCAATCAAAATTATTCTGTTGCAGTCTGAATGAATGAATGAAGAAAACTTTAACAGATTGCAGAATGGGTACAATACAGTACAGCTCAATACAACAACAGTGGACTGGAGGATGAAGACCAGAAAAAGACTTTCAGCTTTTTTACATAAGGCTCCATTTTCAATTCATCAAAACATTTAGAGACATACAAATATACAGTAGTTTCATAAAAATGCTAAAATGCTATTTATTGATTGATTGATTGAAAACTGTATTAACAGATTGCAGAATGGGTACAGTACAGCTCAATACATACAATTGTTAAGGGGATGCAGACCAGAGAAAGACTTTCTTCTTGTTTACATCAGGGTCCCCCATTTTCAATTAATCATATTTCATATCTAAATCATATATCTCATTGCTAAATATATGCAATATATAATCTAATAATCCAATAATCTAAATCTAATAATATAAAAATGCTAAATGCATGGGTATTTTGTCTTTAATGTTAGCTTGCAAACTCAAATACTGTCTTGGTAAGCCTCATAATGAATTGTTTGAAAAAAGAAAAACATTGTGATGTGTATCGCCGAAAGGTCAGAAAATATCGTGATATCATATTTAGGCCATATCGCCCAGCCCTACTGCTGATACCCATTGTTCAATTAATAAACTGTATGCCTCACTGTGGAAGAGACTGGGATCATTATTTTGTGCAAGGCAACATCAGGCTTGACTTAAAACATTACTTTCCTATCTTAGTGAAACAAAATGTAACAAATGAACACATAGATAGATATAAATGTACTGAATTGTTATTTATTATTCAAATTAAATAAATACATTAAAAAAAAATTATATAAATAAAAAATGTATAGTCTCCTATACCCGATCTAGGTATTTTAGTCAAATATCAATATCGGATCGGTGCATCCCTAACAATAAGGCCTGCCGCGGAAAACACCTGCTCTGATGGCACAGATGTTGCGGGCACACACATGCTTGCTAATTTTGCCTGTTTTGCAGTACTGGTTTAGTTCACTTGTGTCCCTCGCCAAACAGGACCCCCATGGCAGACACAGCAGCATCACTTTGTGTTCTTTTGGCCAACAGCTCTGTTTCATTTGATTCAGCTGTGACTACGCAGTCCACGCCCTCTGAGCTGCCCGAGAGGAGATCGCCCACCAGCACAGTCAGCCAGTTTAGCTTAATCAGTTGTGAAATTCAGATGTTTGTGTCTCTGGTCCAGAAAGCCTGCGAGGCTGTGAGCGCTGCTGACATCTGCAAGTCGCTGCTCCAGTGAAGCTGGCACGGAGTGCTTGAATTGAGACCCTTTGTGTGACACTGCCTGGGTTTCTTTGAGATGTTTTGACAGAAGACTTACAGTAACTGGATAAACCATGGAGATGGATACTCCCACTTCTCCACACAAGGCAGTAGTAGCGCATTTCAGTGACTGAAGCACAGGTATGAGCTCCTCCATAACATCCCAGCTATCATCGGTCAATTCCAGGGTTTGTCCATCTGATAGTTTGGTGAAAGCTTGACAATATCATTAGAGTGCTTACTTTGATCTTTTACTTCTGTTTTTAATTCATTTTTAATGATTAGTATCCATTTGTTGGACAGAGAGTTGATGTTAGTTTCTAATTAAAAGATAAACCAACCGTCCGTCACTATTCTATCTGTTCATTGATGGGTGTAGCTGCAGCCTTATTTAGCCCATCACGCAAACATACTTTTGCTGGTCTGGGCTGGACCTCTGAGCTCCTCCAGTCAATCTGCTGTGGGGTTTAATCCAAAATATGTCTAAATCCTCCGCTATCGTTGTGATACATGTTGCCTCTAGACTCTAGAGCCTTCTTTCTCTCCTTCACGTGAAGTTAAAACTAAGTGAAAGTGAAACCTAAAAATAGCTGCTGTCTGCACGTTCAGTTTACAATGTTGTTGGATTTACACACTTGATAACACGTTTAGCACCCTTGGTCGCGCTACTGAAACAGTAAAGGAAAGAGGGATAATAGTGATGTTCATGAAGTACTTAGAAAGAACAGAAGCGGGGAATATGTGGCGTGTGTGTGCGCTGCCCGTGTCGGACCTGCCCTAAAGAATTATGTGATGTGTGCAATTACGGGAACTGCTTAAGTCAGGTGGTATGAGCACCCATGCTCCTGCTGTTGGTATCAGTGCATGGCAAGGGCATAATCATTTGTGGTCTGTGTTTCAAGTAGCATATTTTTCTCTAGTTCACTAGAACACATTCTCTGCAAATGTACCTGGCTGTTAATTGCACTTGGTGACTCTTGTTCTTAAGTGTTTTTTTTGTCTATCTATATCATCTATTCTAGATGGACCAGGACCAAGAAGGAGACCAAGCTGGAGTTCTTTGTCCTCGAGGACAAGAAGGACCAGGGAGTGGAGGAAGGGCCGGAACGCGGCACGGCAGATGGCAGCAGCAGCCACAAGATCAAGTACTTTGGCTTTGATGACCTGAGCGACAGTGACGAGGAGAGCTCCCAGGTTAAAGAGAGGAAGCACAGCAAAAAGGAGGCAGCAGCGTTGGATAACAGCCCCCAGCCCAGCAGTGACTCCCAGGACAGCCTGGCCGACAGCAGCACAGGTGGGCTGGCTATACTGCACCATATTGACTTAACGTCAGGTTTTCTGTCATACTGTGATGCAGCTTTGTAGAACTTCTTCAGTGTCCTGCGGATGTTTTAATTGAGATGCCATGCACTTTTGACATTTTACAACACGTTTTCTATGGTTTGACTTGGTCCAAGGACCTTGTGGTAACGAAGGTTTATAAAATGGCATAATCATAGTTTATATTTATAATATACTGTAAGCTATACTTTTCTGCAGCATGCTAATACTGTATGTACTATAAGCGTAAACAGGGTTGCCAACTTTTTCACACCGACAAAAGGTGGCGTGCTGCAGCATTGTGGGTATGGTGCAGGCCCGGCGCCAGGATGAAGTGACTGAGGGGGCTGTTAAAAATTGTGAGGGGGCAATTAAATTTATTATCCATGCAATAGCCTCAGGAAGGCTAAATAACAACAATAACATAAGCTGTTTCAAAATCAAAGAATACATGTATTAATCAGAGTCAGTGTTGGAGAAGCTACTCTGAAAGCATAGTTTTACAAGCTGTCAATTACTTCACACTGGAATGAGTTTAACTACCACAGAGAGATATAATTTACTTCAAGAGAGATATAGTTTGGTTAACTAAAGCTACTTTGAAAAAGTAGTTCAAACTACTGATACACATGTGAAAAATAGATTTTGATGTCCCCATTACCTTTCCTCTAGCGCCACCACCAATCCAAACAGGTTGGATCAGTCAATTTCTGATTGTGAATGCAATCATTCCAATAGCTTTCAATCAGATCTTTTCAAATTTGAGGTGCAGATTCATGACCCAGAGAGGATTAACTCTCAAAACTAACAAAATTAGTTTGTCATACCATCATGAAACTGGTATCCAGAGATGTGTCTACATATACGTACACAGTAACTTTGCCATAAGGACCTATGAAGTCAACTTTGCAGAGTCTGCGCCCTCTTGTCTTCCTCTGCCAAACATCTTATGAATAAGAACCGGAAATTAGTTGAACAAAGTTAAATCATTTAATTTCACGTTGTCTGTGCAGCCTTGTTTATTCACTGTGTCCATGGAAATGATGATGAACGCAGCTATAAAGGTTATGGTTTCCTTATGCAGTAAAGACATAGAACTACAGTCTGTTTACTTTTCTGATAACTATATCGCTGCATAATTCATAAAATGTTCAGACAAGCTTCGTTTTTGGTTAGTAGTGATACTCTGTATACACCCAATTCAACATTTCCTTTTAAAACGAATTTGGTAAAATATTTGCCCCCTTGGGCAGAGGTGTTTCGGAGGCTGTGACGTACAGGCGTAGAGACGGCATAGAGCAACACAGCAGCGCAGCAACAGCAGAATCATGCGAGCAGCGCAGAACGATAGGTTATGACTATAACCAAGTTCTGTTAGTTAGGGGCGATGCTTGGCATCACACTGCACTATCTCGCGTACGTGCACGCGTACTGAATAAACCACAAATGTACCTCTAATACCAGTATTAGTCTGACCACACCCCTCATCAGCTTACCTTCATAAGCAGGTGTGTGGTCACCTGCTCTCCTCCTTCCCAAGCTTTCACCACAAGGTGAGGTCAAGGGCTGCAGCGGCCGTCTGATGCCAAGCATCGCCCCTAACTAACAGAACTTGGTTATAGTCATAACCTATCGTTCTGTATCGTTAGTGGCTTAGCTTGGCATCACACTGCACAAGGGAGGCCAAGCGGAGCCACTGGCTGACAAATACACCCCGCTGACAGCCCCCCAAAACCATCAGAACAGGGAGGGCCGAGCCCCCCCGACCCCCCCTAATGGAGGGTATCCCCCCTATTAGAGGCTTCACGGGAAGGCGACGGACCCGACCGTGCGAAGAGGCACTCAAGCAACTTAACGCACAGGGTGAGCAGACCGTGGCTTGACCCCACGACTACACACACGCACAACCCGCATGCCACCCGGGAACGAACGGAGGAACAACCTCGTTACTGCCCCCAGAATCACGGGGTCAAGATTCAAGATTCAAGATTCAAGAGTTTTAATTGTCACGGCATACAGGTATACAATGAAATGCGGCTGGTCTTGCCCGCGACGATGTGCAATACAGTGGTACAACATATAATAGAATCCAATAAAATACAGTGGTACAACATATTAATAGAATCCAATAAACAGTGCAATAACAGGTACATGGTGTGCCATCTCGGTATCTGTACATTAGTATTTACAGAGCATATAGGACATGCTAGTTAGCTTTAGTAGTGCAATACACTGTTCCTGATGTTATACTATTTTAAGTGGCCTTTCCTCTGGCCATAAGTGTGCGTGTGTGCGGCATGAGTGTTAAAGTGGCTGCTAGTGTGTGAGCGTGCTCAGCGTGCGTGTCGTGTATGTACTTGTGTGTGGATAGTTCAGTTTCTGTGTCTCTCGATGTTCATTGTTCAAGGCTCTGATGGCCTGGGGGAAGAAGCTTAGCCTAAGCCTCTCCGTCTTAGTCTCTAGAATTCGCAGGCGTCTGCCTGACCTCAGCAGCTGGAACAGGCTGTTATTGGGGTGGTGGGGGTCTTTCATTATCCTGCAGGCTCTGGATTTGCACCTCTTGTTGTATAGAGCCTGCAGGGGAGGTAGCGCAATACCCGTGGCAATACACTCTGTAGGGCCTTCTTGTCCTGTGCCGTGCTGTTCCCATACCAGGCAGTGATGTTTCCGGTCAAGATGCTCTCTACAGCTCCTGAGTAGAAGGACTGAAGTATCTTCCCCGATACTCTGAACTTCCTTAACTGTCTCAGGTGGTAGAGGCGCTGCTTCGCTTTCTTTACTACTGTGCCTATGTGTGTTGACCATGTCAGGTCCTCTGAGATGTGGACCCCCAGGTACTTGAAGCTGCTCACCCTGTCCACGGTAGCCCCGTTAATCCTCAGTGGTGTGTGTGTCTCCCGCTGTCCTCTCCTATAATCCACGATCAGCTCCTTGGTTTTACCAATGTTCAGGAGCAGGCTGTTGTCCTGGCACCAACGTTCCAGTACCTCAACCTCCTCCCGGTAGGCCTTCTCGTCGTTGTCCGAGATCAGCCCCACCACCACCGTGTCGTCGGCGAACTTCACAATGGAGTTGGAGCTGAACTTGGCCACACAGTCGTGTGTGTAGAGTGAGTACAGCAGGGGGCTTAGAACACAGCCCTGGGGGGACCCGATGCTCAGGGTGATGGTGTTGGAGGTCTGACCCCCCACCCTGACCGCCTGGGGTCTTTCACTCAGAAAGTCCAGTACCCAGGCGCTCAGGGCGGAGCTCAGGCCTAGCTCGATCAGCTTGTCCACCAGTCTGGTGGGGACTATGGTGTTGAACGCTGAGCTGTAGTCAATGAACAACAGTCTCACATAGCCCCCCTTCTGACGGTCAAGGTGGGAGAGAGTGCTGTGCAGTACCTGGGAGACCGCGTCATCAGTGGACCTGTTTGTCCTGTATGCAAATTGCATAGGGTCCATATCACTGGGGAGAGAGGCACAAATGTGGTCCTTGACCAGCCTCTCGAAACATTTCATGACCACAGAGGTGAGTGCCACCGGTCTGTAATCATTTGGACATGTTGGGGAGGGTTTCTTCGGTACAGGGATGATGGTAGACATCTTGAAGCAGGCAGGGACTACTGACTCCGCCAGGGATTGATTAAATATGGCGGTGAACACCGGGGCAAGCTGGTTTGCACAGGACTTAAGTATGCGTCCTGTTATACCATCTGGGCCTGCAGCCTTCCTGGTGTTCACCTGCATAAATGCTCTTCTCACACTGTGTTCCGACAACGAGAGAGCGCCCCCGCCCCCCCGCGGTTGCCCCCCCCCCCTCCACAACAGCCGGTGCGCCAGTGACGTCACTAGCCAGAGGGCTAGCGGCGACACTGTCTACACCGAACCGAGCGTAGAAGGAGTTGAGTTTGTCCGCTAGAGAGGCGTCGTCGCTCCCCATTGCGGGGGCGCTGACTTTGTAGTCAGTTATTGTCTTCAGTCCCCTCCACAAGCCTCTTGTGTCGTTTTGTGCCATTTGTGTCTCCAGTTTCTCAGCATATGTCCTCTTAGCAAGTTTAACAGCCTTGCGCAGAGTGTAGACTGAAGCCTTGTATTCTTCCATATTTCCTGACTCTCTGCCCAGGTTATAAGCCGTGGTGCGTGAGTTTAGGGCTGTTCTTATAGTGCTGTCCACCCAAGGTTTCTGGTTTGGGAAAACCCGCGCCGTCTTTGTGGGGACAATGCCGTCTGCCACTGTAGTTATGTAGCTTACAACGGTATCAGCATACTCGCTGACGTCACTGGCGCTTCCTTCAAACATGTCCCAGTCTGTATCCTTGAACGCGTCACGGAGCTCGGCCTCTGATTCGTCAGCCCACTTTTTTGTCTCACGTGACACGACGGCTTCGCGTGATCGCTGTTTGTATGCTGGGATTAAAAAGATGGAGTCGTGATCGCTCGCGCTTACAGAGCCCATCAGTGGCGGAGCCGCTACAGCCTTGTAGGCAGCTCTGAACGGGGTGTAGCAGTGGTCGAGTGTGTTTCCCCCTCTTGTGGAGCAGGCGATGTGCTGAAAAAAAGTCGGCATCACTTTTTTCAGGTTTGCCTGGTTGAAATCACCAGTCACTATCGTCGCGGCTTCCGGGTGCTTGATCTGCTGTTTGTTGATGTGGTCGTGTAATTCCCCCAGCGCTTTGCCGGTATTTGCCTGTGGGTGAATATACACGACGGATAAAATGACCGCGGTAAACTCACGGGGTAGGTGATACGGGCGACACAGGATCTGGAGATGTTCCATATCTGGGGAGCATGAACTTGAGAGGACATGTACTTCCTTGGGATTAACCCAGAGATTGTTCGTGAGGATGCAGACCCCACCTCCGACGCTCTTCCCAGAGGCTGCCGTGCGATCTGCTCTCAGGACGGTGAAATTGTCCGATGGAGAGACGCTGTTGTCCGGCGTTGCTGGCTTGAGCCATGTCTCAGTGAAACACATGATATTAACGTCTCTCATCTCCCGTTGGAATCGGACCCTCGCTCTCAAGTCGTCCATCCTTCCCTCCAACGAACGTGCATTCGCCAGAAAGATGGATGGAATTGCTGGACGGTAAGCAGATCTTTTTAATCTAAGTCTGATACCGCCTCGTCTACCTCTATGTTTCTTTCTGCCGTTTCCTTTGTTGCCGTTCTCCCGCTTGATTTCTGTTAGCCCTTCTGGGCATAAAGTGTCTCCCAAATCCAATTTGAGTCCGGAGTTTAGGTCCATAAGTGTCTGGCGGTCGTATGACATACCCGCCAGTGATGATTTAATAAAAAAAGTCGAAAAAACAAACATAATAGCTAAAAATGTGCACAATCGTCGCGGAGCTAAACCAAAGGCGACTGACCGGGGTCGCGCCATGACATGTAGGCAAACCCAACCCCGTGGCAAGGCCGTAGCAGCGGAGCGCGAAGGAAGACCCAGACCCACCAAAAGGACTGGACTCCCTGGAATGGGGGCCCGGAGAAGTCCATGATGCCAGCATCAAGACCCCACCAGGTGGGCACGTAGTGCCCCGCCCCCCACATCGCCAGCGTATTCGGACAAAGGCCCCCCAGTTACTGCACCTGGTAATCCCAGGCGGTATCCCAACCAAGTACTAACCAGGCCAGAACCTGCTTAGCTTCCGAGATCGGACGAGATCGGGCGTGTTCAGGTCGGTATGGCCGTAAGCCGAGCGGGCCCCGTCCCCCCAACAGTACACCGCCTGGCACACTAACCCTGCAGAACAGACAGTCAGCATGGCCGTAAGCACACAAAAAAGGTTAACCAACGGAAGCAGGCAGCGCACCGGGGAAAAACCAGGCAACAGGCTGTTAACCCTAGCCTGGAGACTGCGGACGAGACAGGCGCCAGAGGGGACAGCTGAACACAGCCGCCCCGGCGGAAGGAGCGTAAGCTGGCGGTGTTGCATGACCAAGCCTCCATTTAAAAACCCCCACCCAGAGGGGTCGAGGCAGAGAAGGCTGACACGATTGGCAGACGTCATGAACGTGCAGGGGCACCCTCAAACGGTGAACCCGGGAGTTGACACTGCTCCAACACACCAGGGAATCAACCACCTCGGTGTTACCCAATGCGGTGGTTGTTCCTATAACCCCTCAAGAAAAAACTCCAAAACACACCTGCGGGTATACACCGGATATACCGCAGTACAAGTGTTTCAGTTTCCAAAAAGGGTTAACCCAGGCCTACGGGTCGCAAACATCACTTCGGACCGGGCCTGGCGGTACGGGAAGCACAGGGTCACCAGAGGAGGTCAAAAAACCACCCCCACAGGCCCCTCTCCGCCATGCGTGAGAGAGGAGCGAAAAATAATGGAGAACCAGCCCCTAAGCACACCGTACCTGGTATTCCCCGGCGGTCTCCCAACCAAGTACTAACCAGGACCAACCTGTGTAGCGGCCGAGATCCGACGAGATCGAGCGCGTACAGAATGGCATGGCTGTAAGCCATGACGACAGTGCTGAGTAAAAACATACCCAACCAGGGTCTCCATAGCGCTTAACCCTGTGACACCCAGACCGACCTGGCATTTTTCCCCCTGAAAAAAGCCCAAGTCCCTCAGGGTACCAGAACAGCAGATCTGCATCCCCGGCGGACAACGGGTTCAACTGATCTGGACCAGCGTGACCAGAACCAGTCCCGTGCCCTAACCACGCCGACATGCCTACTCCAGGAGAAGGGCAGATATGCGTGTTGATCTTAACATGAAAAGAAGGCGCCACCCAGACGTTCGGACGAACCGCGCCTGGTGGCCCACCCCAAGGGCGTGAGACCCCACCACATATGTTCAGATCCATCCCGTCATCATCCCCCAGACATGAACGAGAATCCGTCGACAACCCACCCAGGTCATGGGATGTGGTCGTCGGAAGAGGAAAAACCCCCCTCTCAGTTGCTTTATAAAAACGCTGTTTCAACCACAAGCAACCAAGGCGTGCCAGTCAATCGCCTGTTTACAGCGAGCTAGCACTATACGTGCGTCGGGACACACCCCCATCAATGAACAGGCTATTTAGACCTGTCATTGAATCCCCAAGGCGCCCAGGGGAACGACAAGAGGGGTGTGACACTCCCTAACTCCAACACTTCTGGAATAGAAGGAAGGAAGTATCAACAGTATGTATCCCAGTCTACACAGCCGGGGTAAAAAAAATTCACATTTTTACATCCCACCACCCTCCCATAGGAAAGAGACGGGGACCCCCAGAGAGACTTCCCACGCGAGCTGTACAGATTGAAAAGAATATATTGCACCTTGAGCCATGTAAAAAACTGGTTTTAGGGCCTCCGGGGAAGAGGCACTGAACCCATACACACTCAATAAACGAATTGAATCGAATATACATACAATAGAAAAGGACCCTTCTAGAGGGTCCACTCACTTTGACAATCTGAGGAGGAAGGCTCTGTACTCTGATGGAGGCTTCCTCACATGGAAGAAGGAGTCCGAACTCACAGAAGGCCTGAATAGGCGCTTGGTGAGGAGGAGCCCTGACCACCCCCCTGAAAACGGATCCATCACATGGACCTGAACAGCACACGGAAGTCCTACCAACAGAGACGCGCACGGTGACGTACTCTATGGCGGGGGAATTCCTGCGGTGCACACGCCCAATATACCAGGCCGTGGGACCAGGAACTCCCTCCCCCCCCCCCCCCCCCCCCCCCCGTAACGTGCCGAATCGCCACGTGACGGGAACCTTGAAGGACAGGGGGTGTACCCCTGACCGACAGAACAATGGGGAGAGGAAAGGTTACCAGTTCACCCCTTTACGACCCCACACCCATGATACGATGTAACGACAAAAAGAGAATATGACAGTCATAGTCAGCTCTATGAAGCGTTTCACAGCTCCACACAGCGCATGAGCTAACCTGCTATCTGATTTTTACTAAGGAAAAACACAGAATAGAGAGGGCTCTAAGAACCCCGGTCCAACATACACATGTGCTTCTGTGGCCAGTACAACCCAGTTGTAGGTCACATGACACACACAACCCATCATCACCTACAAAAAATGGCAAAAACACTCAACAGAGGAACGCCGTTTTTTTCACAATGAGAGAATACATCATTCTTGATTAGTATCGACCACAGGCCTTGCTAAGCACACATGACAGCAACCAAACCAATTTCCCTTTAGGAAATAAGTTTCTCCAGCAGATTTAGCACAACCTCAGCAATCAAGCTAAGAGTTACATCGCATCCCTACCACACAAAAGACACAATTAATGCACAACATGTCTGACAGGAGGATGAAAAAGTCCCCAGGGAACCGGGGGGGGAAACACAATCCTCCTATTTTACCCTCAATACGGCCAGTTAAAACAGGAAAACCTGTTAATGTGTGAACACACTGTTCATTGTCATTACAGTCTGAGAAAGAACATTCTTTTACTCACTTGTCACCAAGCATAGCTTCATAGGTTAGTTGCCTTAGTAGTGAGTACACGGTACACATAAACACCATGATGTTTCTCACACAACAACCAGATCATTACATCCCGTTTGCACGGAGAAGCTAACTGCCAGTGACAAAAACAGCTCACACATAACCCGCAACGTATCCTAAATGCATTGTAGCAACACACGTTTTGGGAAAAACACCGTTATTCACAATACATTTAGCAAAGTAAAACCAGAAGACGTGTTATGAGGTCTGGTCAACCCCGTTCCTACCCGGAACGCAGATCAGCGAAGTGCAGTCTCAAGACACCGTAGAAACACAGCCGTCCTGTGTTGTTCGATCCGGGCAGCGTCGCCGCTCTACCCGTCGCAACGGTCCCTTTGTTGATGCAATCCTTGCCGTCCTGGCTCAGGGCAGGGTCGACGAAAACATCCCCTGTCAAGGATGACGTCGTGGTCAAGAGTGTAAAACATGTTAAAATCAAAGCACGTTCAACAGAATAGCATCAAGCTAACGATCAGAAGCGAGCTCACGGCGGTGCGCGAGAAGCTAAGCTACCCCGCGCCAGGCCATGGCCATAGCAGCAAGCTAACGTTACCTAGCGACCACGACATGCTAGCCCCGCAGCTAACAGCTGACTGGCTAATGGTAGGCCCTAAGCAGGCCATGCAGCGATCCAGCAGGCTAACGCAGCAGTTAACAGCTGACTGGCTAACCGTAAGCTATGAACATGTAAACAATGACATAACACTCACCCAGACAGGCCGCCGTTCTGAACCTCTCCTCACTTTTTAAGAGAAAAGAGAAAACAAGATGTCAACACCGCTTCACAACGGTGACTTTACCACATCCGACGGAAATCAGCACAGTACCAACTGGCCTGTGTAGCTGACTTTGAACATGAATCTGCCGCTATCGCACATTACATGCACATATCCCCTCGTGAAGGAATACTCTCATTTGGATATGAAAGATGGGGCCTTAACACGGTGACAGAGAGAATCCACTCGTCCAGAACACACAGGGATCACCAGTGTCAATGGTCGCGGCCCACTAGTTAAAACTATAATGGTCTCCAGACCAAGGCCTTCTGTCGCCTAGGTGGCTGAACAAAGGACCCTAGCCTGGGGCCGGTTTCCATAAACTTTGTCAAGTAGCCCCCATAGCACTAACAGACAAGTGGAGCCCGCCAGCAAACACTACTCACCCAACCTGGAACGCACCGCTTCTCACAACAGCGGCATGTCCGACAGTTCAGCTGTGGCCTGACAGGTTCCACCCCAACAAACACAGCAAGGAACTGCAGTTGAGAAGCATGCAGCGGCGTGCTCCCAATACGAAAACCGGTGGAGGGTTTTTAGAATGATCATCATCTTCTAGACACTCCAGTACGAAGACAATATCGCCGTATTTTCTCGAAAAATAGTGAGAGAGAAAATAAAGATATGATGTCAACGTATCCTTGTTTCCCAAAGCTGTTCCTAATCCAATTTCTTCCATCATGGTGTCAAGTGTGGGGATCTACCGAGGCACTTCTTCCTTGTGGTGAAAGCGAGAAGGAGGAGAGCAGGTGACCACACACCTGCTTATGAAGGTAAGCTGATGAGGGGTGTGGTCAGACTAATACTGGTATTAGAGGTACATTTGTGGTTTATTCAGTACGCGTGCACGTACGCGAGATAGTGCAGTGTGATGCCAAGCTAAGCCACTAACGATACAGAACAGGTTGGTCCTCTCAGTTTAGAAATAGAAAGCTCTATTAGTGAAGTGTGTCTGTAATTGGTTTAGAATGTTAACATTAAGGTGACTCATTTCATATGTGACTCACATGAGAACTAAGCTGATAGAAGGCATCCCAACTGTGATGTATTAAGCCTTAGCTCAGGGTGTCCGCGGATCCTTAAAAAGTCTTAAAAGGTCTTAAATTTGTTTATCAATAATTAAGGCCTTAGTTTGTCTTAAAATGTCTTAAATCCATTTTCAGAGGTCTTAAAAATGCCATAGAAAGGAAAGATAAAATGCCATGTCATCTTATGTTTTATTATGAAATCTGGGGGAAAACGGTTAACGGGAGATAAAGTTTGACTTTTCATTGACCGTGTTGTAGAATCACGCAGACCGGAATGGGGCGGAACCAACACAACTCCTTGTGTAATGTGTTGGCCGGGGAACCATTTCAGCAACGGAGTCTAGCTAACGTTAGCAAGGCGAAGCGATAACACTAACGTTACGTTTAGTTTAGTTTAGCATTTGCACTCGTTAATATGGGAAAGTGCCAATTTAACGAGAACTGGCTCGACAATCCACTGTTTGCGCGATGGTTGGTCCCAGTCAAAGACCATTACAAGCCCTGCTGCAACAAAAAAAAATAGCAGTCGCGTCGCACATGCTGAGCGCTCTGCAAAAACCGCCTGCAAACTACTATTTCGCATTTATTTTCGGCCCCTGCCTCCACACCAGCTGCGCCATCTCAGGTAGGACTATAACATCTGCACCAACAGAAGTCCGGATAACATTCGGCTCCATGCCAAAGCTTGAAGCTGAGGTCTTAACTTGAAAATAATCTATTCACGGATGTAAACAAGGACACGTTTGTGTTTATGTTCGATGAGAGCTTCACCCACTATGTATTTTTTCCTCCCACCCACCCCCTCCTAATGACGTACAGTATCCTCCCATGTATGTTAGGATCTATGGGTAACAGTACTGTATATTTGCATATCGTATATGTCACAAATGTAACGGTACAGTACTATATACCTGTATGTCCCTATGCCATAAATGTCATGCATGTTGAGTATGTCATAAATGTCACTATGAATTGAAAATGGGGGACCCTGATGTAAACAAGACAAACGTCTTTCTCTGGTCTGCATCCCCTTAACAATTGTGTGTATTGAGCCGTACTGTATTGTACCCATTCTGCAATCTGTTAAACAAAGTATTCATTCATTCAACCAAAACCACAAAAACAAAACAACTGGATGAATGAATGAAAACTTTATTTAACAGATTGTAGAATGGGTACAATACGTGTGTCTTGTTTACATCAGGGTCCCCCATTTTCAATTATAGTGACATGACATTTATGACATACTCAACATACATGACATCATGACATTTATGGCATAGGGACATACATGACATACAGGTATACTATATAGTACTGTAGTGTTACAATTGTGACATATACGATATGCAAATATACAGTACTGTTACCCAGAGATCCTAACAGAAAATATATACATATGATGGGGAGGAGACTGTACATTGGGGGGGGTTGGAAATGTACGGTGCCCAGTTTCTAATTGCAGCCTCCCGTAGGTGCTCTTTTAGAGCGGTTTTGAATGTGGGCAGGGGTAAAGTGGGTTTTAGGAGTGAGGTTAAGCAGTAGTCTGACCAGTTTGTTTTGTGATGTTTGTAATCTTGTTTTTAGGGCCTTTGAGGTGCTTTGGTACCATGAGGTGCAAGCATAGTCTCCTTGAATGAGTGCTCCTGTTAGAGTCTTCAGGGTATTCTTGTTTACCAGAGAGGAGATCCGGCACAAGAATCTTGTTTGTTGGTTGACTTTTTTGATACCCTGGGGAGGGTGGTAATAGTTATGTGTTCTGACAGTGGCTGTTGCACTTGCTGCTTGTCCCCTGGTATATTTTGTATAGCTATATTTGCTATTTATGTTTGGTCACCCCTTTGTTGAAATTCATCCAATCCAGTTACTCCTTTAAGTTCAAGATTTTTAAGTTTCCAAGTTATGTTTTAATAAACATCTTTGGACCAATGTGTACCTAAACTTAAACTAATTGGTGTCGTTGCATGATTTTTGTCATTTTGTTATTGTGAAATTGGTATTAAATTTAATTCTGAGTGGCATTAAAAAGTCTTAAAAAGCATTAAATCTGACTGGGCTAAACCTGCAGATACCCTGTAGCTTGTTCTGATTGCTTCCTGTTAAGTTACCCATTTTTCATTACAGCAACTCTATAGAAGATCTTTTAATAAATGTAATGGAGGAAAAGGAAGTATAGTGGATTTTAAATGCAGTTCAGTAAATATAATATTCTCTACTGTTGTTAAGCCTGATGGCCGCTGGTATGAAGGACTGGCCGAGGCAGTTAGCTTGAGTGTCAGGGGTGTCAGTCTGTGACTGAACGTGTTTCTCATCTTGACTAGCTCATCGTAGAAGGGGTGGGAGGGATTCTCCAGGATAGCAGCCAGCTTCCTTAGGCATAAAAGAAAATATTGTTTGTTTCCTGTTGGTTGTCAGTTAAGGAAGGGAATTTATTTAATTTTATGTTTTATTTTATTCTTTCCCACGGCGACTATGGATAGGGAATTTCTTTATTTAATTAATGTTCACAACAACATGGATGCATGTACTCTGCCAGCATGTTTAATATCCATAATACTAAAGGTTTGACTAAGATTTCTATGAAACTTTATTGTAAAAAAAAAAAAATAATAATAATAATAATAAATTGGGTCGCCAAATAGTGGAGTATTTACTGTTGCTATCTTCCTCTGCCCCAGATCTACCCTCCAACTTCCTATCAATCATAATAATAATACACTTTATTTGTATAGCACCTTTCATACAAGAATTGCAGCTCAAAGTGCTTCACAGCAGTAAAACAAAAAAGACAGGCATAAAATGGGCACAAAATTGGCAATGCATAAAATGCAGACATAAAATAAGTATAAAACTAGCATAAAATAGATGGCAGCAAAATAGACAAAGTCAAGGTAAGGCATAGAACATTAAGGGCGCGTTCACACCTACTCTGTTTGGTCCACTTTAAGTGGACCATGGTCCCTTTAAGTGGACCATGGTCCCTTTAGATCGATAGTCCGTTTGGTTTGTACAGGTATGAACGCAAACCGAACTATAATGAGGACCAAACAGTTGGGACTCGGTTCGTTTCAATCGAACTATAGTACCTAATCCAGGAAGCAAAGTAGCCTACTCCTCTCTAGACTGGCGCCGCACGCGGACAGTCTCTCTCTTCCTCCCTCTCTCTCTCTCCTCTCTAGACGCAGTCTCTCTCTTCCTCTCTCTCTCTCTACTCTAGACTCGCGCCGCGCGCGGACCCCCAAACTTTCTCCTGCGTGAGGAGGACATTCGCGGACATTCTCTCAGATAAAGAAAAAAAAAAGCTTACGCAGGAAGGAAAGGTCTCTCTCTCTCTCTCTCTCTCCCTCTCCTGTCCTCTCCTGTCCTCTCCTCTCCTCTTCTCTCCTCTCCTCTCCTCTCCTCTCTTCTCTAGTCGACTAGCGCCGGCCCGTGCTCATAATAGTATCTCTCTCATTACGCTGCCGGCAACTGATTACGTTTGTGAGTGCTATAGACTAGTCCAATAGATGCGACAGCATGTCCTTTGTTTACAAATTAGATCCGCACCAAACAGGGTAGTGTGAACGCAGACCAAAATTAAACAATGTATCATTTTCACATTTGGTGCGGATCTAATTTGTAAACAAATTAGAAAGTCCGGACTATCCCTGGACTTTCAGATGTGAACACACCCTAAATCACATACTTTTTTCATATTAAGTTCTAACATCTTAATATGCCTCTTTGTTTACGGTTTGATTATCACTGATACACATAATATAGACATTTAGATGTTTAGAGCTGTCAGAGCCATAAGGCTTTCTCATATACTCCGCCTTTTCCCCCTGTTCTAAGGTACTTTGAGTTTCATTACAAAGTTCACACGGCAGGAAATATATTCAATCAACTCGATGGTGTCTGACAGTTCTATGGCAAATGGCAATTTTTAAATAGACAGTGATTAAAGAGTAAACTAGAATAGAAAAGTCAAATAAAATAGATCTCATCTACAGTACAGCAATCACAAAGGGCTTCTGCACAGCAGTATTTTAGATGGTGTTGTCAGAGCCATAGGTCTTTCTCATATACTCTACAGAACATATGCTTTACAGAACAGTTCTTAATTACTGTTTAAACCGTTTAAAACCTGAAAGTCTTCTCCTCTGTTTGATACCCACACAGTTTAAACCCTGTACTAAGAGTAAATAGAAAGACAAAGTAAGATAATGCAATAGTGCAATGCAATAAAATAGTTATCATCTACAGTACAATCACAAGCAGCAGAGTGTATTAAAAGGCTATGGTGAAGAGGTAAGTTTTTAGCTTTTTATTTATTTTTTTATATGTAGAGATCTAGCATCCCCAATGTCCATAGGTAGGGTGTTCCATAGCTTTGGTGCATAATTTGCTAAGGCTGCACCCCCGATTTTCTTGTTGTGAACCTTCAATAGACCAGTAGTAGATAATCGCAATATTCTAGGGGGGACCTAGTTGACAAGATAATTGGCAATGTAGCTTGGTCCTGTTCCATTTAGTGCTTTGTATATAAGTAATAATCATGAAAGAAGAGGCTCAGCCTCGGGTCAAAATCAAGGTGGATGGATATGGGTCTAGGAGTGATAGGGTGAAGATGTGTAGATTGAGGCTGGGACACTGTGGGTTGAACAGTACCTTGTGCATTGTGGGAAAACATCCAGATGGGCGGTGTGAATGTGGAGAGACTGAAACAGTCGGGCATGTTTTCCTAGAATGTGAAAGGTATAGGAAAGAGAGGTAAATCTAAACTCCATACTTAAACAACAGTCTGAGTTCTTGATACATAGGACAAGGCAAAATTACTACTTTCACGGTTCCAGGCCTAGCCATCTGTTGGCAATGAAGATACGCTCGAATGATCATTTCTCGGATATCCCTTCGATCAAGACGCGACAGGGAACAGTCACTACTGATTCGAAAAAGATCAACGACACCTTTAAAGAGTTTTACTCACAGTTATATAGCTCAGAGGTTAATTTCGATAACTCTAAATTTGAATCGTTCATTGGCGGGCTTGAGATACCCCACATTTCGGAGGAAGAGGCTAAGGAACTGGGGAAACCGATCACTCTTATGGAACTTAGGGAGACGATTGCTGAAATGCAAAGGGGTAAGGCACCAGGCTGGGATGGGATTCCACCCGAGGTATATTTAGCTTTCTGGGACCAACTGGGTCCATTGATGCTCGATATGATCAATTACGCTATCGAACAAGGGGAGTTCTCAAGAGATGTCAACATGGCATTGATTTCTTTACTTCTCAAGAAGGATAAAGATCCCAATGATTGTGGTAGCTATAGGCCCTTGAGTCTTCTCGGGGCCGATCTAAAAGTGTTTGCCAAGGTGCTGGCCCGCCGCCTGCAGAGATTTATGACGGTATTGGTACACTGCGATCAAACTGGCTTTATCCCGGGGCGCCTGGCTGCAGATAATCTTAGGAGGTTGTTGCATGTAATCGATAACAGTAAAGACAATACAGCTCCGTCCACAGTTCTGTCTTTGGATGCCATGAAGGCGTTTGACAGACTAGAATGGTCATACCTGTGGAAGGTACTTGAGGTTATGGGTCTTGGAAATAATTGTATTCATATGATTAAAGTCCTGTATGCCTCGCCGTCGGCAATGATACTGACAGGCAAAAACTGTTCCACACTTTTTCCAGTCTCCAGATCTTCTAGACAGGGTTGTCCTCTGAGCCCAGGACTATTCGCGCTTTCCCTCGAACCATTGGCCCAATTTATTAGGCAATCGGAGGACATCGTCCCCATAATGGTCAATAATACACCACACAAAATTGCTCTCTATGCAGATGACCTACTGATTTTTATGGATGACCCCTCCCAGTCGGCCACAAAATTACTGGGAATAATCGACGACTTTGGTAAATTGTCAGGCTTTAAGATTAACTGGAACAAATCAGCCTGCCTACCTCTTAATGAGCTGGCCAAGGCGGTGCGACTACCAGCTGATATCCCCATAGTGGAACATTTGAAATACTTAGGCATAGAGATATTCCCCACGCTAAGTCAAACTACTAAGTACAACTTCACAGGGTACTTATGATAAAATACGCCAGGATCTAGACAGATGGTCGTCCCTTCCTAACTCCTTACAAGCCCGGGCATCCATAATCAAAATGAACGTCCTGCCCAGGATACATTTTGTTAGCTCAATGCTCCCCCTGCCCCCTCCAATAGACCACTGGCGCAAGGTACAATCGATGGTATCTAAGTTTATCTGGAATAACAAACGACCGAGAATCAAAAGAGCTACTACTCAACGTAGGAAACAAGATGGGGGCCTCGCAATCCCTGATTTTAAGCTTTATTTCTGGTCCTTTTCACTGAGACCTCTGATGTGCTGGCTAGACGCTGTAGATGCTGTATCTTGGCGCTCCTTAGAAGCGGCGGCGGTCTCACCGCTAAGATTGCAGGATGTAGTGTACTCCACTGTCCCTATTTCGAAATGCCGACTGAGGTATGGACCGATCATAACTCACGTGATCCAAACATGGCGTAATGTACAGAAGTCGTGTGCGGTTAAATGCCCATGGCACCTGGACTCTTTGTTGGGCACAAGCCGGTTAGTATTCCTCAATGGCAAAGGAGGGGAGTTCATACTCTGGAGGATATTTATGATAAGAACGGCTTTCGGGCGTTTCAGGACTTAAAAGAATTTTATGATCTTCCCGGCGAGTCTTTCTTTCTTTACCTTCAACTAAGGTCAGCGCTGAGGGCGCATGGCGTGCCGTGGGCTCAAGCTTTGCAACCACACCCCTTTCTCAGGCTCATAGTGGACAGGACGACCTCCAGAGGGTTTGTCTCAGACTTTTATACGCTCTTAATTCAATCCACGTATAAAAATGTATCATTGGATACAATCTGGCGTGTGGATATCCCGGAGTTGGACCCCGAGTTTGACTGGGATGATGTTTGGGCAAATGTGGCATTGTCTTCCCGCAACCCCAATCACCAGCAAATTAATTTTAATTATATTCATAGGACCTATCTTACACCTAGGAAGCTATTTGCTATGGGACTGGTAACCGACTCTCGGTGCACTTTGTGCTCTCAAAGGGCCACTGGCACTTATATGCATATGCTTAACTATCCCATTCACAGCTGTTACGCTACTCCTGAACGATATAACAACACTACCCGCGTCCGTACAACTAAAAAGGGTTGTCCTAGCGGGCGTCACAGCAGCGAAGAAGCTAATAGCATTGAGATGGAAGGAGCCTGAGAAGCTCACAGTGATTAACTGGTCCCTAACACTGTTGGATGTGATTTATCTTGAGATATCCACGGCGCGGGTGATTGGGGTGGGGCAGGCTGGGATTGACCTGTGGTTCGCAGCAGCTGAGAAGGTCAGGACCGCCGTGTGCGGCTGAGCGACGTTGGGGTGCTTGTTCGGGGGGGTCCGGCGGTCTCGTGGGAGGGGGAGGAGGAAATGTCTTGTCTGTCTTGTCTTTTGTGTTGTCCTCTTGACTTTAACTTGGGATTTTATTGGGGGGGAGCTATTTAGCTATTTCTTCACTATTTGGACACTTTTACACGGTTCCTGTGAGTCTATGGAACACCTCTGTAGGTTTTTGTTTTTCAAGAAGGTTCATTGTTTTGTTTTCTGGTCGTGTGATCAAAAGCGGCGTTTTTCTACCTCAGGACCTTAGGCCGTTTTGAGGCTGGGCTCCATCCACTGTGTGACCCGGTGGCATCTGCCACATTGTTGTGCAGCTGGGAAATCTCTGACATCACTGATATGCACATTTTGTGATGACTCAGCTCGGTGAGGGTGATTGTTGTGAGGTGAATTGGAAGAGTGGGCCTTTTTGAAAATTAGAGATATAAGTTTTATTAATATAGGGCCACACGGCCGGGAAACTGTGCCGAATACTGGGAAAGGCCATTTATTTATTAGATAGTACCCCTTGAAATTTAAAAGGTTGAACTGTTTTCTTTTTCTTTTTTTGTCTTTATAATTTGTTATTTCTGTATTATTATTGTTTCTGTTATTTTCCTGTGAAGTTCTGTGTATTGTTATTGTGTTGTCTTGTTTCATGTAAATAATAATAAAAAGATTTGATAAAAAAAAAAAAAGGAAAGAGAGGGAAATCTTTTATAAAAGTCTGGTAGAGTTGGGAGTCTCTTCCTTCTCTCTTAAATCTTTCTTTGGCATGGATAATGAGAACCACCAGCTGATCACAGAGTCAGTGCTGACATTTCTGCACGCATCGGAGTTGTATCGGAGGATATAGCGTTATTGTATTTATTAGTATTGGACAGGCAAGAGGAGCAGAGAAGAAGGAGATAGTCGATAGTAATGTGTTTTGAAGATGAGAAGAAGAAGAGGGTAAACAATCAAAAGTTGATTTACCAGAGGCCTAACTATGGAAACCATACCACTAGTGTAGTATAAGAACTGAGGAGGGCAGTAATACGCCTGCGGGAAATTCAAAAGAAGAAAGAAGAAGAAGAGCTCATCAAAAGAACTGCAGAGGGCAGTAATACGCCACGATGCGTCTACACTGCCGGAAATTCTAAAGAAGAAGAAGAGGCTCAGGACTCAATTGCATCCTGTATTAGATGTTGTCTTAGATCTAAAAACATCCAGTGTGACAAATATTTAATTACAGTGGAAATTATAAAGTGGGCAAATACTTTTTCATGCCACTGTAAATACTTAGTTTATGTCTCTCTGCCCCAGATCCACTCAGTGACCTACTGATGATTAAAAAAGAAGAGGACCCTCTAGAGCCACCCATGGATATTTACACTGAGCTGAAGGAGGAGCCCACAGACCATCAGGATATCAGTATGTTTACCTTTCTTTTTCTTGTCTTTGTTTTCTCTTGTTGTCCTTCCTCTGTTGCAGCAAAGTTGTAAGTCTTCTTATTTTTGTATAAAAGTCAGTTTTATTTTCATCGAAAACGTAGCTACTCTGTGAGTGACGTCTTAATACATTTCGATTTTTAACCTCACCCTCCAATGTGTGGGTACTTTACGATGTCAATCAAATCGGTTTCCTGTCCGAAGTCTGCTGCATTCAGAAATACGTCAAATTGCAGAAGCTCACAGGGCCATAACCTCTGGTTCAGAGACCTTTGCTAGAATATAAACCTAATTTGGTGGGAAATTAGAAAGTGGGTAAATACTTTTTCATGCCACTGTAAATACTTAGTTTCTGTCTCTCTCTGCCCCAGATCCACCCAGTGACCTACTGATGATTAAAAAAGAAGAGGTTCAGGACCCTCTAGAGCCACCCATGGATATTTACACTGAGCTGAAGGAGGAGCCCACAGACCATCAGGATATCAGTATGTTACCTTTCTTTTTCTTATCTTTATTTTCTCTTGTTGTCCTTCCTCTGTTGCAGCAAAGTTGTATGCCTTCTTATTTTTGTATAAAGAAAGTCATTGTTTTCTTTTCGTCGAAAACGTACCTACTCCGTGAGTGACGTCTTGTCGGGTTAACCCGCCATCACTTGAGCGCCAATCACGAGTATAGTCTGGTTTTAATCGTTATTTCTTTTATTAGCGATATCCATTCATTTTCATCCATCCAGCCTGATGTTATCGTTGGGAATGGGTCTGAGCTCGCAAAAGGGAAAATACCGGCGCCTACGCCTTCGGCTGGTATTGCACTCCACTGGGAATGGTGTATTTTATTTTCTGGGACGATCCAAGCCATGCAGGCATGGTTTAAATACTCAGGTGAGGTAACCTGTTTCAACGATACATCTGCGAGGCTGCCCCCCCCCCCCTCAATATGCAATGCTGTTGAACGTGGCACGGACCTCCACGCCCAGTACTTCAAAGAGCCATAACCTCTGGTTCAGAGACCGTATAGCATTGCTAGAATATAAACCTAATTTGGGTGTAAGAACTCCACACATACATTGTATGGCCCCATAAAGTCAGAGCCCCATTCATTGTCTATGGAGCAGCCCCAGATTTTACATCCCAGTGACATCACTGTTTGGAGGGTTCTCTCTGCCTCTCTCTGATTTATAGCTTTAGGAAAGAGTCGTGTGTGTTCACAAATATTGACTGAACTGTCCTGGTGCACAGGAAGAACACGGTGTGAATTCTTAAAATGGGTGGCATTCCCCTTTTAAGGGGGTTTGGGTCTAGGTAAAGAACACTCCTCTCTAGTATACTGTAAGTGTGGTTCATTATGTATTCCACTGAATGTGCCAGTTGGTGTTTGACCAACACTAATAATAATCAAAGTTGATGCAAGGTTGGTGTCAAATAGTTCCAAGCTTGTGTTGTGTTAAGAAGTCTATTATCTGTTCTTTCCTCCAGACCCCCCACAGCTCTCTGTCTGTAAAGAGGAGGTTCCCCCTGATCAGCAGGAGAGGAGCCCCAGTCTGGACCAGGAGGACCCAGAGCCCCTAAAGATTAAAGAGGAAGAGGAGGAAAACTGGATAAGTCAGGAGGAAGAGCAGCTTCAACGACCGGAGGAGACTGATACCAACGACTCAATCTTTACTATAACCTGTGTGAGAAGCCTCCGTGATCAACACCAAAGTCAATCCTCACATCTTAACCATACTGTAGAAGAGAACAGAGAGGGAGAACCTCTACCCAGCACCTCAACTGAACAGATGGAAACAGAAGTTGATGGAGAGGACTGTGGAGATTCAGAACCAACCAGTGACTGTCAGCCTCTCTCTGCAGCTGTGAGTGAAGACATTGACAGGGATGATGATATGGTGGAGAGTGGAGGACCTCAGTCAGGTTTAAAAACAAAGAAATCAAAGATGGCAAAAAAACAGAGTTCTAGTATCGGTTCTAAAGGCCAGAAATCTAAGGAGTCGTCTCATCTGAAATCAGCCAGTCAGGATGTTGCTACCTGTAAAGTGTGTGGAAAATCTTTTACCTATTATGCCAACTTTATGAAACATGTGAGAAAACACATTAGGGATACACCATGTGTCTGTGGTGTGTGTGGAAAACCTGTTGAGTCCACAGACAGTTTGGTGAATCACCTCAAGTCTCACAAAACATACAGTTGCAGTGTGTGCCACAAAGAACTCAGTCCTAGAAGTATAATAGCTGTTCACATGAGAATCCACACAGGAGAGAAACCATACAAATGTAATGTTTGTGGTAAAGAATTTATTCAAACTGGAAATCTGAAAACCCACATGAAAATTCACACAGGGGAGAAACCGCACAGTTGTAGTTTTTGTGGTAAAGAATACTATCACGCTACAAATCTGAAAATCCACATGAGGATCCACACAGGAGAGAAACTAAATTGTAGTGTTTGTGGTAAAGGATTCTATCACACTGGAAATATGAAAGCTCACATGAAAATTCACACAGGGGAGAAACCACACAGTTGTAGTTTTTGTGGTAAAAGATTCAATCACACTGGCTCTCTGAAAATCCACATGAGGATCCACACAGGAGAGAAGCCGTTCACTTGTAGTGTTTGTGGTAAAGGATTTACTCAAACTGGAAGTCTGAAAGTCCACATGAAGATTCACACAAAGGAGTAGTAGCCAGCCATACTCTGGTAATGTTCGTAGCAAGAAATGCAATACAAAATCTAAGGATATCCCAATTGGATCCGACCGATCGGAATCTGAGCTGATCACAGCATATTTTAATTGATCATTATTGATCGGTGTCTGCTGTATTAAGCCAGATCAAATTCTGATAATTTTTTGTTCAAAACTAAATGGAAACCCTTAAAGAAAAGCTGTGATGTAAGCTATTATTTTTCTCTAAGATAAGATATAATTACCAATAGAGCTGTGAATCTTCACTGGCCTCACGATTCGATTACGATTCAGCTGTCCACAATTCGATTAGATTCTACGATGCATCTCGATGCAGCTCAATAATATATTACATCCTCAATTTTATAATCTATATTACTGCACATGGCTACTTTTTCATCAATTAATACAAGCAGTCAGATATTCACTTTTATTTAGAAAGTTCTTAAATCAGAATGTCAAAATAAATGTCTTTACTAGTGTTGCATGATACAGATACTAGAAAGATATCTCGATACCCAGCTGTTAAAAACGGTTCAATACTCTATTTTATTAGTATCAATACTTTTATAATAGCCTGATGCTGTATTTTCTATGAGTTGAGTGGATGCATGACCAGAGCACTAGCTTTAATAATATAATAATTATATTTTTGATTTGTAGGGTGCTTTATAGTTGTGGAGGAAATCCCAAAGCACTACATTGTAAAAGAACATAAAAGCTAGCAAGAGTAAAAAAAAAAAAAAAATTAAATTACTATATCGATTATTTTCTGTCACTGCATCGATGCAGAATCGTCCACGTCCGCATCGCGATGCATCTTAGAATCCAGAAATGTCCACACCCCTAATCACCAAGCATATCTTACCTACATTGGATTGGTTTTCCTAACTTGAATATACTTGAAGTGTGCACTGTGCAGCTGTATTATCTAGGAAAATACAAATGTCAGAACAGGACTCCGTTTCAGGCAGATACTCATTATTTGATGACTCTAATCGGGATTGGGGGCAAAGAAAACTTGATTGTGACATCCCTAGCAAAATCCTATATGGCATCATTAATATTCATACAGGAGAAAGACAAATACTGTATGTTTGTAGCTAAGGATTCAGTGAAACATGAATGACTCATGAACATCCAAAAAGGAGAGATAGAAGTACTTTATTGAGGAAAATATCACTACTGTATTCTTTGTAAAAGGAATTTTTATCTTTTTTTTTTTATCCACTTTTTCTCCCCATTTTCTATTTTTCTCCCATCCCAATTTCGTGTATCCAATTCTTCCCTCCCCTGTCTTGACGTTGCTAGACTATGCCTCCCACAGGTCGGTTGTAGTGAGGACAGAAGCCTTGCATCACGTGTCCCCTCCGGTACACGAGGAGGCAGCCTGTTGCATCTTTTCACTGCAGCAGCTCGAACTCTCAGTGGCGAGGAGTAACGCGTGGGAGGCTCACGCTGCCCCTGTCACTTCCTGCTTCCGTCCCACCGGCGTCACCAAACCGACCTGTAGGAGTCGCTGTCCACAACGTCAAATCCCCACCCACCGGCTTTCCCACCCTCTAACACTTGCCAATTGTGTTAGTATGAACGACCGGCCAGCCGGTAGCAAAGCAAAGAGCGCGGCTCGAACCCAGCGTTTCCTGCGTTAGAGGCGAGCGCCTTGCCCACTACACCAATCAGCCGCGCCATAAAAGGAAATTATTTAATATACTGTATCCCATCTGAAGGATCACTTATCACTAGGATCACAGGATCACTATTCACGCAGAGACCCTTCAGTTGCATTGTTTGTGGAAAAGACTTTTGAATGTGAAGACTCAAAGGGGTTTCATGTAAGACATGTTGTGACCTGCGCCCGCTGCTGATGCCCATGTACAACAACATATCATGGAGGAGGGAGCAAAATGGCCTTTGTTTTCAGGAGAAGAGTAGAACAATATATAACAATCTACATTGTATTGTTTAAACATGCCTGGCATTGTGCATTTGGTTTGAAATGTGTTTGTAGGAATCAGGAAATTGTAATAATAATAAATAATAATTGTATAATTAAACTGCCCAACAGTTTATAATTAATCAATTAGTCGATTGACAGAAGATCAATGTGAACTATTTTGATAAAGTTTTTCATAATTTTTCCTGTCAAAATATTTCATGGTTCTTCTCACTTCTCACATGTGAAGTTTTGCTGCTTTTTTTTTTAATCGTGTGGAGATTTGGACTGTTGGTTGGACACAACAAACATTGTGAAGGTGTCACTTTGGGCTCTGGGTCATTGTGATGACATTTTTCATTATTTTTACAAACCAACCAATCAATGGATTAACTCATTGACCGCCACGCTGTTTTCGCATCTCTACTCAATGGCGCCAGCGTTATTGACCATTTTACTGATGTTTGCGGACCAATCGTGTGTTCTGTATTATAGCTATGGAGACAATAGTATGGCTCATTTGACAGGCATTGTTTATAGTCCAACATTGACGAACCAGTTAATTTCTACATACTGTAGTTTGTGTGCTATTACACGCTAAACATCGCCCCTTTCCAAAATAATGCAGTCTTTTTTCATAGATCGCAAGGTATGACGCGTTATATGCATTATGCCCAAATCGTTCGGGTTGCTCGTACAGCCTGAAACTCCAAATACTTCCAAATCAAAGGTATATACCATGTACATAATCATCAAAGGGGGGGGGGTATTTTAACTCTAAACTGCGATCGTTACCAAAACCATGTTTTAGGTCCGGTAAAATACGACACTGTGATCAGTACAAAAACAGACATAAAATAGACATAGAATAGACCTTACCTTAGCCAGAAGGTACTCCAAAAAGAATAATCCCAGTGATCCCATTGTGATCGCGATTACTTGTGTATACTCGTGTATACAGGAAATAGGTTTGAGGCAATAAAATCTCAGAGCGATCGCTCTGTCCTGATTCCCTCTGAGGGGGAGGAGTTCTTGCAGACAAAAAAAGTGGCCCCACACTAAACTATCAGTTCAAAAGGTAGGCGATACTGCCACCTGGCAGGATTCGATCGTCATTGCAATTTTAACCTGGCAGCGGTGCAAGGGAGATACAGGGAGGTCCGCGCAAGTGGTTAGAATGGGGATCAGAGGAAAAGGATCAAAACCAGAGTAAAGTCGGGTTTGGCACAGAAAGAGTTAATGGAGAAAATAATGAGCAGATGAATCCAGAATCAAAATAATCATTAGTTTCAGTATATTTTACTCATTATACTTACATACTTTTACTTAAGTACATTTTAATACTTCCTCCAGCATTAGTCTTAGCTTTGTAAAAATGTCTGCAGATTTGCATTGTAGCAAAAAGTTTCATTTCTTTTTAATTTTGAGTGGACTTGAAATCTTTTCACTGTTAAAAATTATTTTCTGATGTTTATTTTTCAGAAAGAACAACAGTGCTCCAGTGACGGTACCGTTATCCTTGACCCCACTCCAGCTGATGTTGACAAGGACACAAGTGTACCTGAGCTCAGAAGAACTGACCGTGTAATTGTAAGTTTATTTGCAAAACTTGACATTTTAAAATAAAAAAATTTATATAAGATTTATTTTAGCATTTTTACAGCTTTTACAGGCAGAGGGGAAGAATGGGAGAAGATGTGGGGGGAAGACATGCAGGAAATGTCGCCGGTTCCAGGAGTCGAACACTGTACGGCTGCGTAGCACCACAGTGCTTTATGTTGTGCGCCACCCTGGCGCCCATAAAACTAGACATTTTAACTAGTGCTGTCAGGCGATTAAAAAAATGTATCTAATTAATTACAGGATTTGTAATTAATTCATCTAATTAATCGCATTTTAATCGCATAGATTTTTCAGGTCTGGTCAATTTGAGCATGGTGTTATTCACAGTCAAAGATACATTTTTTTTTATTGATATTCTCATTTGGTTCATTACAATTGACTAAAAATAAATGTTTCATTCAATCAATCACCGCGCAGATTGATTGATTGAATGAAAATGTTATTAACAGATTGCAGAATGGGTACAATACAGTACGGCTCAATACACACAATTGTTAAGGGGATGCAGACCAGAGAGTCTTTCGTCTTGTTTACATCAGGGTCCCCCATTTTCAATTCATAATGAATTGTAAGTAAGGGTGCACCTTGCACCGTGCAATCCGTTCTTTGTGGATCTAGCCCACAGTATTTCTGACACTGGGAATACATTCCCTGAAATTCATAGATGTCCCTAGAATCAGATACCAAGAACATGCAAATGGACCATATTAAAAAAAAGTCTGTAAATATGTATTCTACATTCTTATGGAATGAATGATACAAAAGAAATTATATATTTTTTTTAAACTTTTTTTTGTAATTAATTATGAGTTCATTTTCATAACGTGATAATTTGCTGTGTAATTAATTTATCTAATTAACGCGATAAACTGACAGCCCTAATTTTAACATAAGAAGTTCCATGGTATTGACTGCGATCATGTTTTTTCCTGCATCCTCCACATCAATACAGGGTGTCCGCGGGTCCTTATAAAGTCTTAAACAGTCTTAAATTAAAAAAGTTGAGATCCAAGGCAGCTCTACAAGTTTTAAAATGCCTTTATTTTATGGCTCACATTATTTAGAGAATTTAAAATAAACCGACATGTTTCGGCCTACACAGGGCCTTCATCAGGGTGTTGACAACTGCGACCAAACAAAACTGTGACTAATAAAGAAAAAAGAAAAGACAGAACTCTTAAATTAAACTTTACAAATATAAGGCCACCTCTTAACTGGCGCCCCCAAAAGTGGCAATTTTTTTTACTTGAACTTGAGGACTGCATACTTTTTTTGCAAACCAAAATACTATACTTTATACTTATAGCACATGCATGAGCCTGGTCTGAAGTTTCTGATACAATAAAGCAAATTCACTTTTAGTGCTAATGAAATAGAGTAACATAGGTCTGAACATTAGTTGTAGAAAAACTTGTTACTCACGTTTTCTGTAGTAGTTGCAATATCCAAAAGTATATTTCCAGAAAAATTTGTATGGCTGAAAAAACACCCTGTGTCCACAGCCTGAAGTCTTGTGTAGTACATGTCCAAATTTCATAACAATCCATACAGAAATGAGTGATTAAGTGCGATTTTGGTAAAAAGATAAGACAAAAAAAGAGCTCAGAAAACCATTTCCTCATTGACTTCAATGCATTCGACGGAAAATTCTCTTCCTTTTTTCGCTTGTGACTTTTCACCTAGATCCCTGATTCACTCATCCCCACGTGGGGTACCATTGGAAAGAGCCATACTCATTGCTTACAAGTTACAACCCTGTCCAATCATTTTCGAGATCGCCAAATGATTGACGGAGGTAGAGGCTCAGGAGTCGGGAGTGGTATTTGAAAATGTTTAAGTCTGTCGTGTACTTCAGCGCACGCCTCACATATCGGCATGTAACTCGAGAACCGCTGAATGTATGTCACCTGAAACGGCAATCAACAGGCAACAGATTCGGCTTTAATTCGATCAATATATTGTATTAAAAAATATGCACACCCGAACCGCTAGAGGTCGCCAAAGTGGCGTGTCGTGCTGGTGGGCAAATCGTCCTTAAAACGGTGCCAGTTAAGAGGTTAAAAGTAATTAAATTGTCTTAAATTTGAATTATGAGGTCTTAATTTCAACAAACATTTTATCAGATTTGAGTTATTTTTTTATTTAATTTTTTTTCAGAATAAGTCGAGTTTTTCTGCAGCAGAATCAAATGTTTTGATAGCCGATAAAACACTAAGCCTACCTATAGTTATGCTGAAGCTAATATACGTACCTTTATACTTACCTGATACACTTACCTGTTGGGAAAACGTATATCCTAGATTAACCAAACTCCCTTTACTTACTTCTCATATTTACCTGTAGAGAGACCTGTAGAATGTATTGATATTTCTGATCTTTAAATGCTTGTGATTTGACCAAATACTTTTGTTTTAGCTTAACAGACAAATGCTTCGATACACAACAGAAGAATCTCTATCTGTGGCCAATGAAGATGAGTATGTTCCTCTCTCTGCCGAAGAAACAGAAAGTGACAGTTCAGCAAATGTCAAACAGCACAAGGGTAAGAAGAGAAAGGTCCAGAAGACAATTTCACCTTACTCTCAGAAAATACATGCCCATGCACGAAAGAGAAGGCCTATGACAGGAGAATCCTCTTCACCTGATAGTTCTGATGTGACGGCCATAATGCTGAAGAAGAAAGACACTTTAGCAGAAGATATCAAACAGCACAAGGGTAAGAAGAGAAGGGCCCAGAAGACAACTTCAGCTAATTCTCAGGAGGTAGAATCTCTTTCAAGTCGTGATATCAGCGAGGATGAGTATGTCCCTCAATCTGCTGAAGAAACAGAAAGTGACAGTTCAGCAGATGTCAAGCAGCATAAGGGTAAGAAGAGAAGGGGCCAGAAGACAACTTCAGCTAATTCTCAGGAGGTAGAATCTCTTTCAAGTCGTGATATCAGCGAGGATGAGTGTGTCCCTCAATCTGCTGAAGAAACAGAAAGTGACAGTTCAGCAGATGTCAAGCAGCATAATGGTAAGAAGAGAAGGGTCCAGAAGACAAATTCAGCTAACTCTCAGGAAATGCATGTCCATCCACAAGAGAGAAGGCATATGACAAAAGAATCCTCTTTGTCTGATAGTTCTGATGTGATGGTCATGACGCTGAAGAAGAAAGAACATGGTGGCAGACTGTACAAGAAAAGGTTCTACTGCCTATTTTGCTCTAAGCCTTTCGGAAAAATGGCACGCCATTTGATATCAAAACACAAATATAAACCAGAAGTGGCAAGAGCAATTACATTTCCAAAGCAGTCTAAAGAGCGAAGAATACAGTTAAGTTTATTGAGAAATAGAGGGAACCGTGCACATAATAATCAGGTGCTTAAAGAAGGAAAAGGAATGGTGATACCCTGTCAACAACCCAGTGTACCTATAAAATCCAGTGAGTACACGCACTGTGTAAACTGTGAGGGTTACCTGAAGAGGAAATCCCTATGGAGGCACATGCAGAGATGTTTAAAGCCAGGAGTCCAGGCCCTTTCTGCATATGCTCAGCCAAATCCAGACAGTAGAAATGACCGATTTTCGAAACTGGTGCTTGACAACATGCATGGAGACGAGGTAACAAATGTTGTCTGCAAAGAGAAAACCATATTAAAATTAGGGGAACACCTCTTCAATAAGCATGGGCATGATGTCACAAAACTTGAATACATCAGACAAAAGATGCGTGAGACAGGGCGACTAGTTCTCCAAGGAAAGAAAAATGGCAAGTTGAAGATTATGTCAGATTTCTTTGTACCAGCTAATTTCCCTCATGTGATAGAAGCAGTGAAGAATGTGGCTGGCTTGAATGAGGAAACAAACATATACAAAACACCATCTTTGGTACTGAAGTTAGGCCATACCCTGAAGAAAATGGCGAATATTATTGAATGTGAAGCAATGATCTCAGGTGATGAGAATGCCATTCACAATGTGCAGGTGTTTAAACAAATCTGTGACACTAAATGGAAAGAGTGTGTGTCATCCCAGGCACTCAGGAATTTGAGTGAGGCTAAATGGAATACTCCACAACTTCTTCCCTTTGCTGAAGATGTGAGGAAAGTGCACCAGTATCTCAACATACAAAGGAAGGAGTGCCAAACAAAACTCAAAGAAGAACAATCTAAGAAGCACTGGGCAGAACTTGCAAAAGTGGCACTTTGTGAGGTGATCATTTTTAATCGAAGGAGAGAAGGAGAAGTATCCAAGATGTCCCTCACTGCGTTTACCTTGCGAGATACCTCTGTGACTCATCCAGATGTAGAGCTTGCTTTGTCCGACCTTGAGAAGAAGCTCTGTAAGCACTTCCAGCTAGTAGAGATAAAAGGCAAACGTGGAAGAAAGGTCCCCATTCTCCTCACACCTGATATGTTGTCATCGATGGAGTTACTTGTCAAGACTCGCCGGAACTGTGAAGTGCCTGATGAGAATACGTTCATGTTTGGGAGACCACAAGCACTCAGTCACTTCAGAGGATCAGATATTATTCGTCAGATTGCTCATACCTGTGGGGCAAACCACCCAGAAGCATTATCCTCCACTAAGTTGAGAAAACACATGGCCACTATGTCCAAGGTCCTCAACTTAAAGGACAATGAAATGGATGACCTTGCTGACTTCCTTGGCCATGACATCAGAGTACATCAGCAGTATTACAGGCTCCCAGAAGGCACATTACAGCTGGCGAAGATCAGTAAAATCCTCATGGCCCAGGAACGAGGTCAGCTGTCTACATTTCAAGGAAAAGATCTTGATGAAATCAACATTGATCCACAAGGTAAATACATTTATTTACACACAGGGGTTTCCCTCCATAGAGACATTTTCCCTGCCAAAGAGATTTAATCAATTACTAAAATTCTAAACATATCAGATTGAATTCTCCAATGCGGTTTTATGACCAGCAGCACCCATTGGTGGAGAGTAGTTAAGACTGTAGCATCATATAGAGACACGTTCATATTAGCCGTACAGCCTCAGCTCATTACTCCTCTCCCTCTGCCCTTTTGTGCAATATTGCTTTCTTAAAATGGTTTGTGCGATCTAATTGTTTTATCCATATGATTGCTGTTTCCCAGAGAAAATGGCTGTGGACAGTGATGCATCAGACACTGAAGATGAGGGTGACATGACTGTGAAGGATGCTGTGTCTTCTTTATCTTCACCTTCATCTTCACAATCATCAGGTATGTAGGCAACTATTGAGAGGGAATAATAGTAAAACTAGAAAAGGCTAAGTATTCTGAAAACCTTTAGTGTGCTTATTGAGATTTGGCAGTAAGCATGATAATAGTGTGTTGCCGTCAGCAAGCAAACTACTAACAGTGAAGATATAAACTAGGGCTGTCAGTTTATCGCGTTAATTATATTAATGAATTACACCGCAAATGATTGTGTATGAAAATTAACTCAAAATTAATTACAATAAAAAAATAATAATAATAATCATTCATTCCATAAGAACGTAGAATACACATTTACACACTTTTTTTTTATATGTTCCATTTGCATGTTCTTGGTATCTGATTCTAGGGACATCTATGGATCTCAGGGAATGTATTCCCAGTGTCAGAAACAGTGGCGGCTGGTGAATTCATCATGGGGGGGGTGGAATTAATTAGTATCCCCCTCTATCTCTCCTTCTCTCTCTTTCTCTCTCTCTCTCACACACAGCGCGACGTGGAATCGATTTGTTACACAGACAGACAGACAGACAGACACACAGACACACACACAGACACACAGACACACACAGACACACACACACAGACACACACACAGACACACAGACAGACACACAGACAGACACACACACAGACACACACACACACACAGACACACACACAGACACACACACACAGACAGACAGACACTCACTCACTGTCCAGACTGCATCCAGCTAAGACAGAGTATAGCCTACCCTAGTTCGAGAAGCTTTGTGGTCCAGGCTTGAACTTTCCATAAAAGTCTCCATATAAATCTATTTAGTTAGATCCAACACTGTCTGAATGTACAGTATCTTGTGATTATTATCAATTTCCGACAACTATTTCCTAGTAGCCCCTCGAATAGCATCTGCAGAGCCAGAGCCCAGAGCACAACGTCTGGGGACGCGATGTCACGTGCCACTCTCAGCCAATAGTGACTGCATCGGGCACTCGAGCAAGCGCCCTCTGGTATCGTATTTGACAGCGCTATGTTGTACGTACGTATTTATTTATACGTATTTGCATTTTGCCATGTGAGTTGCGCAATTACGGCGGAGCAGAAATGAGCGCTCATGAAAACGGAGTGGAGGGGGCTAGGCGCCGGCTCGGCTGGGGGATGAATAGGCTGCTTCCTCCTCATGCAAATAATTCTTTCTTCTTCTTTTAACCAGGGAGGGCGGCGCTCTAGCGCCCACTATCGGCCAGCCGCCACTGGTCAGAAATACTGTGTCCGTTACTAGGCTTGAGTAAATTGTAATGAACCAAATGAGAATATCAATAAATATTTTTTTTTTATCTTTGACTGTGAATAACACTATGCTCAAATTGACCAGACCTGAAAAATCTAAGCAAATTAATAGATGGAAGATGATTAAACAGAAGGTTTTGTAGATACAGTACTGAATTCTGCCATCCGGACACATGCAATTTGAAATATGATTATAGAATATAGAATATCAGGCATAACATGGTTATGCGATTAAAATGCGATTAGATTAATTAATTACAAATCCTGTAATTAATTAGATAAATTTTTTAATTGCCTGACAGCACTAATATAAACTAATAATAATTAGTGCTGTCGGGCGATTAAAAAATGTATCTAATTAATAGCCTAGTAACAGACACAGTATTTCTGATACATTCCCTGAGATCCATAGATGTCCCTAGAATCAGATACCAAGAACATGCAAAAACATTCAACATGCGGGGGGGGGGGGGGGGGGGGGGGGAAACTATAAATGTTTATTCTATGTTCTTATGGAATGAATGAGATAAAAAAATATATATATATTTAATAATTTAATTAATTTTCATAACGCGATAATTTGCTGTGCAATTAATTAATCGAATTAACGTGATAAACGGACAGCCCTAATAATAATAACACTGTGCCTTTTGGCAAGCAAAATAATAAGATATGCAACATAATAGTGTTTTATCTTCAGCAGGCACACCAATGAAGTAAAGAAGCGTGATTTGCCCACTAATGATTACTTTCACTGTATTGAATACTCATGTACTAAAACACAGCTATTATTATTACAAATCGAGGGTGAAAAAGAAATCCACTACTGAAGTTGGACAAAATAATGATCCACATCCAGCCAAAAGTAATGATGGCATGGCCATGACCACAGTTCTTTGACATCATCGATCTCTTCGATGACATCACTTACATTTCCAGAGCCGTTTCCAGGAACAGACAGACACACAGACAGACAAAGCCAGTTATAGACTGCTCTGCCTGTCAGTTACACCATAAAAAAGATCTTGTAAGTCATTATAATGAGAAACTCAATAATTTGACTTCCCTTACAAAAAAATGTCACATGTGGAAATGCCATGTGGAAAAGGTGATCTTGAACCATGTGTGGCTTTGGGACACGTGTTTTACACGTGAAAACGTCACATGGAAATTACGTGTGGAAAACGGAAGTTACCGTAGTTTTGTAACTATGGTTCACTTAGGGAGGCGTAGCCTACTGCCATTGCTCAGTGACTTCTAAATGTTGCTCCATGTGTTTTAATAGGTAGGTCGGATGAAAAGATGCCGTTGGTCGGGGAGCCCTCTGGTGAATCACACTCAACAGAAGGTAAGCTGTTCAAAGATTTATCTGTAGCTTATGAATGGAACAGTCTCATCTGGTGTCTGGAAACCATAAGAGTGACAGAACAGGTGAATGGAGGCTTGAGACAGCATCCTATCAACCACCTAGAGAACACTAGCAACCATGTAATAACCCCTTAGTCACTAGTACATCCAGGCAACCATATAAATGTACTATAGCAACCACCAGGTACATCATGGCAAACGCATTAAAACCTCCAAGCAACTACATCTTACAACCTAGCTTGTTGCTCTATTAGTAGTACTACAACTGCTGCAATGACTACTGCAATTAGCCTACTCTTAGTACTAATAAATTAGTATTAAATAAATTACTTTAAGTGCTGGTAAACCTTGTCTTCATTCATACTTATGCTACTACCACCTATGTTTCTACTGCTATTTCTATTTCTGGTATTACTGACGGTGTTGGCCCAAATATTTCTGCTAGTGCTACTACAGGCTGCTCTACAAGTGCTTTTAGTATTGTGTGTACTGACTTGTCATGTCACACGACACTTTATTTTCCTCGTCTTCAAGAACATTGAGTTACTGTCTCACTTTATTCAGGGTCATCACAAACCAAAAAAAAGATGTGGTCTGAAGAAGAAATCCAGGCTGTGGAGAAAACGCTCATGGACTGCATCCGCTCTTGGAAACTTCCCGGCAAAGCACAGTGTGTCAAGTGCATTGAGACTTCACCAATAGCACTTAAAGGGAGGAGTTGGGAAGTAGTGAAATTTTATGTAAAAAACCGCATTGATGCTTCAAAGCGAAAGTCTGTGAAGCAAAGGTGTGTGTGTGTTCCTGTGTGTCGCCCATCTCGCATGCGTGTGTTAAACTGCATGACAAATAAAGACTTCTTCTTCTTCAGAGTGCCAACAGCTGATCAAGTGACTCTGTTTGACGCTGTGCTCTCTTCTTCTTCTCCTCAACAGAGTGTCAACAGCTGATCAAGTGGTGCCTGGCCCTGCGGCCCTCCGACCGGCCGAGCCTGGAGCAGATTGCCGACCACCCCTGGATGCGCACAGCGGCGCTGTCATCGCCCGTCGACTCGCCCAAGCCAGAGCACCCGCGCCACCACCACCTCCACCCCATCGCCACCGGGGACATCCGCCTCAGGACCATGGACACAGACTCCTCGTCAAGCACCAGCTCCAGCAAGGAGAGTCTCTGAGGCAGAGAGAGAGAGCTCCAGCACACAGCCAAAAAAAAACTAGACACTCTTATTGGGGGGATGTGGAGGGGCGATGCTGGGATATGGACTGAAGGCTTACAGCCTGGGAGCCCTACTGCCCCCTGGGGCTTGAAAACAAAAAGTATGCGTGTAGGGAATTTCTAATTTATTCTAGTTTGTTCTTCCCAATTCTACTTTTTTCTTTTTACAACACATTTGTATTGTTTCCTGATGGGGAACATGTAGCTGTTTTGGGGCGGTCTTACCAGCAATATTTTTTTTTATTTTTTTTTTACATTAAAAATTTTGTTCGCAGGCTGGTATATGCAGCTGGCGAGGCTGTCCTATTCAGTCGTTGGCTGCTCTCATAGAGCTCGGAGAAACCTTTTTTTGTTTTGTATTATTATTGTTATTATTATTTAAATGTTTTAATTTGGATTTTGGAGTGCCTTTTTTTGGAAAGCTGCTTTTCCGGGAGCGTGTGTGGGGGAGGGGGGGGGGGTCTTCTCACCAATGGAAGTTTTTGAATCTTTCCTTTTGGCCTGGTGGCTGAGATGTATGTGTGATAGTTTAGAGTTTAGAGTCACAGAGCTCCTTTATTTATTTATATTTTTTACCTGTAAAGAGGTTGGTTTCAAGTTTCAAGTTCAAGTTTCTTTAATAGTTGTCATACAGAAGTACAGAATACTTTTATACAAAATGCTTCTTACTGTTACGCTCCAGAGACAAGATAAGTATGAAATAAAATAACATAGTATAGCATGTAAATTAGAAGTAAAAAAAATTAGGTCAGTGTTCAGTATAGACATATGTACAATGTTCGATGCAGAATAGACGTAACTGAGTTACCATATAATATACAATACTATGCAGTGTACTAATATACAATACTATATAGTGCAAGGCAGAAATGGGATGAGGTGCAATTTAGGTACAATTTACAGTAGGTGTACGAGTTGTAGTGCAAATCCTTTATCAATAAATATAAAGTGTGTTTGTGTGATCTAAAGTGTGGAGAGTGGGTGCTGCAGTGTGTTGTTTGTTTAAGTGAGTGTGTGTGTGTGCTGTGTGCATTTGATGGTTGTTGCATAGTGTTTATTGTTCGTTTAGCAGCCTGATGGCCTGGGGATAGAAGCTTCTTCTGAGTCTTTCTGTGCTCGCCTTAAGACTCCGGTATCGCTTGCCTGACCGCAGCAGTTCAAAGAGGCAGTTGTTCGGGTGGCTCGAGTCCTTAATAATTCTCTTAGCCTTCCCCCTGCACCGCTTGTTGTAAATGTTCTGGAGGGTGGGAAGCCCCCCTCCAATTGTGCGTTCGGCTGAACGTGTCACTCTTTGTAGTCTGCTACGGTCTTGTGCAGTGCTATTCCCAAACCAGGAGGTGATGTTGCCAGTCAGGATGCTCTCTATTGTACATGAGTAGAAGTTCCTAAGGATCTTCTGACTGACTTGGAACTTCCTTAGGCGCCTGAGGAAGTAGAGGCGTTGTCGTGCCTTCTTCACAACACTGTCAATGTGTGTGGTCCATGTCAAGTCCTCGGATATGTGGGCTCTGAGGTACTTGAAACTGTTCACTCTCTCAACCGGTGCCCCGTCGATGCTGAGGGGGCTGTAGTCCTTGACCCCCGACCTCCTGAAGTCCACAATCATCTCTTTTGTTTTGCTGACGTTCAGGGAGAGGCAGTTCTCCTGACACCACTGTGACAGATTCTCTACCTCTTCCAGGTAGGCCCTCTCGTCGTTGGCAGAGATCAGGCCCACCACTACTGTGTCATCAGCAAATTTGATGATTGTGTTGTTGTTCCGCTGTGCCACGCAGTCATGTGTGTACAGGGAGTAGAGGAGGGGGCTCAGAACACAGCCCTGGGGGGCCCCTATGTTGAGCGTGATGGATGAGGAGGTGCAGTTGCCTGCTCTTACCACCTGGGGTCTGCCCGTCAGGAAGTCCAAGACCCACTGGCAGAGGTCATAGTTCAAGCCCAGGTCCCTGAGCTTGGCTATGAGTTTGGAGGGGACTATGGTATTGAATGCTGAGCTGTAGTCGATGAACAGCATTCTCACATAGTTCCCCTGCCTCTTGTCCAGGTGTGATGCTGCTGTGTGCAGCACATGGGCTATGGCGTCCTCCGTGGACCTGTTGGGGTGATATGCAAATTGCAGGGGGTTGTGGGGGTTGTGTGGATAAAGTGTGTTTAGAATGGGAACTAGCTACTATCCTCCTTGCATACCGTTATTATATGCAAACAATGTCACTTTACTAATATCTTCCTAATTGTAGAAATTCTGAACCAGGATTAAAACCGTAGTTGGGTGTAAGAGCTCACATAAACATTGTAAAGTTAGAATCCCATTCATTGTCTATAGAGCAGCACCAGATTGTACATCCTAATGACATCACTGATTGGAGGGTTCTCTCTCTGATTTCTAGCTTTAGGAAAGAGTGGTGCATGTTCAAAAATACTGACTGAACTGTACTGGGACACAGGAAGAACATGTGAATTCTTAAAATAAGAGTCATTCCCTTTTAAATGCACTTGTCACTTTATTCCACTCAGGTTTTACATCTACAGAGTTATACACTGTTCTATTCTATTGGGTGAAAAGGGGTTATGTTTTTATGTTGGATTTGTTTATGCTAGTTGTGCTTGTTTTCATCATGGTTCTGTAATTAGCACACAGAGTTGGTAATAAAGTATTCCATCTTCATTGTATTGATCTGACGAAGATTTAACTGGATCAAAACGTCTCGGTACAACTGCAAAATAAAAAAAGATTTAGTTCCTCAGTCCTTGTGTACTGGTTCTGCATACATGCATGTCTGGTTCTGCATACATGCATGTCTGGTTCTGCATACATGTGTCTGGTTCTGCATGTTAAACACGGTCTCATCAGCAAATGTGAAAAAAGTACTAATCGACCACAGGAAAAAAGGTACATAATGTACGTTGTGTTATAACCATAAGTAATATATTTTCAAATTGTGTATGCAAAGTACCAAAACAAACACCACAACCAGGAGATGAACCAACAATCATTGCAGTTGCTGGGCTCTCACTATGATTATAGTTAGAGTTAAGATTAGTTTTAACATTTTCTTAAAGGTTATTGTTAAGACATAAAATTAGGGTTCCATCCTCAGCAGGGCAACTTAAACGTTTTCTGAAAACAAGTTTAAAACTTTTGAATAAGTAATACATGTACTTATTTGTAATACATACACATGTTACATGTTCAATACAATACATAAATATAGTACTTATGGCTATAACATAATGTACATTATGTACCTCTTTTCCTGTGGTGGATTGGTACTTTATATATTTTAAGCGAGATGGCATGTCACACCCACATAATAAACCTCTCCATAAAACAGGGAAACATCCCCAAATATTTCAAAATTGCGAGAGAATTAGACCCAGGCAACTACCGCCCTGTTTCTATTCTTACCTCCATCTCGAAAGTTATGGAATTTTTTTTCTACGAACAGGTTGAAAAGTACATTGCGGAAAAAAAGCTAATCTACGAATTCCAATCGTATTTGAACCAAATGAGAATATCAATAAATATTTTTTTTTATCTTTGACTGTGAATAACACTATGCTCAAATTGACCAGACCTGAAAAATCTAAGCAAATTATAGAGCAGCCTGTAGTAGCACTAGCAGAAATATTTGGGCCAACACCGTCAGTAATACCAGAAATAGAAATAGCAGTAGAAACATAGGTGGTAGTAGCATAAGTATGAATGAAGACAAGGTTTACCAGCACTTAAAGTAATTTATTTAATACTAATTTATTAGTACTAAGAGTAGGCTAATTGCAGTAGTCATTGCAGCAGTTGTAGTACTACTAATAGAGCAACAAGCTAGGTTGTAAGATGTAGTTGCTTGGAGGTTTTAATGCGTTTGCCATGATGTACCTGGTGGTTGCTATAGTACATTTATATGGTTGCCTGGATGCACTAGTGACTAAGGGGTTATTACATGGTTGCTAGTGTTCTCTAGGTGGTTGATAGGATGCTGTCTCAAGCCTCCATTCACCTGTTCTGTCACTCTTATGGTTTCCAGACACCAGATGAGACTGTTCCATTCATAAGCTACAGATAAATCTTTGAACAGCTTACCTTCTGTTGAGTGTGATTCACCAGAGGGCTCCCCGACCAACGGCATCTTTTCATCCGACCTACCTATTAAAACACATGGAGCAACAAATATTTTTTTTTATTTTTTTTTTACATTAAAAATTTTGTTCGCAGGCTGGTATATGCAGCTGGCGAGGCTGTCCTATTCAGTCGTTGGCTGCTCTCATAGAGCTCGGAGAAACATTTTTTTGTTTTGTATTATTATTGTTATTATTATTTAAATGTTTTAATTTGGATTTTGGAGTGCCTTTTTTTGGAAAGCTGCTTTTCCGGGAGCGTGTGTGGGGGAGGGGGGGGGGTCTTCTCACCAATGGACGTTTTTGAATCTTTCCTTTTGGCCTGGTGGCTGAGATGTATGTGTGATAGTTTAGAGTTTAGAGTCACAGAGCTCCTTTATTTATTTATATTTTTTACCTGTAAAGAGGTTGGTTTCAAGTTTCAAGTTCAAGTTTCTTTAATAGTTGTCATACAGAAGTACAGAATACTTTTATACAAAATGCTTCTTACTGTTACGCTCCAGAGACAAGATAAGTATGAAATAAAATAACATAGTATAGCATGTAAATTAGAAGTAAAAAAAATTAGGTCAGTGTTCAGTATAGACATATGTACAATGTTCGATGCAGAATAGACGTAACTGAGTTACCATATAATATACAATACTATGCAGTGTACTAATATACAATACTATATAGTGCAAGGCAGAAATGGGATGAGGTGCAATTTAGGTACAATTTACAGTAGGTGTACGAGTTGTAGTGCAAATCCTTTATCAATAAATATAAAGTGTGTTTGTGTGATCTAAAGTGTGGAGAGTGGGTGCTGCAGTGTGTTGTTTGTTTAAGTGAGTGTGTGTGTGTGCTGTGTGCATTTGATGGTTGTTGCATAGTGTTTATTGTTCGTTTAGCAGCCTGATGGCCTGGGGATAGAAGCTTCTTCTGAGTCTTTCTGTGCTCGCCTTAAGACTCCGGTATCGCTTGCCTGACCGCAGCAGTTCAAAGAGGCAGTTGTTCGGGTGGCTCGAGTCCTTAATAATTCTCTTAGCCTTCCCCCTGCACCGCTTGTTGTAAATGTTCTGGAGGGTGGGAAGCCCCCCTCCAATTGTGCGTTCGGCTGAACGTGTCACTCTTTGTAGTCTGCTACGGTCTTGTGCAGTGCTATTCCCAAACCAGGAGGTGATGTTGCCAGTCAGGATGCTCTCTATTGTACATGAGTAGAAGTTCCTAAGGATCTTCTGACTGACTTGGAACTTCCTTAGGCGCCTGAGGAAGTAGAGGCGTTGTCGTGCCTTCTTCACAACACTGTCAATGTGTGTGGTCCATGTCAAGTCCTCGGATATGTGGGCTCTGAGGTACTTGAAACTGTTCACTCTCTCAACCGGTGCCCCGTCGATGCTGAGGGGGCTGTAGTCCTTGACCCCCGACCTCCTGAAGTCCACAATCATCTCTTTTGTTTTGCTGACGTTCAGGGAGAGGCAGTTCTCCTGACACCACTGTGACAGATTCTCTACCTCTTCCAGGTAGGCCCTCTCGTCGTTGGCAGAGATCAGGCCCACCACTACTGTGTCATCAGCAAATTTGATGATTGTGTTGTTGTTCCGCTGTGCCACGCAGTCATGTGTGTACAGGGAGTAGAGGAGGGGGCTCAGAACACAGCACTGGGGGGCCCCTATGTTGAGCGTGATGGATGAGGAGGTGCAGTTGCCTGCTCTTACCACCTGGGGTCTGCCCGTCAGGAAGTCCAAGACCCACTGGCAGAGGTCATAGTTCAAGCCCAGGTCCCTGAGCTTGGCTATGAGTTTGGAGGGGACTATGGTATTGAATGTAGACAGGGTCAATTTTCAGAAAATCATAACCCTGAAGGCATTTCGTGTTTATTTTTGGTACACAACATTTCTAGGGGTATTAATGGGTGCTGAATCCAAATCTGCTGTATACCAAGCTCAAAAATGTCAAATAAGGCCTCAAAATTGAGAAATCCAACATGGCCGCCAACGCCAGGCTGAAATCTATTTAAGTGCATATCTTTTTTACTAAACAAGGTAGAAACATGAATGAAATGTGTTTTTATATGTTTGCATACATGAGGAATTTAAAATCATATCCTGATTTTAGATCAGTTGTGAAAATGTTGCTTGAAACTCATATTTATAGCAGAAACTGTGGTTGTTATTGATGCATAACTCATCAACCAAATAAGAAAGAAAAGCAGGATGATCCCAGGCCATGGATTTATTCATCAAACTCTTTTCTCTTGAATTTTTTTAATCAACATGCCATTTATGCAAATTAGATAGTCCTTAATATGCGTACAGTAGCTTAGGTACAGTAATTTATTGTCAGTCATCAATCGTATTCAGGCAGGTGTCGCAGGTGTCTTGCAGTTGCATGATTCATCCAATGCCACTTTTCCTAAATAGAATAGATTATAATATAATATAATAAAATAAAAATATTATTTTACCATATCAATATAAGTGAATGTTCAAGTTTCTTTATTAGTTGTCATACAGAATACTTTGTATAAAATGTTTCTTTCTGTGTTGCTCCTGAGAGTGTGCTAGATAATAACAAGATAGTATAAAATAAGTATAATAAGTATAAAATAGAAAGTCAAGTACGTAAACAAGTGTAAACAACAAAATTGTTCAGTGTATCTATATATACAGTACAGCTGGTACAAGAATGGTGAAATATAGCTTAGCTTGTGGTGCCACCTTGTAGTGGTGAGGTGCAATAAGGAATGAGAATGATGTGCAATTTCCTTACCAATAATATAAATATAAAGTGTAAAGTGTGTCTAAAGTGGTAAAGTGGGTGCTACAGTGTGTTGTTTATTTAAGTGAGTGTATGTGCGCTGTGGGTGTGTTGATGGTTTGCTTATTGTTCATTGTTCATTCATTGAGCATCCTGATGGCCTGGGGATAGAAGCTCCTTCTGAGTCTCTCTGTGCTTGCCATGAGACTCCGGTATCGCTTGCCTGACCGCAGCAGTTCAAAGAGGCAGTTGTTTGAGTGGCTGGAGTCTTTGATTATTCTCTTAGCCTTGCCCATGCACCGCTTGTTGTAAATGTCTTGGAGAGTGGGAAGCCCACCTTCAATTGTGCGTTCGGCTGAACGGGCCACTCTCTGTAGTCTGCTGCGGTCTTGTGCAGTGCCCAAGTTCCCAAACCAGGAGGTGATATTGCCAGTCAGGATGCTTTCTATTGTGCATGAGTGGAAGTTCTTGAGGATCTTCTGACTCACGTTGAACTTCCTTAAGCACCTAAGGAAGTAGAGGCGTTGTCGTGCCTTCTTGATAACACTGTCAATGTGTGTGGTCCATGTCAAGTCCTCGGATATGTGGACTCCGAGGTACTTAAAACTGTTCACTCTCTCAACCGGTGCCCCGTCGATGCTGAGGGGGCTGTAGTCCCTGACCCTGACCTCCTAAAGTCCATAATCATCTCCTTTGTTTTGCTGACGTTCAGGGAGAGGCTGTTCTCTTGACACCATCCCGCTAGAACCTTAACCTCTTCCAGGTAGGCCCTCTCGTCGTTTGCAGAGATCAGGCCCACCACTACTGTGTCGTCAGCAGATTTTATGATTGTGTTGTTGTTCCGCTGTGCCACACAGTCATGTGTGTACAGGGAGTGGAAGAGGGGACTCAGTCAGGACACAGCCCTGGGGGGCCCCTATGTTGAGAGTGATGGATGAGGAGGTGCAGTTGCCTGCTCTCACCACCTGGGGTCTGCCCGTCAGGAAGTCCAAGACCCACTGGCAGAGGTCATAGTTCAAGCCCGGGTCCCTGAGCTTGGCTATGAGTTTGGAGGGGACTATGGTATTGAATGCTGAGCTGTAGTCGATGAATAGCATTCTCACATAGTTCCCCTGCCTCTTGTCCAGGTGTGATGCTGCTGTGTGCAGCACATGGGCTATGGCGTCCTCCGTGGACCTGTTGGGGCGGTATGCAAATTGCAGGGGGTCCAGGTTGATGGGGAGGGAGGAACAGATGTAGCATCCGAGGTTGGTGGCAGAGTCTCTTGTGGACGGCCTTTGCAGAATAACTCCCACACCCAGACCAGGCTGCAGAAACAAATGAGTGGGGGGGCATAAAATGTTCTCGGGGGGGCACAATGGTTTTTCAACACAGGTTCCCTTTTATACGTTTCAGCTGGGACAACGGCGCTGTGGCTTGCTTGGCGCTGCCCACGGTGCTGAACTAAACAGCAGAGAGGCAATTGAAAAATCTAATTTCTCTCTATCTTAAGAACATTCACTTGTACAAAAACAGACTGAACGGATATATATAACAGTCAGACCTGCTGGGGCAGCGGACTGAGAGCAGGGGACACAAACAGGCTGGATAAGATGGTCAGGAAGGCCAGTAGCGTGGTTGGGGTGGAGCTGGACTCTAGCGAGGGTGGCGGAGAGGAGGAACCGTGCTAAGCTCCAGGCCATCAGGGAAAACCCCTCCCACCCACTATACACAGACTTGGCTGACAGGAGGAGCATGTTATAGGCTCACACTACCTAAATGCAGCACTGAACGGCACAGGAAGTCCTTCATTCCGACAGCCATCAGACTATACAATGCATCACTGTGCCTCACTGCATCACTGAGCACAGAGTGACAGTTACGATCTTCCTGAACTCTTACTTTTTAAACAGCACTGTGCAATATTACACCTACTGTAGACTTCAGTATATTTTTACTGTATTTATTTACTGTATCTTTTATTCTATTTCATTGTATTCTATTCTTAGGCCATTTGTTTTGTTATTCTTATTCGTGACTTGTTCTGTCTAAATGTTTAATGTTGAGTGATTTGCAGTGTCAAATTTCCCTCGGGATAATACATTTCTATTCTATTCTATATCTTTGAAAAGTCTCCATTTATTCAACACTTCTGAATTCACTGACAAACTGAACTGAACTGACAAAAATAAGGTGCATAAAAAAGCAAACAAAATCCCTCCATAGGCTACTCACCATCATTAGTAGAGCGGCAAGCAGCGTTTTGGGACAGAGTGAAATCTTCTTACAACACTGTCCCTCCACTCATTCCTGAACTTTTTTGTTAAGTCCTTTTCAAATGCCAACTGAATTAAATTGGCCTTGCGTCGATGAAGCATACTAAGGCGATGTTCTGTAAAGACGTTCTTGAGGGTAGAAAACGAATTCTCACAGAGTGCCGTGCTAGCTTCAGTAGTGTTGTTGTTGACATCAGTGCCCACTAGGGCTGTCCCCGAATAAGGATTTGGATAGTTGACTTTGATTGACAAAAAAAAAAAATGTTTTACCAGGGTGGGCACAGCTGACTCAGTGGGCGGGCCCGGCCCCCTAATGCCCGCCCATGGCGCCGGGTCTGGGCACACCATAGATCTTGCAGATGAATCTCTCTGTTGATGTCACAAGATCTTCTGTGAAAGGGCACTTCCCAAGGCCAGCAAGATCAGTGTGATGGTGCTTGAACACCTGCCAGGCTGTTTTCTTTCCGTGACCACTGAACTGGGACACACTGTCACATCCGGTGAGGGCATGGAAGGCAAGGATTGTGTCCAGTTGATCATCAGATAGTAGCTTTCTAATGTCATGTACTGGAAAATATTTTGGATCCTTCGATGTCCCAGCTTTCATGTAGAGATGCGTACATCGGATTCTGTCATAGTGAGCCAAGAGTAGAAGCAGCACATCTGTGTCACGCGCTGACACAACGATTGTTTCCACTGGAGCCTGGATGAGAAAATCAGACGTGTATCAGCTTCCTCATGGTCAGCACTCAGAGAGGAGACTTCAAGATCTGGATCTGTTGACTTGACAGTTGTCCCTTCAGCAAACCTCTCTGATACTACAACTACAGGTTCATCATCCGGGCTGTGTTCCATCAAGTGGTTTGAGAGTAGTTGAGCGATATCTGATTTGTTGTCTTCAAGGGCCATGAAGCTCGACCAATCGGCAGGAAGTGGAACAGACTTGTTTTTGATTTCACGACGTACTGGTCTGTGGCGCTGTTTGCGTTTCACCCTTGTGCCTGTTTTGATGGATTGGTCATGGTATCTGTCAAAGACGACATCTACCCTCTGGTATTTTGCTCCCATCTTCAACACGGTGTCAGTGAACTTGTTGGCATAGTCACCAAATGTTGTAGTGTCAGGTGGCTTTCCGAGTGCCATTACCAGAGCTTGGCCATCAATGACCAGGCAGCTGGGTCCCTGAAGGGTAAGATCTGCAGGGGTTTTAACTTGTTTCGTCAGTATATTTGCGAACACAGACTTGTTGGTGGAATGTAGACTCTTGTTAGTTGTGGCCAGAGATGGCGGGATGGGCATGAGCTCATGCCTGAGGATATTGTCAAGGTCTACCTTACGACCTGCTCTGTAAGCTGTGATGAGCATTTGTAGAATCTGCCTGTCCACTTTGATGGTGTTTTGCTTGTTCTTGGAAAGTTGCACAACTTCATACAAAGAGGCAAATGTCTTTGGCTTTGTTCTTTCGAATGGGTGATTTCAGGTTCAGGTGCTGGTCACTATCTGGAGGTTCACACAAACGTTTGTCCACAAACATGTTCAGTTGTGCCTGTCCAAGGTGTTCTGCGCCAAGTATGGATTCTTGAATCTCCGGTGTGACTACGTCCTTGTTGATGTATGTAAGAAAACTTACAAAAGCACATTTAATTCAGGTTTGTACCTTGTGTAGTCACACTTAACTCATTAAGCCCCACCATTTATTTTTAGAAAATTGGCCTAAAACAGCATACTTACATTAAAATGCTTATATATCCAGATTTATAAGAGCTACTTGCATAAACTTGGTACCTGAAGAAAGCTAAGACTTGGGGGATTCTAATGTTGGTGTCGAACACTGTACAGTTATTACCAAATTGCTGTAGTATTCCTGCAAACACTGAAGAAATGTCATTTTTTGTATCCTCACCTATACAAAGATTACAGTTAGACAGTCAAAAACACCCTGTTACTCATGGTTGCACCCCAGCTATATTCCTACTTTCTTCCTCCATAGGTGCAGATGTTCTGTGCAAACTTTCATGTCAGTAGAATAAAAACTGTGGGTTTAGCACCTGTTTTTGTGGAAAGAGGGCCTGGTACTGGCGGCCATGTTGGATTTCTCAATTTGAGGCCTTATTTGACATTTTTGAGCTTGGTATACAGCAGATTTGGATTCAGCACCCCTTAATACCCCTAGAAATGTTGTGTACCAAAAATAAACACGAAATGCCTTCAGCACTTTATACAAGCACATTTTCTGAAATTCTGCCTAGTCTAATGCTGAGCTGTAGTCGATGAACAGCATTCTCACATAGTTCCCCTGCCTCTTGTCCAGGTGTGATGCTGCTGTGTGCAGCACATGGGCTATGGCGTCCTCCGTGGACCTGTTGGGGTGATATGCAAATTGCAGGGGGTTGTGGGGGTTGTGTGGATAAAGTGTGTTTAGAATGGGAACTAGCTACTATCCTCCTTGCATACCGTTATTATATGCAAACAATGTCACTTTACTAATATCTTCCTAATTGTAGAAATTCTGAACCAGGATTAAAACCGTAGTTGGGTGTAAGAGCTCACATAAACATTGTAAAGTTAGAATCCCATTCATTGTCTATAGAGCAGCACCAGATTGTACATCCTAATGACATCACTGATTGGAGGGTTCTCTCTCTGATTTCTAGCTTTAGGAAAGAGTGGTGCATGTTCAAAAATACTGACTGAACTGTACTGGGACACAGGAAGAACATGTGAATTCTTAAAATAAGAGTCATTCCCTTTTAAATGCACTTGTCACTTTATTCCACTCAGGTTTTACATCTACAGAGTTATACACTGTTCTATTCTATTGGGTGAAAAGGGGTTATGTTTTTATGTTGGATTTGTTTATGCTAGTTGTGCTTGTTTTCATCATGGTTCTGTAATTAGCACACAGAGTTGGTAATAAAGTATTCCATCTTCATTGTATTGATCTGACGAAGATTTAACTGGATCAAAACGTCTCGGTACAACTGCAAAATAAAAAAAGATTTAGTTCCTCAGTCCTTGTGTACTGGTTCTGCATACATGCATGTCTGGTTCTGCATACATGCATGTCTGGTTCTGCATACATGTGTCTGGTTCTGCATGTTAAACACGGTCTCATCAGCAAATGTGAAAAAAGTACTAATCGACCACAGGAAAAAGGGTACATAATGTACGTTGTGTTATAACCATAAGTAATATATTTTCAAATTGTGTATGCAAAGTACCAAAACAAACACCACAACCAGGAGATGAACCAACAATCATTGCAGTTGCTGGGCTCTCACTATGATTATAGTTAGAGTTAAGATTAGTTTTAACATTTTCTTAAAGGTTATTGTTAAGACATAAAATTAGGGTTCCATCCTCAGCAGGGCAACTTAAACGTTTTCTGAAAACAAGTTTAAAACTTTTGAATAAGTAATACATGTACTTATTTGTAATACATACACATGTTACATGTTCAATACAATACATAAATATAGTACTTATGGCTATAACATAATGTACATTATGTACCTCTTTTCCTGTGGTGGATTGGTACTTTATATATTTTAAGCGAGATGGCATGTCACACCCACATAATAAACCTCTCCATAAAACAGGGAAACATCCCCAAATATTTCAAAATTGCGAGAGAATTAGACCCAGGCAACTACCGCCCTGTTTCTATTCTTACCTCCATCTCGAAAGTTATGGAATTTTTTTTCTACGAACAGGTTGAAAAGTACATTGCGGAAAAAAAGCTAATCTACGAATTCCAATCTCACTTCAGAACATCCCATTCCACTGACGCATGCCTTCTCTATTTGAACGACCACATCAAACATGAGGTGGACGCGGGCAAATACTGCGGCATGGTCATGCTGGACCTCCAAAAGGCTTTCGACACTGTCAATCACTCCATTCTGATTGATAAGATAAAAAAGCAATTGGTTTTGATAGTTCATCAGTGAGCTGGATGCAATCCTACCTGGAGGGGAGAGAACAGATGGTGGAGGTGAACGGTACACTGTCCCCCTCCCAGCTGTGGTGTTCCACAAGGAAGCATACTAGGACCTTTACTGTTCCTAATTTATGCAAATGACATGTCATCAGCTTGTGACTGCAACTTGTTCCTATTCAGCCCTGCTTGTCTCTGACAGGGACAAGTTGCAGGTTGAAAAAGCCCTCAGCTCTGAACTCGGCAGAATCTGCACCTGGCTCGCTGATAACAAACTAGCATTACACCTGGGTAAAACAGAATCCATTCTCTTTGGATCAAATAGCAAACTCAGCAAGGCCAACAGCTTCTCTGTTACAGTGGGTGACAATATTGTCACAAGGAAAGATAAAGTTACCTACCTGGGTTCCATCCTAGGCAAATCTTTCTTACAAATAGTTCTTACAAAACACCATCCAACCAGAGTGGATACATGCTCCAGAAATACATTACATTTACATTTAGTCATTTAGCTGACGCTTTTATCCAAAGCGACTTACAAGTTCTGTACGACAAGCCATCAGGAAGAGCACAACTCTATCAGCTGAGTAACAATGTTCATCAAAGTGTTGAGTGCTACAGTGTAGGTTAGTTTATTAGGACAAGTGCATGACAGTATGGTTAGTTAGGGTTAGATTTTTTATTTTTTTTTAATTCAGATAATGGTTGAAGAAGTGCGTCTTTAGTCGACGGCGAAAGATTGGACGTGTTTCGGCTGTCCTAACTGGGGTGGGTAGTTCATTCCACCATTGTGGGGCAAGGACTGAGAATAGGCGACTTCTCTTTGATGACCCTCCCGGAGCTTGGATAGGAGTAGGTCTGAGGCGGCCAGAAGATGCAGAGCGTAGGGGTCTTGAGGGTGTGTAGTTAGAGACCATTGACCGGAGGTAGGCGGGAGCAGTTCCCTTTGCCGCACGGTATGCTAGGTCGAGGGCCTTGAAGCGGATTCGTGCAGCAATGGGGAGCCAGTGCAGGTCCCTAAGAAGTGGGGTGACATGGGCCGACTTCGGTAGGTTTGAGATCAGGCGGGCCGCTGCGTTCTGAATGAGTTGAAGAGGCTTAGTGGCAGTGGCCGGGAGGCCAGCGAGCAGTGCGTTGCAGTAGTCGAGGCGGGAGAGGCGGGAAATAAATATAAATAAACGGCTTAGCGCATGTCCGAGATCACACACGTCTCACGACTCAGTGTGTGTGTGTTCCTGTGGGTTGCCCATCGCATGTGTGTGTGTGTTAATCTGATGACAAAAAAATAAAGACTTATACGTATACGTATTGTATATGTGCGAAATGTATCGTTCCAGCAAAGTAGGCTTTGTCAATACTGAGAGCTTGTCAAGAGCCAATCGCGCAGTAGGTTGGGAAATACCGGACTGGAATGGTGCATCTCTCTCTCTCTCGCTCTACCAAATGGAACGCGGTCAGTTGTTTATTCATTTATTTTTACTGTTTGGTACAAGGTGGTACGGAAATGTTCTTGAAAACAATCTAGTGGTCCGCATAAACAAGAAGTTTGGGAACCACTGATCTAGACAATCTCTAAATATGCATTCTATGCATACGGCTTGAGCGGCCAGAGCATCTAACTGTTCTAACAGCAATATATAATCCATTTCAGAAGCAGAACGCATGCAATAAGTTATTATAATTATTATTATTATTGAAAAGTTATGGATTCTTAAAGTCGTATTTGGGGGCAATTGACCAATGGTAAACTTTTTTTTTTTTTATGTTCTCATCTGGGTAAGAGTTTCTTATCTGGGTAACAGTGCTCTCAACCACTCTTAGAATTTGGAAAAGAGAAAAGCAAAAATACGAAAACATTGCTGAATCCCAGGTAAGAACAAAATAAGAAGAAATTCTAGTTAAGAACTAAAATCTGTTATATCGCTTCGTGAATGAGACCCATTGATCAGCTGGGTTTTTAACAAACTCGTTTTCACTCAGATATTCATGCAGATTTGTTCCAATCTCTGCCTGACTGTTTTAACCCATATATTGTCCTTTCTAGTTTATACACCAACCTTTCTTTTGTACTGAATTTCATCTCGTAACCCTCTGGTTGTTCCATGTTGTAAGATTCTGATCAAACTGGCCAGTATCACGTCTTCGTCTGTTTGGCCCTCCATCCAATTCCTCTGCGTTGTGTCATTTTAATGGTCCTGACGTCTCCGATCCTGGCAGATAAGATCCTTATCTCCCCCGTTAGTGCAATCCATAAACCATACTAATCCTCCACCTCCGTAAGAATTCGACACTTCGACACCGTGAGATACCTTATGAGGAAAAGCGTTGTTTTATTGCTATAAACAGAACCTCATAATCAGATGTTATCAGATGTTATCAAATTGTATCGTCCTTGAAGAGTCTATTCTAATGATCTTTCGGTGTGTTCAGATTATCGTCCTTTTGCTGTTATGTCCAATAGTGGTCAGGCCTGGTCGTTAGCCTGACCATCCTCGTGGTAGCCGAAGCTACTGGTGATGTGTAGGGATGGGTATCGTTAGGATTTTATCGATACTACTACTCTTATCGATACTGCTTAACGGTTCGGTACTTTATCGATACTCTTATCGGTTCTTTTTGGTTCTTTTTTTGCAAGAAAAAAAGACAATTAATTAAGAACAGAATCAACATTGCTTTATTATTTATAAATACAACTTTATAAATAAGTATTATAAATAAATATAATTTCTTCAGCAACAGCAGCAGCAATGTTCTTTTATATAACTTTATAAATAAATATAATAAATTAATATAATTTCTTCAGCAACAGCAGCAACAATGTTTTAAATGTGTCTGACTCTGAATTATAGACTTTTTATAATAAACAACAAATGCAAAAGGCTAACAGAACTGTGACACTCGTTCACCCTATCCTCTGTCATCCTTCCTCTAGCTGCTAGGGAGAAAGGACTTTGGGTGGTGGAGGGAGGTAGAGGGAGGATGTGTGGTGGCCCTGGGCTCACTGGGCTGGGACATAGTGGCTGACGCCTCAGCTTGACGATCTATAAAAAGTTTAGATTGTAGTATTTGTAGCTAAACAATTGTTTTGTTTATTAGCCTATTTGTAATAATTCGTTATTAGCCTAGGCAACTCCGTATCTTGGCTTACGGTTACGGCTGCAGTGGATGCAGATGGAACTGCGCGCAAGGCAGTCGAATACGCGCATTTCTGCACACTAATATCATGTTTTGCCAACAGATGTTTTGATAAATTGATTTGCTCGTATTGCCACCCTTACTGGCAAATGTTTTGTTGCACTTGTGGCAACGTGCATTGTCGGCATTGACCCTTGTAAAGTATATCCATACTTTAGAACGCTTCGCTCTATCCGCCATGATCACGACTCAGTGCATGCAGAGCTGCTGTCTGTGTGCAGAGCGCTATAGCACGGGGCGTCGGGGACAGCGCTTTCATTAAGGAGTACCCGTATGTAGTACCCGTATGTCCATGTGTAGCACTAGCGAGCGACTCGCGAGGAGTGTGTGTAATAATTGACTCGCTGGCTGCGGCTCGCTTCTCATGCAGAGACAGAGAGGATCGTTCGCAACTTTTAAATAATAATAATAATAATAATTTCTCTAGAGTATCGATAGCAGTACCGAGGACGTCAGAGCTTATAAATACTCCGGTATTTTCTAATATAGTACCGGTTCCCGTTTAAAACCGGGGTCCGGGGGGCATCCCTAGTGATGTGGCATTCTCCCCCCCCCCCCCCCCCCTCTCAATGAGAGGAGAGAGTGTCTTCGTGTGATCTCAGTCCTACTCGCTCTTGGTCAGATTCTCGTCTGCCTTACACCCGGAAACACCGTTCGACTCATAGATGTTCGTCGTCGCAACGACGGCCCCGCCTTCTGGTTGTCATGCGACGTGTTGTCATGACAACTGCATAACCTTTAACACTAAAAAACTCACGTTTCATTAAGATGAACCTCTCTCCCTCCTGCCCTGGGAGACAGTACACTCTAATCTCAGATGTTCTTCCAAGGAATTCATAACAAAACCCTCGCTGACGCGGCCTGTGCCTGTGAAACCACTGGTTCCACCACCGTCAATATCACCGTCTCCTGCTTCCATGCACATTTCGATCTACCATTTTAGCTGTGGTCCCCCCAATCTATACATCACATACATTGAATAAACCCCGTTTTCTCTCATTCCCCCCTTTGATTCTCAATCAACTTTCAGAATCAACAGACTACTTGGTTTTTCAATTAATTATACCCAAAAATAGACTCATAACAATTAGGGCCCCGCCGTCTGCTGTTTTTCCTCGTTTTCCATTACCCGCATCACACCCAAACCAGAAAGGATAAACAACGGTCATGGAGGAGAGAGAGAGAGAGAGACAGAGAAAAACACAGATTGCAACTTTTCAGACGACACACCTAAAACCCTTTGGCCCCCCTATTATGTACCCCACGTCCAAATCAGAGCGCTCCCTTCCCTCTCTTACAGTACACCTCCCATCTTGGGCCGGCCCCGTCTTCTAGGGCAAGGGCCCCTTTCAGTGACGGCTCCTTTCCTGAGCTGGTCCCCCCTCCAGGGCGCGGTCCCCTAGGCAAAAATGTCTCCCCTGGTCTGCTACTGCTCAGTGTCTCTGGCTGTCCTCTCCACATCTGCTCCTCTACCGCCGCCGTCTCCTCTCTCTCGTCGTGGATATCTGTGTACCAGGCTGCGGTGCCTGGCCCCTGCGGCTTCCTCCTCCTCCAGTCTGTCCTCCTGGTCATCTCCATCGCTGTCGGTGTCATTCCCCCCTTGAAAGCAGAAACACAACACCGGCAGTCGTCTGTCCATTCGACTTCCCTTGTTTTGCTATTAGTCTACCACCTTCTCAACACCCATATCTAATCCTACAGGGCTGTTCCCTGTTTTGTTGTCTTCCGGCGTGACACCAGCAGCTAAACGATACCCACTCGGCGCTCTATGTTTGTCCCACGGGTGACCCCCAGCGCGCGCCAGTTCTTTCTGGTGACGTGTCCCCTCAAGACTCTGCCTATTTATTAGGTGTGAGAAGGCCCCACTGGAATTCAACCTCCCTCTTTATTCCATAATTAACCCATTCAAATAACTGCACCATCTTTCTGTGCAATTCTTATTTAATCCATTGTATAATTAAACTAAATATCTAATATTATTATTATAATAATAATCCCCTCTCTGTGCTCATTAGATTCACTATTGAATCACTCCCCCACTCCGCCACTAGATGGTAGTACAGGCCTATATCTAAATATTCCCCTATGGGTAATGAAAACTCCCCAGCACTACCACCCCCCCTCCACTAGGTGGCGACCTACTCCTCCTCTATGGTGGTTTAGTTGACGTGTCACTTCCTGATTCTAAACCCCTCGTGGCTCTGCGGCCATTTTGACTCGGTGCAAATGGCTACTCTCTCAACAAACGATCGCTGCCCTTCCTTCCAAGGCCTAAAAACACAGCTGTTTTTCCTCTCTTTCCTATCCATTATCAGGGGACGCTTTCTCAGACTAATACTCTTGCCTGATCGGACATAATACACACTGGTACAATCTCCTTTCGACTTTCCTTCTGTTATGAAAACAGTCCCGCCATCAACAATTTTTCGATCTGATTCAAGCGCCCCCCCCCCCCCCCCCCCCCCCTTTCCTCATCTCGCATTTACCCTCCTTAAACCAAAACTGTGCAGCCTGCCTCGTTTGCTTTTCATTCTCTGTAGATAACACCCTCAATTTTCACCATGGCTCTCTGCTCATATTATCACAGCTGGCTTCTCTGTCGCTACTTATTTACGGATGCACTATCTTCGTTCGTTTTTATTTGGCTTAGAAGATCAAAACAACCGTGTGCACAGTGAACTCACATTTTTGATCGGAGCGCTGTTTCCCCTACAGCGCTGGTTCGCCTCCTGACCGCTCGACTCGCCGCTCTCTCCCAGGGCTGGCCGGCCTTGCTCGATCATGATTCTCCCACACATTGATGACTGTTGTCCACTGTCGCCCCATTATTGAAAAAGTCTTTATCCGTTGTTCTTATCTCTTGCAAATCCGGCTGTCATCAACAACCAACTGTTCCCGTTGTTTTAATCTCTTGCAAATCCGGCTGTCATCGGCACCAACTGTTCCCGTTGTTTTAATCTCTTGCAAATCCGGCTGTCATCGGCACCAACTGTAAGATTCTGATCAAACTGGCCAGTATCACGTCTTCGTCTGTTTGGCCCTCCATCCAATTCCTCTGCGTTGTGTACTTTTAATGGTCCTGACGTCTCAGATACTGGCTGATAAGATCCTTATCTCCCCCGATCGTGCAATCCATAAACCATAATAATTCCGTAAGAATTCGACACTTCGACACCGTGAGATACCTTATGAGGAAAAGCGTTGTTTTATTGCTATAAACAGAACCTCATAATCAGATGTTATCAAATTGTATCGTCCTTAAAGAGTCTATTCTAATGATCTTTCGGTGTGTTCAGATTATCGTCCTTTTGCTGTTATGTCCAATAGTGGTCAGGCCTGGTCGTTAGCCTGACCATCCTCGTGGTAGCCGAAGCTACTGGTGATGTGGCATTCTCCCCCCCCCCCCCCCCCCTCTCAATGAGAGGAGAGAGTGTCTTCGTGTGATCTCAGTCCTACTCGCTCTTGGTCAGATTCTCGTCTGCCTTACACCCGGAAACACCGTTCGACTCATAGATGTTTGTCGTCGCAACGACGGCCCCGCCTTCTGGTTGTCATGCGACGTGTTGTCATGACAACTGCATAACCTTTAACACTAAAAAACTCACGTTTCATTAAGATGAACCTCTCTCCCTCCTGCCCTGGGAGACAGTACACTCTAATATCAGATGTTCTTCCAAGGAATTCATAACAAAACCCTCGCTGACGCGGCCTGTGCCTGTGAAACCACTGGTTCCACCACCGTCAATATCACCGTCTCCTGCTTCCATGCACATTTCGATCTACCATTTTAGCTGTGGTCCCCCCAATCTATACATCACATACACTACAGAGGAGGAAAAGGCCCAATTGGATCCATGCGAGTCATTGTAAGCTAGTCGACACACCGACCATCGACATGTAGTTTTAGGAGATGGGAGGGGTGGAGTCAGGGGGTTGGGTCCCCCCTTTTTTTTCAACACCTCAATAGAGGGCGTGGTTAGGAGAAGACACGGTCACCAGAAAGAACTGGCGCGCGCTGGGGGTCAACCGTGGGATGAAGATAGAGTTGCGCGGAGTGGGTATCGGGAGCTGCAGTCGTGTCACGCCGGGAAGGACGGGGGTGACCCTGAGGTAGGACAGGTAAAGGTGTTGAGAAAAAGGAGGGGGAGGGGGAAAGAGTGGGGAGTGTAGAATGATGGTGTGTTTGGTGTGATTATTGTTTGGTGTGATTTATAATTTTTATTGTAAAAAAAAAAAAAAAAATGTGTTTGGGTGATTATTAAAAAAAAATAAAAAAATGAAATGAAATGTTTTGAGTTTAAAATGAGATGATTAGTTAAGAAACCTATATAAGATCAATGTGACAATCAGACGGTCTCGGAGAGAGACGGGGGGGGGGGGGGAGTGGGAATTCCCGGTTTTCCCCATCGGAAAGAGACTCCCTGTTCCTCCATTCTGTGTCCACAGGACCATTGAAGAAGACGAGTCCAGGCAGACCTACGGACCGTGGACGGGCGGGGGCCGAGACCATTGGAGGAGACGAGTCCGGAGACCTACGGACGGTGGACGGGTTGGGCCAAGTGGAAGACAGCGGCGACCGGAGGGGTGGGGCACAGGAGGGCACGATCCAGAGACAATCCAGGGATCATCCGGAGATCGAGCGGGAAGATAACCAGAGTCAACGACCATGTGGAGTGTTGTGTGTGTTGATTGATAAACCCTTTAGTGACAATCAAGGTCCAGACCGTGAGAGTGCAGTTAGGCTCTAGAGTGCTATCCGGTCTTTCCACAAAACAGGGGGACGGGACAGGGTTCTCCATTTAGAGAGGTGAGGTCGTTCCGGAGTCCACCAATCAATCTACACGTCAACCACAGGGAGTTAACATGAGGGTTTTCCTTGGGAATCTATTGATTAACCCTGGTATAATTTAGGGGAATAATTAATCCTGTATAATCAAGTGAACATATGTTCTGTCGAATCAAAAGGAGGGACTGAAGAATTGTGGTGATTCGTCTGTGATTATAATATGAATTAATGATTATAATATGAATTAATGTTGATGGGAGCAAAACAGTCACTCTCTGCATGGCAGAGAAGAGGTGTGACCCCTCTCTTCAGATAGTGTAAGTAGGGCAAGACTGGAGCAGGTCGCTAGGCGACCCGGTGCCTAGCAGTCACAACAGCATTCCTGAGATAAAGATGGAGAGCAGGAGGAGGTGGGGGGGGGGGGGGTGATTCATCTTCAGTTGAGGAAATAACGGAAAGAGAGAGAGAGAGAGGATTATGAGGAGCTGATCAATTGGACTTTTATTAACGGACTTTATCAAATGAACTTTAAATCACCGGACCTTATCACAAGCTGCTGCGTATGTCAAGGAAGACCACATTATTCCTGTAAAACTACCCTGTCTGGTTGAATAAATGTTCTCCTTGATGATTGTCAACTGAATCGTGTGAGGTGTTCATTCTGCCTGGGATTATCAGATGTTTCCGTGAGCACACCAGAGGGATCATTAAAAAAGTACACAACGCAGGACACTATCGTATAGCCATCACTCACTGGGATCATCGGAACATCTAACAATGTAGATCTCACAGTCTATTGGTGCATGTAGGCAGTTTTGACATCCATCTGATGTCAAATCAGGTTTTCCTGTTTCTTTTTGCGTCAACACTGATACTAGTCAAGTTAGCAGTAGCCAGTAGGAGAACATGTCTCATAGTCGACACCCATCTTTTGACTATCCTTTCATCATTGTTCTTATTTTTTTGATCCACTTTTTCTCTTTTTTTTCAAATTTTCTCCCATCCCAATTCCACTGTGCCAATTCTTCCCTCCCCTGTCTTGAACGTTGCTCGCAGATGCCCCCCACTGGCCGGTTGTAGGGAGGATAGAAGCCTTGCATCACATGTCCCCTCCGGTACACAAGGAGGCAGCCTGTCACATCTTTTCACCTGCCAGCGCGGACTCTCATTGGCGAGAAGTAACGTGTGGGAGGCTCACACTACCCCCGCCATTTCCTGTCTCTGCTGTGCAGGCGTCCCCAACCGACCTGTAGGAGTCGCAGTCCACAACGTCCAGATTACCACCCATCGACTTCCACCCGCTAACTCTGCCAATTGAGTTAGTATGACGGCTGGCCCAAGCCGGAGGCAACGCAGACAGCCGGAGTCGAACCCGGTGTCTCTTGCGTTGGTGACGAGTGCAATGTCCGCTCCGCCACCCAGCCGCCCTTTCATCATTGTTCTTGATTGCAAATACCCATCTACCCCCCACTGCTTTCTTATCCTCAGGTAGGTTGGTCAGGGTAAATGTGTTATTTTCTCTGTGATTGCATTTCATTATCCATTGCACTAACCCATTCCTTCAAGCTAGCTGAAGTCACGGCCTCCCTATGTTAGAGGAATGCCATTCATCAATCTGTAACTAATCTATGTTAGTCAGTACCCGATAACCTCGTAAAATACATATTCACTGAAATACCCTGGTTTCTTCCTCACTCTAGAATGGTATCACGTATGCTCATGGTTTGTCTCGCGGTCGGGAGATACCTCTGTTCTTGGCTGTTCACCTTTGGCCTAGTCCCTGGAATCTGGTTCTGAGTATGTCCTGGACTCACATCAGTATTTTGCCTAGTTTTGATAGCCCTATTCTGCACTTCACTCATGTCAGTCTGTGTCTGCCACTCTACCATTGTTTTGATCACAAACTGGCTGTGGCTCAGGAGGTAGAGAGGTTGTCTGTCTAGTTGTCTTTCCAGCGGGTGAAGCTGGGAATTAACATCTCTGATCCCAAGTCCATCAGCACAGGCTCCCCACAGCCGCAGGGCTGCGTTCTGTCCCCCTACTATTTATAGCGTTTCTCTGCACCCCTCGGTCAAGCCCCTGAAGTTTGCGGACGATACCACCCTAGTGGGTCTCATCTCCGGGGGGGATAAGTCTGCCTACAGGAGGGAGATCGAGAGGCTGCAGAGCAGCTGCAACAACCTGGTCCTAAACGCCCAGAAAACAGTGGAGATGGTGGTGGATTTCAGGCGGAAGGCAGCCCCCCCCCCCCCCACCCGATCATTCTGGGAGGCACCCGGTTGCACCGACTACATGTCCTTAGCCATTGCACTTTATTGTCTTGTCGTTGTCTCACTGTTCTGTACTGTTTTGCACTTTTTTATTTGTGAAAAAAAGTTTATGCACTGTACTGTATTATGCAGTCTGAATCTGATTCGGAAGGTTCCTGGTTCGATTCCCACTCCTCCCGGTCAAAGTGTCCTTGAGCAAGACACGTAACTCCTAATTGCTCCAGATGAGCAGGATGGCACATTGCATGTTTGCCTCCACCGTCGTTGTGTGAGTGAATGGGTGAATGTGAAGCATGAGTTGTAAAGCGCTTTGGATCAAAGCACTATATAAATGCAATCCATTTACCAGTCTGTGCTTCTGTACTTTCTAGGGTGACCAGATGCAAAAAGTCCAAAAGTGGGACAACAGTAAGATTTTGGTGGGACAAAGTGGGACAACAGTACGATTTTGGTGGGACAAAGTGGGACAAAGTGGGACAGATAGATAATGTAAATTTTTGTATTAGAATAACTGCCATGGTCTTCACTGAATAGATTTAAATTAAAGGTTAAATCAAAATAAATACAAATTAAATACCACCTAACATCTGTTTTAAATATTCAAACGTGATCACTTGACAGGAATGTCTTGTGTTTGATATTCCCTGTTAACACAGAACTAGGGAAAACAGTGTAGTATAATACAAAAATAATAATACAAATAAATTGTGTTTCTATATTAGAATAACTGCCATGGTCTTCACCGAATAGATTTAAATCAAAGGTTAAAGGTTACCACAGTCGGCTGACCTGTATGAATGGGAGTGTTGTACTGTGTGATAGACACTTGTTATCTCAGCTGCAGTGACCTTGTCCGTCTGGCTATCATTGTTTGGTTTAAAAAGAAACGTATCCATAGATCTGGATGTTTCTTTTTGGTGAGCCACTTTCAAGTGAGACTCACGTCCACTGTGGCGCTTCAAGTTGTATTCTCCTCCATGCGCAATTGAAAACGAACTATGACACAAAACACAGAAAGCCTGCTGCGGATTGCCTGCCATCTGCCTCACCCAGTCATGTGTCGTTTGCCAGTCTTGGTTGTAACTGCAGGTCCGTTTCTTTTTACTGCTTTCCATCTTGAACTAGTTCGCTTGTAATGTTGTTGTCTTTTTTTTGACCAATCAGATTTGCGATATGAGGTAGCGTCACGACTCAGTCTCAGTCACATCACAAGCAGGCAAGCAGCACGCTAAAGTACTATAACCAATCAGAGCAATGTGTGTGGACAAGAGGCGGGTTGCTACGTTTACTGTCTGTAGGGAGGGGCTTTTAGACGCATGGTTTTTTTGGCTTCGAAAAGAGGGACATCCTCTCAATATGAGGGACGCGGGACATTTGGTCAAATGGTGGGACAGTACAACCAAAAGGGGGACACCTGGTCACCCTAGTACTTTCCCACTGTCCAAATAGTAGACCATATAGTGCCGAATCGTGCATGGGGTAGTGCCGGTGTACTTCAACGACTACTTCAACCGTATCAGGGACACCCATGCATATTCCACTAGGCGTAGCTCAACTGACTTCGTGCCAGTCAGATTCAGGAGTTGTATGGGGAAGGAGTCTTTTTTATATTCTGCAGCTGTCTTTTCTGCCCAGTGACCTGAAAATTGTAAACAGTGCTGTTAGATTCAAGTCCAGCCTAAAGACATGGCTCAAAAGGGACAATAATTAACCCAGATACTCAGCTAAAAGGCACCCTTACATGTTTTTATGCGTCTATGTTTATGTTATGTATATTGTGATGTGTTGTGATGTCGTGTCTGTATGTTGCATGTCTAAGCATTTCGTTCCCCTACCCCCCTACAAGGACCACAATGGAAATAAGTTCTGAGCTTTTTTGTGTCCATCCTTGGCAGTATTTCCTGACTGTGCTTCTGCCTCATGTTATTTTATATATTGTTATATAAATTCATTCATTCATGTAGGCTGGGCTATTCTTGAGTTGTCGTACCCAAAAAAGATTCCTTTCTCACACCTTGAGTCTTAACTCTTTGGGCACCACCCACTTTCCCCATCTGTACCGCCTGGCGCCAGTGTTATTGACCATTTTAGCGATGTTTGCAGACCCATCGTGTGTTCTGTATTATAGCTATGGAGACAATAGTATGGCTCATTTGACAGGCATTGTTCATAGTCCATTACTGACTAATCAGTTAATTTCTACACACTGTAGTTTGTGTAGCTATTACACGCTAAACATAGGCCCTTTCCAAAATAATCCAGTGTTTTTTCATAGATAGTGAGATATGACACGTTATATGCAATAAGCCCAAATCGTTCTGGTTGATCGCCTGAAACCCCAAATACTCCCAAATAAAAGGTATATACCATGTCCATATGTGTCTTCTCTTCACAAAATCATCAAGGGGGGGGGTTATAACTAGGAACTGCGATCGTGTTTGTCGAGCATGTTTTACATCCGGTAAAACACAACACTGTGATCGTTACAAAAACATGTTTCAGGTTCGATAAAATAGACATAGAATACACCTTACCTTAGCCAGAAGGTATTCCAAAAAGAATAATTCCCAGTGATCGCAACGCCATCGCAATTACCCGTGTATATGTCTATACACGTGTATACGGGAAATAGGCTTCAGGCAAAAAAATCTCGAGGCGAGGAGGAGCCCTTGCAAAAAAAAAGAAAGGGTGTATCCACACCAAGCTATTCTAGTTCAAAAGGTAGGCGATACTGCCACCTGGTGAGATTCGATCGTCATTGCAATTCCAACGTAGGCAGATGAGCCAGGGAGACCTAGAGGGCTCCGGCTGACCGTATAGAACGGGGATCAAAGGAAAAAGATCAAGCAATCAAAACCCGAGAAATCTCGGGTATGGTGCTCAATGCATGGCGAGATAACCCGACTTATCTCGGGTATGGCGCCCAACAGGGGTGTAAAAAGTACTCAGAAATTATACTTAAGTGAAAGTATGGGTACCGTCTCAAAATCGTTCTCAAGTAAAAGTCAGAGTATCTGGCTAAAAACACACTTGAGTAAAAATCAAAACGTTTCTACTGTTAAATGTACTTAAGTACTAAAAGTAAAAGTAAAAACCTTTTTTCTGACTGTCTATTCTTCTGACAGCAGGTGTTTAATCGAAGATCCCTGCTTTCTAGTCTTGCACAAGGACCAATCAGCATGGGTATGGCGGGTTCATTTTCCATTGATGGGATTTGATTGGCTGTTTTTAAATAAAGAGCGGCCGCAGGATTAATAACGTTAACGTTAGTTAGGCCAGAGAAACAAATATACTAATTAAAATAGTTGGACCTGCGAGATTCGTACTTTGTAGGTCTGCATTTTAAATGTAAGGAGTAAAAAGTATGTTTTTTTTCTCTGAAATGTAATTGAGTAAAAGTACAAATATACAAGCCTAATAATACTCTAATAATAATAATAATAATACAAATCCCCAAAAACAGTACTTAAGTATTGTAACGAAGTACATTTACTCAAGTAATTTACACCCCTGGCGCCCAATGAATTAAAGGAACACGCCAACTTTTTGGGAAATTAGCTTATTTGCCATCTATACTGGAGTTAGACAAGCAGATACATACCCTGTTCTTCTCTGTGCATGCATTAGGCTTAGGGAACAGCCGCACTGTTAGCCTAGCTTAACGTCATTCACTGGTAGTAGTTAGCATAGATATCTATGGTAGTTAGTATGGGCATAATATAATATGACCGGAGGTGGGCGTGGCTATTGTAGATGTAAGGTGCATTCTCGAAGTCAACTTCCTGTCTGTTGTTGCTAGGCAACTGCAGCGTGGGGGGAGCCTGTTCAGTCTGGTACATTGTGTACGCTTAATTTAGTGGAGAAACGGATGTTAAAGCGGCAAATTAAAGACTTTCAAGCGGAATTCTCTTCAGTCATTCACAATGCCAAAGAGCTGCTGTGTTACGCGTTATACTAATGACAAAAACAGAAATCCAAATCGGAAGTTTTATACCATCACAGAGGAAAAAGTGGCTGGTGGCTAACGTTCGGCTAACTCGCTCTGATGTTGTGGTCGTGGTAATCAGGGGGAGTTTCTTTGACTCATATCTCGCCTTAGAATCACCAGAAAGGCTTTCGAAATAGTGAAATGCCATGTTGGCCTCAATATTTTCAAAACAAATCGTATGAAAATGTTATGAAATGAACAAGAATGTGATAAAACATGTAATAAAAACGGAGCTCAATGCATGGATTTGATGGTAGAAATCCGTATGGTCCCCCTATACCAAGATGGCGGCGGTCTCGTGACATCAGAGTGTCTTCGAGACGTGTGGAATAGGCACGAGACGAGTGTAGTCCAATAGCATGGGGGACCCTGATGTAAACAAGACGAAAGTCTTTCTCTGGTCTGCATCCCCTTAACAATTGTATGTATTGAGCTGTACTGTACAGTACCCATTCTGCAATCTGTTAATAAACTTTTCAATCAATCAATCAATCAGCAATAGGCGAAGCAAATATAACTAGGGTTATATTCGGTTTCCACGCAGGTCGGGTGTAGCTTAATCCCCCTCACACTACCACTGCCTGTCCACCGGAGGGCCCCTGACACCACCTATTTGGCGGGGGAGGCCATTGACTGTCTCTCCCTCTCCCCAAAAGAGACATTTTCTATTCTGCATATATTGTGTAAAAATAATAAAGATTGTTGATTGATAAAGCAACCTGAAAAGTTGCGCAATCAGGCCTTGTATTAAGTTTAACCCTAATGGGGTGCTCCTGGTGGTGATGACCAATGTGCCAGGTTTGGCCAAGATCCAATGAACAGCACGAGAAATACACGAGACCCTCTTCTTGGGACCAAGTAAGGTTGTCGATAATCCAATGTACAGTTACCTCCCACCCCGCCTACCCCCCCCCCCCACCCACCTCCTATGTACAGTCCCCCCCCCCCCACCTACCCAATTACCCCTCCTACAGTACAGTTACCCCCCACCTCATCCAATGTACAGTTTATTAGTCAAATGTATATATACTCTTTTTTTAAACTCTTTTTGTATCACAAACAGTACTGTATTTGTAAATCTGGTATGTCATAAATGTATATATGTAGCAGTACTGTCTATCTGTATGTCATGTATGTATGTCATATTCAAGTTTCAAGTTCAAGTTTCTTTAATAGTTGTCATACAGAAGTACAGAATACTTTTATACAAAATGCTTCTTTCTGTTCTGTTACGCTCCAGAGACTGTGCTAGACAAAAGATAAGTATGAAATAAAATAGTATAGCATGTAAAAATAGAAGTAAAAAATAGAAGTCACGTATGTACACAGTGTTCAGTATATACATATGTACAATGTTCAATGCAGAATAGAAGTAACTGAGTTACCATACAATATACTATGCAATATACTAATATACAATATACTATATAGTGCAAAGCACTATATTATATGTCAATCAATCATGATGAATTGAAAATGGGGGACCCTGATGTAAACAAGACGAAAGTCTTTCTCTGGTCTGCATCCCCTTAACAATTGTGTGTATTGAGCTGTACTGTATTGTACCCATTCTGCAATCTGTTAATACAATTTTCAATCAATCAATCAGCATGTGAAGACAATCTGGACAAACATTAGCTCCTTTGGTGTAAGATTCCGTACCTTTAAAGACGGTTTCAACTTGACAATGTAAACATTCCAAATCGACCCAAGTTTATTTTCTGTTACAATGTTTGCTAATGCAATAACTCACAGGAAATACACTTGGGTCCAAACTGTTCCCTAGCAACAGAATTACAGTGAAACGGTCTATACTGCCCTGCAGAAGCTAAAGCAGTAACTATGTAAAATGGCATCCAATGTAATAAAAAAAGTCAATCAACGAACTCGATTCTTGTACCGGATCTCCTCCCTGGTAAACAAGAATACCCTGAAGACTCTGGCAGGAGCACTCATTCAAGGGTACTACGACTATGCTTGCACCTCATGGTACCAAAGCACCTCAAAGGCACTAAAAACCTAATTACAAACATCTCAAAACAAACTAGTCAGACTACTGCTTGACCTGACTCCTAGAACCAGGCATGCGTTGTTCATGGGACGGGGTAGCACGGTGTGGTACCTCACTGAGTATTAAAGATTTGAGCAGAAGCGCGTGCACGCACATGCACGCGCTCGCGAGAACGCGCTGCTCGACTCGGCTCGTTGTGTTTACCTGCCTCCCGGGCCCCGGCGCTACCTCGCATTATCATAACAATAGCCGCTATAGGCTGGTGTCTTCAACACGTCTGGACTCTTTGTGATGTAAATATGGAACGTCCCAAGTTGCCGCTGCCCACAGAGTGCACCGCCGTCCAAAGGTGAACGACGGCGAACGAAGGGCCAAATCAAAACAGCCGTCAATTCCGAATTGACAACTGTTTTGATTCAACCCCCCACCCACCACCACTCACCCCCGGACAACAACACACTCTGCAAACAGCAGCAACCCGGGACATTCCATATCTACATCACAAACTTTGGGACTGAGTAGATAATTAATTAATCTTCTCTTTATTTTTATTATTTATATTAAAACTGAATCAAACCATAAACAAGGTTGCCTGTTGGGATGTTAGATCCTAATGTGAAAAACTGATTTTATATGTCTGCACTTCATGTGCTCATTTTATGCCTGTCTTAATTCTGTTGTGAAGCACTTTGAGCTGCAGTTTCTGTATGAAAGGCTATACAAACAAAGTGTATTATTGTGCGCGAGGGAACATATGCGCATGCGCGCGGGGCCGCGCGTGCGTGTGCGCGCGCGCGTGCGCGCGGCGTCATTATCCTGCGTGGCGGCTCAGTCCATAATAACAACGCAACACTGCCTAGAACCCACCTCACCCCTGCACACTTTGCCAACCTAGGATGGCTTAGAGTAGACGACAGAGTACAGCAACTTGCAATGGGCCTGGTCTACAAGATACACTACACGACCAAGGTACCCATGTACATGTCAAAATACTTCCCAAAGGTCAGTGAATACCACGATCACAACACCAGAGGGAGCTCCACAAATCATGTAAAACCCAGATTCGGCTCAAACAAGGGACTAAACACGTTTCGCAATTATGCCACAACAATGTGGAACGCCCTACCCAAAGCTGTAAAGGAATGTAAATCACTACCCACCTTCAAAAACACTCTCAAAGAACACCTACGGGAGACTGCAATTCAAAACTGGCCCCTACAAATGTCCTAACCCAGTTGTACAATAAAGACCAAGCATGGCTTTGTCAGTATTCCAATGTACAGCCCCACCCAACCCCACCCCACCTACCCAACCTCCTCCAATGTACAGTTTCCATGTCAAATGTATGTCAGTATTCCAATGTACAGTGTCCCCCCCCCCTACCCAACCCCCCTGCCCCCCACCTCCAATGTACAGCCCCACCCCACCTACCCAACCTCCCCCAATGCACAGTTTCTATGTCAAATGTATATACTCTTCTTCTGGATTTTTTTAGTATCACAAACAGTACTGTATTTGAAAATCTGGTATGTCATAAATGTATAGATGTAGCAGTACTGTCTATCTGTATGTCATGTGTGTCATATGATGAATTGAAAATGGGGGACCCTGATGGAAACAAGACGAAAGTCTTTCTCAGGTCTGCATCCTCTTAACAATTGTATGTATTGAGCTGTACTGTACTGTACCCATTCTGCAATCTGTTAATAAACTTTTCAATCAATCAATCAATCAATCAATCAATCATATGCAAACAGTGAAACTGAGAAAAATTTGGAAAAAAACCAATAAAGTTAATTGACTATCCAGTGATTTTTTTTGTTACTGTAAAATGTATACCCCTTTCCTCTAAAACATTTGTCACAAGATAAAAAAAAATACATATTCAGAAGTTCAATTTGTGGTTAGCTTCTACAAGGCAGCCGTAGTGTAATGCACAGCTTGACCAGCGAGTGGCAGCACATCCTAAGACTCATCATAGAAACTGACTCTAGCCATTATTTACTTCCGTAGCTCAAGTTTATACGGCGCAGAGACGGTGTAGCTGGAGGGTGACATAATAACATTTCAGTCTTTACTACACCTTTAGACATGTCTGAAATAGAACAAATAAAGGTTTTTGTTATCAAGCGATTGACAGCAGCTGCTGAGGAGATAATTGGAGTATTTGAAAATGTGATAAAAGATCATGAAGAGAAAGATTATTGTTCTAAAAGAGAGATTGAGCGTCAACAACACAGACTACTGGATATATTCCTGAAACCCGAGAATAATTTACAAAGAGCAGGTTTGTGATTTAAGTTATTTAGCTAAGTTAAGGTTTTGGGGAGAAATGTGTAGTTTAGGCCTAATGTTACGTGGAATATGTTAGTCCAGTAATGGCGGAACGGAGCACGCCGGGGTCTGTCAAGCGAACGAGTTTGAACAAAATGTTTTGGACCTCCGGTCAGAGTTTTTCAAAATGAAAGCTCTTATTCAAACTCACACAAATTGAATATACATACCCTTGGAAAGGGGTTATTGCATTTAGGCCAAATTCAAAGCTAGCAGAAATTGATTTGCTGCCACTCAAATTTTTCTTGCCTTCAAACATGTCTCCATCACTTCAGTCATACATTATTTTATTATTTATGCATCAGAGAATGGCTTCTTGTGTTTAGCCAACACCCATGCCACTGAGTGAGGACTTGGTTGCTTTTTCTCGATGTGACATAGATTTAACAATAATTCTGCTTGCCGCTTGATGTGATGATTTCATTCCATTTATTTGTGTCGTTCTTAGCGCTGAATTTTGAGGAAAGGTTGCATCAAACTTGTTTCGTAGTGGCGTTTCAAATCTTCACAAGAGCTACCGTTTCTTGGCATATTAGGCACATTGGTTTGGTGCTGGTTGGAGGGAGGATGAACGCATATTTTTCAGTCCATTCACCTTTGAATTGCAACAATTTTCACTGTTGACTTTTCTTTTACTGGCCATCATTGAACATGCCATATTTTTCGACTAGCTGCCTGCCGGCGAAACTAGGCTACTAGCTACAGTACCTGCAGATTAGACGACTCACTACCTGTAGATGCGCTGTCAACTCTCGCTCTGACTCGGACCCGTTGAAAGAGACGACCGCATTCCGTGACGACCCGCCCTACTCTGCCTCTGATTCGCAGTCTGTGGGTGGGGGGAAAAGACGCTGATCGGACACTGAATGTGATTGGACCAAAGCAGAGTAGCCAGATAGTGGAGCAGTCGGACATGCAGATCACTGCTTGCAGTTGAGATAGCGGAGAATTGAGGATGCCTGCCATACGCACTAGGGATGGCTACCGAATCTGGTACTTTTAAGGGTACCGACCGAATCACGTCGGTACTACCGAGTACCGATTCATGTGAGATCCACATTACGGTACTGTTAAAACGTCAACATTTTGTTTAACGAGAAACTAAACCTATGAAGTGTGCCTCACGTCAACGTTCACGCCCACAATACACGCTTACCTAGGATTTGACTTGATTCAACAACAAAGCAGTTGGGGCAATGGCAAGCCGAAAGCGGTCGCAAGTGTGGTTACACTTTACAAAGCTAGATGCAGACAACGCTCGCTGCAATATTATATATATTAACAAATTGTTCTAAATAAATAATAATGGATTTTTTTTATACAACGGAGTTAGGTAGATTACATTTTTAGAGACTAAAGTACAGAACAAAGGTACCGGTATTAATTCACAGGTACCGGTATCGGTTCAAATGTGAACGGTACCCAACCCTAATACGCACTGGGTGACAGGATATATTTTCCTTCCACTTGGTATCACTCCGGAATCACGTTTCAACCAAGTCACTAACGTTGCTGTCATGAGCCTGAGCTATGGTAGCCTATAAGAGATAAAATAAATAAAACACCCAACTCGCGCAACGACTCAGCGGGAAAAAGTTGTGTGCGGGCCACACTAACACTAAGCTTTGATGTCAAGTCCAATAAATAAATAGATTCGGTCAGTACAAAAAAGTGCACTTTTGTCAAATGTTAAAATCAAGGGGTCAAAGGGTGCATGTTTGTTCTGAAGGTCCAGATTAACACTGAAAGTATGCGTTTATTATTTTGTATAACTTATATATTGTTTATATATATAAGATATATATCTTCACGTCATCTGTTTTACGTGCCAGTATTTATCATTCGCCTTTTGTATATGTCCCATTCTTAACGCCGTAGGCGCCAGCGAGACATGTTCAGGACTTGCCCAGACATGCCCGGACAAGTGAGAGGCTAGAGCGCATTGATCTGTGTGGGTGAACAGGCTCAGTCCACAGGTAACCAGCTACAGAGTGTGTTGTGGAGAAGACGTTTGGTAGCAGTTGTAAACAGGACGGCAAGGCAACGTATCGTTATAGAGAGCCGAACGGCTAATTAGATACAACCATAATATTGTCGAGCCATTATTGGCACAGTATAGTGACTTGTGTAAGCGAAGTAACGTGGAGAGACTTATAGTTGAACCCAGCGACGTTCTGGACATAACTACTCATTGAAGACTTCCTGCGGGTTAGCTTTAAGTACAAACGGAGCTAACTAGCTATCATCCATGCCAACGGGCGTTGGACTAATAGCTATTAATCCTGCCATCGGGCGCTAGGAATACAAGGACCAGTCCGTACGAGACCCTCTTTCCCAGCGACGACATGATTATCCCACCAGTCTGCAGTTTCTCTGGAGTCGGAGCTCCAGAGAGAAGTACCGTCTCCATCTACCATCTTGCTTTTCCCTGTACTGCTTCGCTTCGTCTCCGTCTCACTCCATCCATTGATATTAAAGTAATAACAGGAGATCTGTGTTCATATTCTATGTATGCTTTCTATCCCTATTAAAGTGATTGTTTAACTCGGTTTCACTGTCCCCTCGCAGTTAATGGAGTGTCCGCCATTTTGTGTAACTATATTGTCTGGCTAACTAATATCTCTAGTAGTGGTTTAATCTAAACATTTAAATACAGTCAGGGTTGTGTAGCCCCTTAGCTACAATTGGTCCTTCGAGCCGGAGGGTATCAGTAATAATAATAATATTAGTGATAATGTGGCCAGCGGCGGACACTCTCCAATCGGCTCTCCCCCATTAGAGCGCCCTAGGCGCCAGCGTCAGCCCCCTCACCACTTGGAGGGCTACGTTGTAGATTTACCCCCTAGCTTATCTACGAGGACGTTAAGCAAGGATAACATTGGTAGCTCAAGTATGCCCAACCTTATCGACCTGTCAACCCCAGATGTAGAGACCCAAGCTAGTTTAAGTGAAACTGACTTAGCTTACGGGGGGGGGACAAGCGGGGCATGACTTGACTATACCCATAGAACGCCGCGCCCCCGAGATGGACCTCTGAGCGCATGAAAGTAAAGAACCTGCTTACGTTGCAGAGCAGCTAGCCGAGCGACTACAAAGCTTGGGTCTGCTGATCTTTGGAATTGGAATGATGATAGAATTCTTCCAGAGATGGCTTAGAGTAGACGACAGAGTACAGCAACTTGAAATGGGCCTGGTCTACAAGATAAACTACACCACTAAGGCCCAGTCCACACGATTACGGGTATTTTTGACAGAGGTTAAAAAAAAAAAATCCTCCGTACACATGAAAAAATAACCGCATACTCACGGCAACTGTAAAATCCGCTACCGAGTGATGTAATATACATGTACAATGCCAAAGCAATAGGAGGCGATGTAGTTTAAACATGAAGGCCATTTCAACCAATCAGAAGGGTTGAACGCGTCACTACGTTATCATTGCTACTAGGGCTGACCTAATCTTTTTTTGGAATTCGAAGCTTCGGGCCGAGATTCGATTTTAATTCGAAGCTTCGAGATAAAAAAAAAATATATAACATTTTAAATTTTTTATGTTGTGGGACTTGTACAGCACTTTGTTCAACTTTCTCAGTTCTGTAAAGTTTAAATCTTAGACAAACAAAACACTTTGTTTGCTTTCATGAAATATTGTATGCAGTCATTTGAGGCTTTATAAAAGCAGCACAATGAACACAAATCTGTCAGTGCCGAGTCCGACCTCATCTTAAATAACAAACAGCATTGCTTGTTGTAGTTAACAAAGAGGCAGAGTTGATTTTGCACCAAAAAAATTCATAAAAAATATCATCTTTTTTATTTATTTTTTTAATAATCGAATTCTATTTTCATATTCGAATCCCATACCCATCGAACGAAGCTTCGAAGTATTTAAGACAGCCCTAATTGCTACACAGGGGAACATCCTGCACAAAACAGAAACCCGCCATCTTTAAATTACCTCGCATGAACATTAGCATTCATTATTTGTTTGCAGCAAGAACAAAGTGCAATAAACAAAAAAGGATACATTCACTGTGTTCTGCCTCATTTGTTGATGAAACAAAACCAACATCAACACAATTTACCACCAAGAGTGGAGAGTTTAGTCTAGGGCTGGGCGATATATCGAGTATACTCGATGTATTGCGGCTTGTTCTACATGATATGTAGTAAATTACTATATCGTGAACATCGAGTATATGTTGTCAAGTCAAGTCAGTTTTATTTGTATAGCACATTTCCAGGCAGCGGCAGCTGGCACCAAAGTGCTTCACAAGCAAGTTGATAAAAACAAATTAGTGTGAGGCAAGGTATAAGATTAAAAGAAAGAAAAAAAAACATAGCAAAGCAATGAAAGCAACAAAAACAAAACAATATGGTGCAAGATATAGGATTAAAAACATAATAAAGCAATGAAAGTAATAAAAACTGGTAGGACACAGTAAAACAAAGAGGATAGAGGGGCCAGGGGTCTAGTGGTGGTTAAGTAGGGGGGAAGGCCAAGGAGAACAGGTAGGTTTTCAAGAGTGATTTAAAAGCCTGTACGGTCTGGGCAGTCCGTACGCTGAGGGGGAGGCTGTTCCACAGTCTAGGCGCTGCGGTGGAGAAAGCTCTGTCTCCCCTAGTCTTGAGCCTGGTTCTGGGTACCACCAATAGCATCTGGTCAGCTGATCTGAGTGATCGGTGGGGGGTGTGGCGGTGCAGGAGCTCGGACAGATAGGAGGGAGCCATGCCATTTAATGATTTAAAAACATTTAGTGCTAATTTAAAATCGATCCTGAAGCTAATAGGCAGCCAGTGGAGCGAGGCCAAAACTGGGCTGATGTGTTCGTGTTTTCTTGTTTTGGTGAGGAGGCGCGTGGCTGCGTTCTGCACCAGTTGTAGGCGGCGGAGGAGGGACTTGTCGATGCCCGTGTACAGAGCATTGCAGTAGTCGAGGCGGGTGGTGACAAAGGCATGTATCACCGTCTCCAGGTTACTTTGGGAGAGGTATGCCTTTGTCTTCGCCAGGAGTCTAAGGTGGTAAAAGCTGTTTTTCACTACGGCGCTGACCTGTCTATCGAATTTAAAATTACTGTTGAAGATGACCCCGAGGTTCCTGACAGAGGTGGAGAGGTTTGGGCCCAGGGGACCAAGTGCGTCAATGAGGGGGGGCGGGGGGGGGCACTATTAAAAACAATGACCTCGGTTTTCCCTTCGTTCAATGTCAGGGAGTTTTCGGACATCCAGCACTTGATTTCTGCCAGGCAGTCAAGCAGTGGTTCTATTGATGTCTTCCCTTGGGTGGGCTTTAAGGGGAGGTAAACCTGCACGTCATCGGCGAAGCAGTGGAATGAGATATTGTGTTTTGCCAAGATCTGGCCTAGGGGGAGTATGTATAGGAGGAAGAGAGTGGGACCCAATATCGAGCCCTGGGGCACCCCGCAGGTGAGGGGGGCCACAGAGGAAGTGAGATCACCGAGTTGGACAGAGAAGGTCCTATTACTCAGGTAGGACCGGAACCAGTCTAAGACGGGGCCCCTAAGGCCTACGTAATGCTCGAGGCGAGCTATAAGGATGTGGTGGTCTACCGTGTCAAAGGCGGCTGAGAGGTCAAGGAGTAATAGTAGGGATGAGTTTCCTGCATCAGCAGCTGTAATCAGGTCGTTTAAGACATGGAGGAGAGCCGTTTCAGTGCTGTGTCGTGGTTTAAAGCCAGATTGGAATTTGTCATGGATGTTGTTATGTTCAAGGAATGATTGTAGCTGTATGTAGACTATGCGCTCCAGGATTTTTGATAAAAATGGTAGTTGTGAGATGGGTCTAAAATGGCGAAGACAGAGGGATCGAGGTTGGGCTTCTTTATACGGGGCTGGACCACAGCGTGCTTGAAGGCAGCCGGGACACATCCAGTGCTGAGGCAAGCGTTTAGTAGTGGTAGTAATGTGAGGAGGACAGGGTCAGGTACTTCCTTTAGAATGCGTGAGGGGAGTGCGTCTGAGGGGCAATTTGTTGGTTGCAGGTGTTTAATGGCATCGGAAAGGGAGGAGAGGGAGACCGGGGCAAACTGGTCAAAAACAGCAGGCAGTGGGTGGGGGGGTAGGGGGGGCGCGTCTACCTTAATGATAAGCAAGCAGTGCAAAAATGCGGAAGCATTCGTCACCGCACGCCACTACGGTAAAGCGCCTTTCTTTTCAGGCCCGCTTTGGGAGCTGTCGTGCGGAAATAGGCTGTCTATTGCCATTCTCTTTGACAAACTCTAACCTTAACCAGCTCCTTAACAGCGCCTAAACTTAACCGTTCTAACCTTAACCAACTCCGAAACAATGCCTAACCTTAACCTTAACCTTAACCATGCCTAACCTTAACCATAGAAAGAATATTGCCATTCTCTTTGACAAACTCTAACCTTAACCAGCTCCTTAACAGCGCCTAAACTTAACCGTTCTAACCTTAACCAACTCCGAAACAATGCCTAACCTTAACCTTAACCTTAACCATGCCTAACCTTAACCGGCGAAAGAATACACGTTAAAAAAAAAATCACGTTAAAAAAAATATATTTTATGGGATTCGAACTCGCCAGCAAACGAGCTGTAGGATCCACAGCCATGCAGTGTTGCCAATTGAGCTATTTCTCGATACTGAATAAGGGGCGGTGACTTATATATATTGAGCTCCGCTCGTGTCGAACCAAGGCGGGATGCGCGGGCACCTCGCGCGAGCACGCCGGCGCACGCACGCACCTGAGCGAGCACGCCGCCGCCGGTGCACGCACCTGGGCGCTGGCCGGCGGAAAATGAAAGGCGCATTACCGCACGCCACTACGGTAGAATGCTTCCGCATTCTTGCACTGCTTGCTTATCATTAAGGAACAGGCAGGGGGGGCAAGGGGGAGAGAGATCTAAGGGCAGAGACTTTGCTGATGAAGAAGTGTTGGAAGCCTTCGCATAGAGCTAATGAAGGTACAATAGAGGGGGTGGCACAGGGGTTGGTGAGGGAGTTTAGGACTTTGAACAGGGCCTGGGGTTTGTTTGAATTTGCTATGACTAAGTTGGAAATGTAAGCTGTTTTTGCAGTTTTGACAGCCGTTTGGTAGATGGACAGAGCGCTGTGTACAGGGAGCGAAATTAACTTTTTGACTCACCGGCCAGTGGCGGGTAGATGGGAAGAGTCTACCCGCCAAGCATATTTCTTACCTGCCAAAATTTTTTTGATTAAAAAAATATATATATATATTTTATATACATTTTTTTTTAAATAAAATATATATTATATAATCATACTTGTAGTTGTATTATCTGCGAGACATCGCCACCACGCAATAAGTCAAAATGCTTGCTATCTGCAAACAGCTCCACTGTCTGTGTGTATACTTGAGTAGCCTCCAGCTCCAGCAAGGATTCTCCGGCCCTGCAGCTAGACCCTATATTCAGCTAGACCCTACATTCAGCATGCAAGGATTCTCCGGCGATGCAGCTGGACCCTATTTATAACGTTACCGTTCTTTTGTCAAATCACATTCAACATGCCCTCAGCTAGAATACGCATTCAATCAATGTTATAAGACATTGATATCAGGAGCTATCTGTAGCTACTGCTAGCCCGGTAGATAACGTTAAGACAATTTAGTTTACTGGGACAGATGGATCATCTAACGTGAGCTAGCTAAGCTAGCTAACGAGGGAACGGAGGTATTATGCACTCGAGTAGACTATTGCTGGAGCATTTGTTGATATCAGCAGCTATCAGTAGCTAGCCAGCTAGATACCGTTAGACAATGCCTCAGGGTTAGAAATTAAAAAAAATTTTCAAGGGCTTTTTTTGCCCCCCTTAATTGATTTTCGGGGGCTTTTTTGTATTTCGGGGGCACAACATTTTTATAATGAAAATTAACATAAAGATTATAAAACATTGTTGACACTTTTTTTTACAGTCTTCGTCCCTATGTTTGATAACGTAATGTTAATGTCTCCATATATAGGGCTCTACGCTAATCAAGTGTGTGTCCTTTTTCATGCGTTGGTACTGTGACAGATTGGGTGAGGTTGAGAGAGTCAATGAGATTTAGGAAATCTCGCGACAGGGGATGTGATTCGCAACACACATGGATATTAAAATCGCCGCATAGGAGAATGTGATCGTATCTAACCATCAGTCCGGAGAGGAAGTCCATGAAGTCATTTAAAAAGTCCTTGTTGTATTTAGGCGGGCGGTATATGACGGCGCAGAACACGACGGATGAAGTTTAGTTCAAAAGATTGAACTTCGAAACTAGTGTACTTCACTGCCGGCTGTGACAGGCGGCAGTGGAACGTGGATTTGAACACCGAGGCTATTCCACCCCCTCTGCCCGAGGGGCGAGGAGTGTTGAAGAAAGTGCATTCGGGGGGGAGAAGTTCAGAGAGCGGCAGTAGCTCGCCAACTTGGAGCCACGTCTCGGTAATGAACATGAAATCCAGGCCACAGGAGGTGAAGAAGTCATTTATAATGAACGTTCTGTTGGCTATCGACCTAGCATTCAACAGGGCTAAGTGGAAGTTTAGCTCTGGGCTAGCCGGCGGTGGGGCGCACTCCAGCCGCCGAAGGACATCAAAACACACACCACCGCTCGGCCTGCGGGCCCATGGAATACAGCGCTGATGCGGGGGTCCCGCGTCAGCCCAAGGGGAGCAGAGCCAGGCGAGGGGGTTACGGCAGACAGTCTCGGTCCCGAGAGTGGCGGCAGGGGCTCGGGAAGAACAGCACAGAGCCAGCGGTCTCTGGGGAGCAGAGAGCGTTTGGCTGCAGGGAGATGACATCCATCATAGAGGGGACCGACGTTGATCCTGGACGAGGAGGCCAGCAGGTAGGCCTTGATTTTGACGTGTACACCACCTCGTTTTCCCCTTCTCCTGTAACGTTTTTTACGTAGGGAGGCACAGGGAGGACGGCGTAGGTGAGCAGGTATATTCAGGAGAACGGGGGGGAGACTTGTCACTTTCTCACCCAAACAATGTGATGAAAGCGTTTCGCTGAAGGCTCTTAGATTTAAAAGAGCTTGTCGATCATAAACCAGTAGGGTGGAGATGTCTCGGCAGAAGATAGATAGAAGCAGAGTAATAACAAGCAGGAGACTAAGCGGACAGTACCGACGAGGCCGACGGCTGGCCGACACAGGCGCCATCTTGCTTCGGGGGCGTGTCTCTGCAAAAGCAAAAGGTCACGTCGCGGCTGAGATGAGACTTGCTTTAGCGCAGAGCTTTCCTCTCATTTCATTATAGACAGACCAGCGCGGACCTTCAATGACATGCAATTGTAATTTCATTAGACAGACTAGCGCGGACCTTTAATGAAATGCAATTTAATTGACGTGAGCAATGGGCTAACGTTAGCTGCTAACTTATCCCATGACTAGGCTAACTAGCGTTAGCTGCTAACCCTAAAACTTCGAGATGAAGCCACGTTACAAGCCCAAGACTTCCCTGGCTCGCATTAGGACTAGTGTTGTCAAAAATATCGAAGTATCGATGCATATCGATACTGAATATTTAAAATGGTTTCGATACTCATTTCCCGAAATACCGATACTTTCTGCAGTATCGGTACCAGCTGGCGAGTGTTCTACCGCAAGTTGTTGACGCGCTGTTAAGAGCACGCTTGCCCCTCCGCTAGGGGTGGACGGTATGGTCTAAAATGTATATCACGGTATAATTTGAAGCATAGACGGTAATGGTATATATCACGGTATCAGTGTTTCCGTTAGAATATTTTTTTTTGCCTGATAGGCAGGCTATATAAAGAATGACATCCTCAAGGCATGTAGATTTATAATATTTTAACTTAAAACTAGGCTACTTTTGCGTATAAAGTCATTATATTCCAAATAAAATAAGTCCAGAGTCGAGACTCCGTGCTGCTCCCATTGCAAACAGCGAGGCTGGATGCTGGATTTTGCTAGAAGCATATGTAGCTGCAGAGCCGCAGAACCATGGGCGCTTTCAGGAGCCATTGGCAATTCAGCCGTTGGGTGGGGGGGCGCTGTTGAGCGGGCCTGTGACCAGACCTAAAAGCGCCCATGGTTCTGCGGCTCTGCAGCTACATGCTATTCGCAACGCCACTGCTGCAGCCGTCCTCCCGCTGTAGCCGTCGTTATCATAACACTACACACATATCATAATGTTTACAGCAAACTGTAGTTGATCACCAGGTATGTTTTATTAACGTAGAATAATTCATATAAGAAAAACGATAGGGAAATCCCTTACCTTTCTCCACTGGTTAAAAATGCCAGGAACTGAAATTGAAACTTGCTGTGCGCCGCGGTGATATGTGTTTATTATGAAATGACAATTGCGTGTTGACACGCCCACTGCGCCAAGCCTCCTAAATAACTTTTTCCAGTTTGCACATATCTATTATCTATGACTAATTCTATCTATTTTTAGGGGCAAATGCGATTGAAATAGTCGCGCTGTGGTTACATGACGTCATTGCTCTTTTAGAGCTGCTCTACCGGTTACACGGTATAGTCAAAATCCATACCGTAGAGCAAATTCATACCGTTTATACCGTATACCGTTTATACCGTCCACCCCTACCCTCCGCCTCCGCCTCCTTCAGCCCTCCCCCTCACAGAGCCGTCTTCAGTTTGTAAACAAACATTTTAGCTGAAGATGGCAAATGCAGAGCCTCCACAACTTGTGCTTGTGGATAAAGAAAACAGCAGAAGTGCTGTTTGGAGGTACTTCGGGTTTGAAGTAAACAACGAAGGACAAGCTAAAGATGCACCAATGCTATTTGCAAGCGGTGTTACAGAGCAGTGCCAACGCTAATCTCCATAAAGAAATGAAAGCGGTTCGTGACAGCTGCTCTTTCAATGTCACTGTGACTGAAGCATTAAACCATTAACTCTAGTTTAATACATGATACGTTGTCCAGCGCCTCATGATGGCAGCTAACTCGTATGCGTGCTGGAGGGGGAGCCAAGGCTGTCTCGTCAACCCCCAGCCCCCCCCCCCCCCCCCCCCCCCCGGGTGCTCCGCGCCAAACATGGCAGCGGTAATATGCATACGTCTGTCTCAAAGAGTCCTGCATGTATAACAAATGCGCATGTTGGTGAATTTATGACTGTGTGCCATTATTACTATCAATGTAATAATTGTGGAATATTACTATAATGAGCTGTATGTTAAATCTCGTTGTGACAACTGTAACAATGACAATAAAGATCTATTCTATTCTATTCTAATGATGGCGCATAATATCAACAGCTGATTCGTTGTTAGTAACGTTACAGCTTTCAGCTAACGTTAGCTACTGCTAGCCGTTAGCTCCGTTAGCTTAGCTGGCCACTTATAATTACTGCATGGAAACGGAGTAACGGTAACGTTTAAACGTTATGTCGAGGTCATACAATACTACAGTCGACATAAGGTTAACGTTACCCCGTTTTCATGAAGTGTTTAAATAGCAGCAATCTTGTTGAAAATGTAACGTTACTAACTGCTCCGAGCATAGCCTCTCTCTCTCTCTCTCGTTATCTTTAAATAAAAATCGAAACTGTTACTAACTTTAATACAAACAGTTCAGTTTGTCAGGTACATGCAACACCGATTACAGTGTTTACATCTGTCTGCTTGAGAAAATACCATGTTCTGCATCTGCAATAAAAATTATTGAAGTGAGATGAACAGTTATTTTTAAATGTGTGATCTAAAGATAAACAAAGGGTTTTAAAAGTGTTATATTTATCTTCTCTTATAGTACCAGAGAGAAGCTGAGGAGAATCAACCAGCAACAAAAGCTAAATTTGTTTAAAAACAAATATATATATATTTATTATTATTATTATTATTATTTTTTGGTATCGAAATGGTATCGAAGTATCGATACTTTTCAAGGTATCGTATCGAAGTCGAAATTCCAGTATCGTGACAACACTATTAGGACTGGCAATTGTTTTTGACATTGGGCCTAACAAAATTAATAGTTGGTTTCAGGTTGCCGACCGACCCTGCCGATTTAGGTGCGACCCAATATATTTTATGAGTTGTAAAAGAAAATTATAAAAAAAATTTTTTTTTTTTTTTTTTTTTAGAATAAAGTTTCATAGAAATCTTAGTCAAACATTTAGTATTATGGATATTAAACATGCTGGCAGAGTACATGCATCCATGTTGTTGTGAACATTTTAATTAAATAAAGAAATTCCCTATCCATAGTCGCCGTGGGAAAGAATAAAATAAAAAAATTAAATAAATTCCCTACCTACCCATGGCCAAACTGACAACCAACCTGAAACCAACTACGGTATTAATTTTGTTAGGCCTTGCTATGTCTATACATTGGTTTCTTGTTCTAATGCATTTATTTCTATAGACCAGTGACATGCAATATAATTGACGCGAGCAATGGGCTAACGTTAGCTGCTAAGTTATCCCATAAATAGGCTAAGCTAATTAGCGTTAGCTGCTAACCCTGGAAGTGCTCAAAGCGGACTCCACGACACTAGTTCCATTCGTGAGGAAAGGGGGTGGGTTATATTGACGACGCTTGACAACAGAGGTTTAAAGATAACTTCATATTTATTGGTTATTAGTTTATATTGGGCATCCAGTTCCATCTCTGTGTGTTAAACTCTTCCTGTTGACGTTCGAGTGTGACATAATCGCCTACGGCAGCTTATACGCTCAAAACGCGAACCTAAAACAAAATCCAGGGGGGGGTGGCTGGCTCTCTTGCGCGTTCTCGCTCTCTCTCTCTCTCGCTCTCTCTACATTCAATGATTTAAAGTAGCCAAACGTTACAGTATAAATACTAACTGGATAGTTGATGATATAAACATTTAAGTCAGCTATAGCTATTATCCCTTTGTGTGTGATTATAATTTTCTCAGAGTAGTGTGTATATATATATATTAGGGGTGTAACGGTACACTCGGTAGAGTGGGGGGAAGTTTGGCTTTCCATGTTCCACTCAGGGGTGATGTAGTGTGCAGTAACTAATTGTACTGTAGGGCTGTCAACGAATATTCTATATTGAAATTAATAATCGACTTGTAAAAAAATTAAATAATAATAATTATTATTATATTAGATTGTGGAAAAAAAAGGGGCGGCTAGGTGGCGCAGTGGGCAAGGCGCTCGCCACCAACGCAGGAGATGCTGGGTTCGAGCCCAGCTCTCTGCGTTGCTACCATCTTGGCTGGTCGTTCATACTAATACAATTGGCAGTATTAGGGGGTGGGAAGCTGGTGGGTTGTGATCGGACGTTGTGGACAGCGACTCCTACAGGTCGGCTGGTGCGCCTGCGCAGTAGAATCAGGAAGCGACGAGGGCGGCGTGTCCCTCCCACGCAGACCCTCGCCGCTGAGAGATCGCGCTGTGCAGGTGAAAAGATGCAACGGCTGCCTCCTTGAGTACCGGAGGGGACACGTGATGCAAGGCTTCGTCCACATTGCAGCCGGCTTGTGGGAGGCATGGCCTAACAGCGTTTGAGACAGGGGAGGGTAGAATTGGACAATGCGAAATTGGGGACGGAAGAAAAATAGAAAAATGGGGAGAAAAAGTAGATATCGGTGGGCGGTTGTTACTAGTGGTTAACATACCGTTGTATTCGTTCGGTACACTACACAGCCGTTTGGTACGGTACAGTACACACTGAAACTTGTTCGGTTCGGTACGGATACGTGTACCTTTACACCCATAATATATATATATGTGTGTGTGTTTGGCTAAAGTGGATAGAAAACACAGTACTGTGCAAAAGTCTTAGGCACCCAAGAGTTTTTATATAAATTGTCTTGGATGTAAATACATTTATTAATGTGTCGGTAGACTACTCTTAGTACATTTTCATTTAATAATTTTTTAAAGCATCTTCATGGTTTAATAATGTAAACATATGTTGCAGGGACTTATTATAATCATCATATTGGTGTGACTGTATGCAACAAAGGGTTAAATCAAGCATTTTTAAGTGCTTTAGAGGAAATGTCAAAATATCGTGATATATATTGTGTATCGTGATATGGCCAAAATTTTTCGCAATATCATTTAGAGGCCATATCGCCCAGCCCTAGTTTAGTCTCACAAAAATATCGCTGATTTTGTTAGCTTACGTGCTAATGTGATTGGGATATACCCAGGGGAGGAAATTAGGCCACTTTACTCGCCAAATGCGAGTATTTTTTAGGTTTGGCGAGTGATTCATGAAGACCACTCGCCAGTCTGGCGACTAGTAAACAAAACGAAAAAAAACATTCTGCAATCACGATCACTGGCAAACGGTGCTCGTCTTCTGAGTGCTCGCTTTAGTTGACAGTGCCACGAGAGCACTGCACAAGACCTGCGGACATATAGAATGTTTAATAAAAATTCCCGCAGTACTGGCCAACCCGCGGCGGACATATAATGTTGAATAAAAGTCCTGCGGTACTGGCTATCAGTCAAGGGAGCACTCGCAAAACAGATAACGTTAAACACAGCAGAACTTAGAAGATGGAAAACAGACAGACTGACCAACAGGGAACTGCATCCAACCCTAGTACAACCCTTGAGTATAAGTTACTAAGGACACATTTAAATCACAGAGGTGTAATGTTAGTCTATTGGAACTGTATACAGTGATTAGCTTCTAGTTAACGTTTTAGCTATAGCTGCTTGCTAGCTAATGTTAGCCCCGTGTGCGCGTGTGCTCAAAGCCATAGATATCTATGCTCAAAGCAGCCAGCCACATGTTAGCTAGGTGTATCTGTTATGACTATATAATGTTTCCAAAAACGCACCGGACTACGACGTAAGGTTAGACATTTTATTTCACGCTCAAAAGCCCCTGGCTTGCACATCGCAGTCACGAAAGGGGCTAGCTCAACCAGTGCACAACAGCACACCAACCCAACTGACGATACCAGAACACTTGACGGTACTTCACAGCACTGTCGTAAGACCACCGTGCCGTCTTAAAGGCACAGTGAACACCGTTGTGATGCCTACCCAGATGCATACACAACATTGACGCGGCTTGACAACCGAGGTTCAAAGTTAACTTGATTGATTGATTGAAAACTTTATTAACAGATTGCAGAATGGGTGGTACAATACAGTACGGCTCAATACACACAATAGACCTATCTCAAACCCTGCCCCTTTTCTTGATCCTCCAATCACAGCTGTCGCTTACCTCGGACTTCCTCGTACAAACTTTGTTTCGTCTTGTTTACATCAGGGTCCCCCATTTTCAATTCATCATAACATATGACATACACGACATACAGATAGACAGTCTATTTCACATCTATCTATACACTTCACAACATACTTCGGTTTTTTTCTTTCACTGCCCAACTAGGGGTGGGAATCACCAGTTTCATCATGATACGATACGATATCGATTCTTTGGACAACGATACGATATTTGCCGATATCACAAAGTCTCTCACGATACAATACGATACGATTAGATTCAGGTGCCTGCGATCGATATGAGATGATATCATATGCCCATTTAACACAATCAGTAACATTTAGATCAACAAAAAAAGGTAATGGAAAATATCATTTGACATTTGTATTTTTGAGCTCTTCCAGACATTTAAAGGAAAATCAATCTATTGTTTTTAATACAAATAGACCTCCTGTTCACTGTAAAGTGCCACGTTTTTATATATTGAGCTTTAAACTTTAAGCTACATTTTTTGGAACTCAAAACTCACAACCTCCCTCTCCCAAACCGTTCCTACAACAATTTGTTGATGTTGCATGATCATGTATAGGCCTACATTTATTATGTATTATATTGTTTATGTTTAAATAACATTTAAACATCAAACTCCTCTGACCTCATCTGGTCTTTCCAAAGACGCGCGCACACACACACACACAGAAAGGGAGAATGCTATGCTGTAACATCTACACACACGGAGCTACTGCTGTTGTTCTTGGGCGGATATGAGACTCGCCACAGGATTTTCAAAATAAGAGTATCGATATGAATCGATCTTATTACATCGCATCGATCCGATTCGATTGTTGATAATTACATCGATGTATCGATCTGGATCGATGTATCGTCCCACCCCTATGCCCAACCCAGTCCAACCCAGCATCTTTCACTGCCCAGTTCAGCCCAACCCAGTCCAGAATAGATCCCTCTTTCATGTTAATATGTTTTATGCTAATATTGTGAAGAGTAGAGACACTGTTATTAATGTTTTATGCTAATAAATATTTTAAAGAGTAGAGACGGTGTGATTATTACTATGATTGAAAATCTATTTAGACGAAGGCATACAAAGAAGTAATTATCACAATTAGCAATACATTTTTGGCTGGTAAAAAATCTGTTTGGCTGGTAAAAAAAAATCTGATACTCGCCAGTTGGCTGGTAAGCCAAAAAGTTTGTTTCCTCCCCTGGATATACCTTTATAATAGTTAGCATTGCGGCTAGCGTACATAGCGTACAAAGGTCGCTGATTTTTGTTGGCTTAGTTACGTGTGGTTAGCTGGTGAGGCGCTGGTATCGTGGAATGGAGTGGAAATACTTTAATCATCACGTCATTAATTAATAGATAATTGTCATTTCCAACATAATTTAATGCTTAATAACGTTACACATGGGGAGACTAGCTTGCTAACGTTAACGCTAGTAGAATGAATGGATGAAAACTTTATTTAACAGATTGCAGAATGGGTACAATATGGCTCAATACAAACAATTGTTAACACATTAATTGCCAATAACGAGTATACTAGTTATTGGCCGCCATGAGTGCCAACAACGAGTAAACTCGTTGTTATGATCGTTATTTCTTTTATTCGCTATTGGCATTCATAATTCATCCAGGAAGCCTCCGGGAGCCAGCTGGACCCTGTTTGATATTGCAACGCCTCAATACCGCCGCCTGGTGGATTCCGGGCGAGTTACACTCTACTCTAAACCAGGGCACGAAATTAACTTTTTGACTCACCGGCCAGTGGCGGGTAGATGGGAAGAATCTACCCGCCAAGCATATTTCTTACCTGCCACATTTCTTTTGATAACATTTTTTTATTTTTATTTTATATACTTATTTTTTCTTTATAAAATATATATATATATTATATAATCAGGGAGCGAAATAAACTTTTTGACTCACCGGCCAGTGGCGGGTAGATGGGAAGAATCTACCCGCCAAGCATATTTCTTACCTGCCAACTTTTTTTTGATAACATTTTTTTTATTATTATTTTATATAAATTTTTTTTTAATAAAATATATATATTATATAATCATACTTGTGATTGTGTTATCTGCGAGACATCGCCCCCTCGCTGTCTGCAAACAGCTCCACTGTCTGTGTGTATACTCGAGTGGCCTCCAGCTCCAGCAAGGATTATCCGGCACTGCAGCTGGATACATCTCCGTCTGAGTCGCGTAGTTGATGATGTCACACACAGACTAAGATGTCAACAGAACACACGGAGCCTGGTGGATGCATGAAGCGATATAAATAAACCAATAGCCAATAAATGTGAAGTTATCTTTGAACCCCTGTTGTCAAGCCTCGTTAATATAACCCCTTTCCTCACTAATGGAACTGGTTTTGTGGACTCGCTGACTGTGCTTTGAGCGTTTCCAGGATTAGCAGCTAACGCTAATTAGCTTAGCTTAGTTAGCTCCCTACAGTGCAAGCAGGCACCACGGGCAGTCAAATAAAATTTGGTCGTAAGACCAAAACACACTGCAGTTTTAATTATTTTACATGACTATTTTGTGACCCGCCAAATGGCGGACAGACCTCTCAGTGGCACACGCCAAACCTAAAATCTGGTCGCCAATGGCGGGTGGCGGGCTCTAGTTTCGGGCCCTGCTCTAAACCAGAAGTGGCGCTCTGTGCATTGGGGAAAAAGCTCTGCCAGAGATATGTTGTTACGTGGATCAATATACACACCTCGAGTGCATTGGATCGCTTTCGAGACGCAAGAATCAATATGCTTTCAGCGTTTATTGCGTCATACAAACGGAAAATGGATCTAGCAGATCGACGTCAAATAATTGGAATTTCTTTTCTCCAGACGCATCGGCCAGAGGTAAGAGGAATCTAATGTTATTTCCAGCTCGATTGTCCATTTATTTCATTGCAATCTGTCCGATCAACGTATGGTGTCTTACTAAAGAAAGCCGTTAGTGACAATCAAGGGATCATAAACGACCCCCCCCCCCCTGTAGCACCCACTCCCCACACTTTATATTTATTAATGAAGGATTGCACTACAACCCGTACACCTTACTGTAAATTGTACCTAAATTGTACCTCATCCCATTTCTGCTTTGCACTATATAGTACTGTACATTAGTACACTGCATAGTATTGTATATTATATGGTAACTCAGAACATTGTACATATGTCTATACCGAACACTGTGACCTCATTTTCTTCTTCTAAATTACATGCTATACTATGTTATTTGATACTATCTTGTCTAGCACAGTCTCTGGAGTGTAACAGTAAGAAGCATTTTGTATGAAAGTATTCTGTACTTCTGTATGACAACTATTAAAGAAACTTGAAACTTGAGAAACTTGAACCTTTCCTACACGCATGATGGAGCATAATGTATAGCGATCATATGCATTTGAAATCTTTAATATAGCGTGCATAGGGACGAAACGCCAATCGATAATGTATAATACGCGTCGGGGCCTATAACGCGCGTTCTAGGAATAAAAACATACTTATATTCTCGACGGTACTAACACGACAATGTATGAATGGAAAAATATAACGTTCCCACATCCGGAAAGATAGATACCCGATGTTGAATGGGCCATAGTAATGTCGATATAGCTATAATATTAAAAAAGTTATAGCCCTGCAAAGAAGGTGAGCCACTCCGGGTTACAGCACTGGCAGAGAGTGGTAAAGATGGGCATACTGCATGGCACCCAATGTGTTAAGGGGATGCAGACCAGAAAAATACTTTCGTCTTGTTTATATCAGGGACCCCCGATATCGCTCGCTATTGATTGTTTACTGGTGATGGTGGCCAGGTCTAATATCTGGACGATACGTTTCGAACAAAAGTTTGTTACAATCATTTTCATATAACGCTACTTGCCACAGCTCTGCCGTAAACACTGGAAATAATCTCGGTTACTATGTCTACACGCAACCACTGAAACCGGGATTCTCCCACAACGTCACCCTGTACTCGGTTTTAAATGATCACGGTTGCAGTGTTCCAAAAACCCGGTTGTGTCTGGACGAACAGTGCAACCGCGAACATTAAATCACGGTTACATAAAACCCCGCATTCGTGTGGACTGGGCCTAAGGTACCCATGTACATCTCAAAATACTTCCCAAAGGTCAGTGAATACCACGACCACAACACCAGAGGGAGCTCCACAAATCATGTTAAACCCAGATTCGGCTCAAACAAGGGACTAAACGCATTTCGCAATTATGCCACATCAATGTGGCACGCCCTACCCACAGCTGTAAAGGAATGTGAATCACTACCCACCTTCAAAACCACTCTAAAAGAGCACCTATGGGAGACTGCAATTCGAAACTGGCCCCTGTAAATGTCCAAACTAGGCAGGGCTGTACGCTAAGCTTTTTCACTAGGGGCACACTTGCCCCTAAATGAGAAATTTAGGGGCAAAAAATATTTTTTAGGGGCAAATTTTTAAATAACAATTTTACCATTATTTATATTGATTGTTTTTTATTTAAAAAAAAAAGAGAAAAAAATTATTTTATATAATTTTTTTTTAATAAAATATATATATTATATAATCATACTTGTAGTTGTATTATCTGCGAGACATCGCCACCACGCAACAAGTCAAAATGCTCGCTATATGCAACCAGCTCCACTGTCTGTGTGTACTCGAGTAGCCTCCAGCTACGGCCAGGATTCTCCGGAGTTGCAGCTGGACCCTATACTGTAGCCTCCAGCTACGGCCAGGATTCTCCGGCGCTGCAGCTGGACCCTATTGACTATATTCAGCGTGCCCTCAGCTCGAATACGCATCGAGTCAGTGTTATAAGACATTGATATCAGGAGCTATCGGAACTATTTAGTTTAATGGGACGTTTCGTTTTGAACAGTAAGCTAACGCGAGCTATCATGCACTACTATAGACTTGCTGGAGCATTTGTTGATATCAGTAGCTAGCGGCTGGCAGGCTCACCGAGGTCCCCACTAGAGACTAGTGTTTACAACAGCCACGGGTGCGCTGGAGGAGAAGGCGCAGCAGACGCCGCAGCTCTCTCCGTGTGTCTTGAGTTCAGTTCAGTTCGGCTCACTATAGGAGGTCAAACGCGTCGAAAATATGAAGCAATACTAACTTTACTTTTCTTCATAGCTAAATCAGACAGTCAGCCAGTCTATCAGAGTGAGTGCTCAGTCGATTGTTCCCGCTGATCATACCTGCTGAGTGCTCACTGCTCAGCTCGCGTGAGTGACGGCATCGCGTCATCACACGCCTTGGATAATTTAGGAGTGAAATGCGAATGCAAGGCTTGAAAGCACTACTCGCAAGCCCGCCCCCAGATAATATTTACCAATCGCAACGGCCAATTAAAGGGGCAATTCGCGACCATCTCGTCGCACTGTACAGCCCTGAAACTAGGGGTGAATTTATATTGATGGCCTTCTAATTTGTTTATTTATTTATTTTAAATAACTGACACTTTTCCCTTTGATAAGAAATCCAGCCATGTTCCTTTCATTGTATTTCAAATACTGCACTTTAATTTCAAGCGGAAAACGTTGACAAATGTAGCCTATATTTTTCAGTCAGTTCGGTCTTTGTGTGCCAAACATTATTTAAGGCTGTAAACACTGTAACACTGTAAACCTTTTTTTTTTTTTTTTTTTTTTATAAATGAGAAGCATGTTTAGATTTGAGTGTTAATTTATTTTTTAATAAAAACAACGTATATCGAATAGGGATGCACGATAATTATCGGGCCGATGCCAGCAATTATGACGTCATCCCGATAAACCCGATAAAAGTATTGATAGCTCCGATAATAATTATATTTTATTAATTTTTTTACACTTTTTTTTTTTTCATGTCAACGTTCACACCAGTGCATGTGAGCGGATCGGAGCGTGAGCGGCGCGGGGCGCGGAGCGGCCGGTTTTGACGTGAGCGAGGAGTGGGTTTTAAAATGAGTCGGCGCGACGTCCGGAGCGAGAGTTCTCCTCCGCTCCAATCCACTCCAGGCCGCTCACAGTGGTTTAACACTGATGTAATATATACATGCAGTACAATGCCAAAGCAACAGATGGCGATGTACAAACATGAAGGCCATTTTCAACCAATGAGAAGGGTGAACCTGTGATAGGCTGTTCGTTCAGGCTTTGTCACTGTAGAGACGCCCACACTCACTCCAGTTGAAAAAGTATCGACGCCATTGTTGTTGACGTTAGCTTACATGCTAACGTTAATGGCAGCGACCATAGCATTGTGGCTCGGCTAGCCTATCATCGCTTAATAGAGATAGTGAATGGATAAACAACGTTATTTAACATTGCAGAATGGCTACAATTACAATGCGGCTCAATACAAACAATTGTTAAGGGGCCCAGGGGGTGTAGACTGTTGTAGTTTGAGCTCATTTACACCATGCTCCAAAAAAAGAAGAAAAAAAACTGCCGAGCGATCTGGCGCGGGGAGCGGGGAGCGCTCGATTCAAGGTGAGCGGGGAGCGAGCGGAGAGCGACTTGGGGGCGGGGTCAACATGAGTGATTAGCGGAGCGGACCAAGCTTTAAAGAGCGAAGAGCGGATTTCTCGGCCGCGCCGATCCGCTCACGTGGTCTGGTTCACACGCACAATATATGATTACTTAGGATTTGACTTGATTAAACAACAAAGCAGACGGGGCAATGGCAAGCCGAAAACGGTCAAAAATGTGGTTAATTGAAGTTTGGATTTTTCTTTTTACAACTGAGGTAGGTAGATTACATTTTTAGAGACTAAAGTACCGAAAAAAGTTATCGATATCTGGGTCAAAAATCAATATCGTGCACCCCTAATATCGAACCGAACCGAAAACCGTGACCCCAAAACCGTGATACGAACCGAACCGTCTATTTTGTGAACCGTTCCACCCCTAGTCCAAACCCAACCCCCTCCAATGTACAGTTCCCCCCCCCGCCTACCCAACCACCCCACCCAACCACCTCCAATGTACAGTTTCCCCACCTACACAACCCCCACCTACCCAACCTCCTCCAATGTACAGTTTCTTCCCCCTCAAATGTATACTCTTTTTAGACTATTTTTGTACTCATAAACAGTACTGTATATTTGTATATCTGGTATGTCATAAATGTCTAGATGTAACAGTACTAGGGGTGGAACGGTTCAAAAAATACACGGTTCGGTTCGTATCACGGTTTTGTGGTCACGGTTTTCGGTTCGATTCGATACGTTGTTTTTTATTTAAAAAAAATTTAACACCAAAAATGTAAACATGCTTCTTGTTACAAAGGGTCAGATTAAACCGAATATATATATTTATTGCTTGATATCCCTTGTATAATATTTGTATATCGTTTGATATCCCTTGTATATTCTTTGTATATATACACGGAATATCCCTTTACCTAGGTACAAACCAGACCATAATATTCGTTCTCCTATTGGACAGCGACCCCTAGGCGCCAACGACCATACCCCCAATGGCGAGTTCAAAGCCACCGCCAAGGCATGTCTTAACATGTCCAGGTTTGCGCAGTAATACGAGACAGAACTGAGGTTGGCACTAGATAATTCACCTTACGTATAAATACGTCGCAGGTGGATACAGCAGTAGTTGAGTACCAAAACGTTAAAGCCTTCACCACGAGTCAACGACCAAGTGAAGTGAGCAACTTTGCGTCTAAATAGAGCACTTATAACATGTGCGAATAGGATAGTAAAAGTGTCAGAGTTTAGTGAAATAACGTCAAGTTCAACCTAGTTTAATGTGAAGTATAGTACACCGGAGAACCTACACCGGCGAATGCAGAGCCTTTTCCGGCTGGATTATATTGCTTTGGTACCGTGGCTGCTGGAGCAGAGAACCGTCTACCCCACTGCTGTGTGGGATCTACCCCTGTGAGGAGCACCCTCGAGCCTGCCTCTAGGACCACAGAGGCTGGCTAGCTTTCATCCATGCTGTCGCGCATACTTGGATTATAGCTGCTGCTTTGTCTGCCGATCGAGGGGAGTATATGTACCGCCTCCCGTAGCTGGAGCTTATTTATTCCTCGTTGACCCAGACTTTGCTCCCGAACATTCCTCTGTAGGGATGGGAATCGAAAACCGGTTCCCATTGGGAACCGGTTCCTAATTGGCCGATGCCTGGAACCGTGTGGCTCCTGTGACTTTCGATTCCCTTATCGCTGCCTACAGTTGCGCAATAACGTTACGTTAGCATGTAGCCATGGCAGACTCTATTTGATTCCTTAAGGGCTCGAAATTGCCTGGGTTTTGGTAATATGCTCCCGAAATGCTCCCGCTGTTTGGCTACTTCTATGTGCAGTGAAAACTACTTGAATGCTTTAGAACCTAGTCATTGATTTAGATCAGGGTGAGCTAAAATTAGCCGCGGAGCTAACGTGAGCTAACGTGAGCTAACGCTATTTAATCAAGCTCACAAAGAGAGATAAACAGCTGACAGCGGATAGTACAGGTACAAATACAATAAAACAGCAGGTGGGGGCTGTTGTGTAAACCGGCTGTTGTGTAAACCTTGTACTCTTTAGTTCACATATAATGAGAGACGTGAGTGCTTGTTTACAAGTCTGTAAGCCAGTTAGCCAGGAAGTACAGTGGTGCAACATACAAATGTGTCCGTGTAGCAACACAAGCCAATACATAAAGGACAGGGGCCCGGGGAGGGAGCTCTCTCTCTATCTCTCTCTCTCTCTCTGTGTGTGTGTGTGTGTGTGTGTGTGTGTGTGTGTGTGTGTGTGTGTGTGTGTGTGTGTGTGTGTGTGTGTGTGTGTGTGTGTGTGTGTGTGTGTGTGTGTGTGTGTGTGTGTGTGTGTGTGTGTGTGTGTGTGTGTGTGTGTGTGTGTGTGTGTGTGTGTGTGTGTGTGTGTGTGTGTGTGTGTGTGTGTGTGTGTGTGTGTGTGTGTGTGTGTGTGTGTGTGTGTGTGTGTGTGTGTGTGTGTGTGTGTGTGTGTGTGTGTGTGTGAGACAGAAGTCAGAGGAATAACAACCTGTTATTCAATAGATTAAATTAGTTTAAGAATAAAAAAATAAATACATTTTAAGAGAATCTCAAATACATTATTTTATTTAAGTGTAGGCTATAGTTAATGTTTTATTTTTTACAGTTTTTGTATTTTTCTGACATGGGGGCTCAACAATAAATGACAATCAGAAATGTCAAGTTGCATGTTGTTATTCTAACCAGCTTAGACCCCGACGCTCTGCATCTTCTGGCCGCCTCAGACCTACTCCTATCCGAGCTCCGGGAGGGTCATCAAAGAGAAGTCGCCTATTCTCAGTCCTTGCCCCACAATGGTGGAATGAACTACCCACCCCAGTTAGGACAGCCGAATCACGTCCAATCTTTCGCCGTCGACTAAAGACGCACTTCTTCAACCATTATCTGAATAAAAAAAAATATATCTAACCCTAACTAACCGTACTGTCATGCACTTGTCCTAATAAACTAACCTACACTGTAGCACTCAACACTTTGATGAACATTGTTGCTCAGCTGATAGAGTTGTGCCCTTCCTGATGGCTTGTCGTACAGAACTTGTAAGTCGCTTTGGATAAAAGCGTCAGCTAAATGACTAAATGTAGTTCTGTTGCATTTCCAATTTATTTATTTAAATTATAATTTGATCAGGTATCGATAAGGGAATCGATAAAGAATCGAATCGATAAGCAGAATCGATAATGGAATCGTATCGATAAAATCCTATCAATTCCCATCCCTATTCCTCTGCCCTGCTGGCTTACAACCGGAGGGAACCCCCTAGTGTCTCCAGCTGACTACGAGTGTGCCTTATGTAATTCTTATGCTACAGGTGGCGTCAGTTATACCCATCTTACTATGCTCATGGACTTACGCTCTTGACCTACTTAAGTGTTCTTCGCCTTACAAGCGCAATTCATAATTCTCAATTTGTAACCTATCGTTGCTGCTATAATAATAAATCCCTCCAAATAGAACTTTAGGTGTCATTGTTGTATTCTTGTGTGGGTGTTCACCAGATATACCATGTACTGTATGGCCAGTAATTAAAGTACATAACTAAGTAGTGGTTTAATAATACCATACTCTCAATACAGTCAGGGAATTGTACCCCTCAGTTACACAAATATAGGCAACATTTGTCAAAGTATTAACTTAGTGCAAACAAAGAAAATAATTAAACCTTTACATTTTTCTGGCCACATTATAGACAAAGGCTATCAACATAAAATATGCATCTGCTCAACCAGCACTAGACTTTCTTATCAAAAAGGAAAAGTCACAGAAAATATGATTAGGGTTTTAAATAAGGACGTTTATGGGGTTTCTTGTATTAATAATGATTTGCACTAAGGAATGTTCTAACTGTTATCTAAAAAGAAAAAAAGAGGAGATGTTACAAGGGAATGCATGGGGAATGTTATATAACCCCCCCCCCCCCCCCCACAGTGGTGTGGAGTTGGTACGTCCCAGCAGGGACCAGGATGTCAATACAGACGCACGGCACAGTTGACACACGCTCTAGTCTCCTGGCTCGTTATTGAACACAAAACAGTTATCTTTGAACTTCTGTTGTCAAGCCTTGTCAATATAACCCCCTTCCCCACTCTGGTGTCGTGGAGTCACTTCGCTGTGAGCGTTTCCACGGTTAGCTTGCAGCTAACGTTAGTTAGCTCGCGGGTAAAGTTAGTTAGCTTGCGGCTAACGTAACGTTAGCCTAGCTCGAGGCTAACATTAACTTATAACCGAACAATACCCACACGCCCCGAACCGTGGAGTTCGTATCGAACGGTGTACGGTTCGAATGCGTACCGCTCCACCCCTAAACTGTACTGTCTATCTGTATGTCATATATGTTATGATGAATTGAAAATTGGGGACCCTGATGTAAACAAGACGAAAGTCCTTCTCTGGTCTGCATCCCCTTAACAATTGTGTGTATTGAGCTGTACTGTATTGTACCCATTCTGCAATCTGTTAAGCAAAATCAGAGCAGAGCTGGAATAGTCTTTGAAACACTCAAAGTACTCATGTCTGTTTAGTGGTTACCAGATGCAGACGGTGGGCCGAAGGTTGCTATAGGCTTCCGTTAATGAAATGATTGATCTGGTTTTAGAGAGTATATGTTATTGTAATATGAACTACATAATATACTATAATAACACATTTCCGTTTGTTGGCAACGGTTTTTGGGTCATATCTTTATGAAAATTAATGTGTTGATAAGATGAAAACTACCTATGTTTGTGAAAAGGGGCGTTGCTGCGGAACCAATCAAAACGCGTTACAACGTCAGGTGACTTGATTTCTCCCAATGACATTCTTCAAGCCCTGGAACCAGGAAGTAAATATTGCGACTCGTCTGTTGACAACACTGGATAGCTCTGCATCGGTAAGCTCTCAATTCATATACATTACTATTGAAATGCATTTTTACTTAACTTTACAGCATTATTCAAACGTGATAGGAAGTTATGAGTCATCAGCAGTTTATATGCAGTCCGTTTTGACGTCCGATTACACATTGGAAAATGTTGTAGCCAGCTCACAAAGACTAACGTTACGTTAGCATTTTAACTTTCTCAGATAGCAATCTAACATTACGTTAGTGTAAATCAAACAACTCTAACCCAATACTAATAATAGTAACTTGTTTCACATTCTTGCTGTGTGTTACACTATGGTATAGCGGTCTGTGTTGTTGCCTGTGACGTTAGAAATTTGACGTTGTCACAACCGTTACATATGTACAAAATATACTGTCTCATAAATATACTCTTCCAATATATAAATATACATATAAATATATTGTTTTAGATGCTGTTGTCACTATGAATTACAAATGGGGGGCCCTGATGTAAACAAGACAAACGTCTTTCTCTGGTCTGCATCCCCAATAGTTTGATATTGGATGGTCCCTGTGCTGTTGTTTACTGTCTATCTGTATGTCATGTATGTAATATGTTATGATGAATTGAAAATGGGGGACCCTGATGTAAACAAGATGAAAGTCTTTCTCTGGTCTGCATCCCATTAACAATTGTGTGTATTGAGCTGTACTGTACTGTACCCATTCTGCAATCTGTTAATATGATGAATAACGTTATCTATTGTAGTAACAATGTTCCAAAATGTATTGATTGTTTTTCTGTTTCCCCAGATGCTCAACCCTGGACCACACGACAGATATATTCTAGGCCTAATCCAACCCTAGCCTGAGGGTTATATAGTAATCATGCAAGCTCAAAGATTGAGCTCTTGAGGTGACTGGCCCTGCTCTATATCAAGAACCATTATCAGAGTGGCAACTGCAGGACCTGTATTTCCCAAAACAATGAATATCATGATTGAATGAGAGGCCATGGTAAACAGCACAGTGAATAAACAATGCGCAGTCCCCTTATATATATATATATATATATATATATATATATATATATTGTTCTGGATAGAAGTGGGGCCAGGCTAATCTGCAAGAGCTCAACTTTTGAACAAGGATGGTCATCCTCTCACATAAGCTGTCCGGGGACGACTCACACAGCTCTCTACTCTCTGGGCCCTGGACTGGACACCCCTCCACTGTACTAGTTACACATTACACACATACAAATGACAATAACACTATGTAACAACCATCAAATGCACTCACAGCACACACATCCACACGCACACACTCACTTTAAACAAACAACTCACTGCAGCACCCACTTTAGAACACCTAAACACACTTTATATTTATTGGCAAAGAATTTGCACTACAACCCATACCTTTACACCTTACTGTAAATTGTACCTCATCCCATTTCTGCATTGTACTGTATAGTATATTGTATTGTAACTCGGTTACTTTTCTACTCTGCATTGTACATTGTATGTATATATTGAACACTTGTCTACGTACTTGACTTCTATTTTATACTTATCTATTTTTATCTAGCACAATCTCTGGAGCAAAACAGAAAGAAGCATTTTATATAAAAGTATTCTGTACTTCTGTATGACAACTAATAAAGAAACATCAAAAAATCAACATTCTGTTCTCTATTCCAGGCTAGATCTGACCTTGACTCATGTTACAGGATTAATACACATTTTCTTACACCCATATTGCTAGTTTTCACCTGAAGGGCAAATTACAGGGCCAGTCCAGTAAAAAAATACATTAATCATGTATCATTATGTTTAAAATAAATTGCATTTTGGTACAAACCTTTTGTGTTTGTCAACTTTGCCTTCCTGTGGGCTATGTTATGTATATGAGCAAATTGCATATAGCATTCTCTTTGGTAGCATTCATTCTGTGTTTATTGTGTCATACTGGGGAATAATATTAATATTATTATGTCCTATTGGGGACATAATTTTAAATTCTGAGCAATTCAATCGTTTTTTTTATAGAGAGGACGTCTGACATTGATTGAAAACGGTTAACAGATTGCAGAATGGGTACAATACAGTACGGCTCAATACACACAATTGTTAAGGGGATGCAGACCAGAGAGAGACTTTCGTGAGAGACAAACAAAGTGAGGTAATACATTTCGAATCAAATTGTGGTCGGTTAGATCTAACGTTAATATCACGTTATCCATCTAATGGCTAGCAAGCTCACCTGATGTCGGTATGGCTTAATACAGTGCGAAATACAATCTTATAGTAAGAAACAAAACACAAGTTGAACATAGTTTTGAACGTTTTATTACAATAGTATTTAGGTCGGATAATAGATCTAACGTTAATATCACGTTAACCATCTAAAGCTCATCTGTGATGTCGGTACAGTGCGAAATACAATCTTATAGTAACAAAACAATACACAAATTGAACATAGTTTTGAACGTTTTATTACAATAGTATTTACTGTCTCATGTTGCAATGTATAATCCAGCTAGCGTTCCAGTCAGATCCATTCTCCGTTCTTGTTGACAATTTTGGGGTCCGTATTTCCCGTTTCTGTATCCTGATTGGTTTATCAGCTAGAGGTGTCCAAAGATATGCATGAGAAAACATTTAATTTAAATGTAAGATTACGATAACCGATGACCACCAGACGGCTGGCCAACAAACGTATTTTGACTCAACATAATAACTAGATATCACACACAAAGAATTGTGTAGTCTCCCAACATGGATCAATCAAGTTCACTTTAGACAGACTCGGCCTCCCATCTAATGCCTGTTTTTAAGTTCCAGCTGAGAGGTAGGAGCTGGAAAATATAACGGTTCCATAGCCTGAAGTCTTATGTAGTACAGGTCCAAAGTTGATAAAAATCCCACGGAAAATTAGTATTCCACAAAGGCTTTTGTAACGTATGTGGTGCAGAAATTCAGTGTGAAAATACAAAATGGCCGTCCACTTCCTTCATTCAGACGGGCGAGTCAAAACAAAGCTTGTCAAATGACGCTTGCAAGTGCAGCGACGTGCGCACGAGTGTGTGACTGCCCACATGCGATAAAATGCGTAGATTTGTTTAGCGTTTCATTCTTTCTTTAATCGAAATGAATGCGATAAAGTCCCAGCCCTTTGCACACACAAGCTTGAGTACCTTGGCATAAAATATTTAAAAAAAAAACGAAGATATCATAATGTGTTTGAGTGAGAGGGGGTTGGGGACTAGGGGTGGGAATCACCAGTTTCATCATGATACGATACGATATCGATTCTTTGGACAACGATACGATATTTGCCGATATCACAAAGTCTCTCACGATACAATACGATACGATTAGATTCAGGTGCCTGCGATCGATATGAGATGATATTATATGCCCATTTAACACAATCAGTAACATTTAGATCAACAAAAAAAAGGTAATGAAAATATCATTTGACATTTGTATTTTTGAGCTCTTCCAGACATTTAAAGGAAAATCAATCTATTGTTTTTAATACAAATAGACCTCCTGTTCACTGTAAAGTGCCACGTTTTTATATATTGAGCTTTAAACTTTAAGCTACATTTTTTGGAACTCAAAACTCACAACCTCCCTCTCCCAAACCGTTCCTACAACAATTTGTTGATGTTGCATGATCATGTATAGGCCTACATTTATTATGTATTATATTGTTTATGTTTAAATAACATTTAAACATCAAACTCCTCTGACCTCATCTGGTCTTTCCAAAGACGCGCGCACACACACACACAGAAAGGGAGAATGCTATGCTGTAACGTCTACACACACGGAGCTACTGCTGTTGTTCTTGGGAGGATATGAGACTCGCCACAGGATTTTCAAAATAAGAGTATCGATATGAATCGATCTTATTACATTGCATCGATCCGATTCGATTGTTGATAATTACATCGATGTATCGATCTGGATCGATGTATCGTCCCACCCCTATTGGGGACCAGGGCTATGCTTGGGGATGAATCTGGGTGGGTGAAGGATGGCAATGTCAGGGTCTGCCTCTGTTTTCCAGGCCTCTTTACGATGCGTTGACCGTCTATGAGGGGCATCACCAGCAGCATCAGCACCTCTACTGCTTTGGAATCGGCCACAGATCAGACTCTGTCCCCGCCCTGTACCACTGCTGGTACTGGTGGATGGCCCTTCATCAGAAGAATCTAAAAATATATATAAAGATATCATAAGGTCAGATTAGATAAGATTTATCCAAACAGTATAAGAATAGGAAAAGTAATACATATTACACAGGAAAAGTAATTAATAAAGCAATTTGAGACAAAGCCAATAAGAAAAAATACACTAGATATTGAAAAACATTGTAATAAATCTGGGAATAAATATCCAGTGTAAGTATTACTTACTGTGGTTGAGATGGTGACACTCCTCCTGTCTCCTCCTCCACAAATCTCCACGGGACTTTACTCTCCCTGGTAGATCTCCTCGACATTTCTCCTACCACTATTTACAAAATGACTACCAATGAAATAAAAACACAAACTATGTTGAAAAAGGCAAACAATGGCGAAAACGCAGCAGAAAACATGGCAAAAACACTTAGGCAGCGGTTACACCTTTCGTTTCATTTTCGTTTCATTGTCAGATGAGTTTCGCCGCAACGTGGCAGCCTCGAGTCACACTTTCGTTTTTGTCACCTGGGCACAGTGATGTAGTACACTGCCAAAGCAGTAGGTGGCAGTAGACTGTGGCGAACATGAAGGCAATTTCAACCAATCAGAACTTGAATGTGCCAATACACTTCCTGGAAGTTCCTGCAAAGAAATGTCAACAAGGCGGGCGCCTATGGGCGCCACCATCTTGCCTATTTACCCAATGCAGCAATTATTTTTCAGCAAAGCCTAATAAAAGTGCAATAAACAAAACGGATACATTCACTGTGTTCTGCCTGTCATTTGTTGATGAAACAAAACTAACATCAACACAAGTGACCACCAAGAGCGGATAGTTTAGTCTAAAAAATGATCGGTAGCTACATTGTTAGCTGCATGCTAACGTCAATGGAGTATGCCATTATAACAGTATAGCATTGTGGCTAGAAGCTAACGTTAGCTCACGCTAGTTAGCCAGCACCAAACTGATGATATCGGGAGCTATCAGTAGTTAGATAACATTAGAGACAACGCTGTGTGTATTAAACAAAGGTGAATAGATGACTGGGCCATTTTGTTTAATGCTTGTTAAGTTGAAAGAGGAGCTCTGAGCTAACAGGGTCTGATAGCTAATGTTAGCCAGCTGCTCATGCAATCGGTAATGCTAGCAGAATGAATGGATGTAAACTTTATTTAACATATTGCATAATGGGTACAATACAATACGGCTCAATACAAACAATTGTTAAGGGAATGCAGACTGTTGTAGCTTGGACTGGGGTCCTTATAACAATAACTTGACAACACATGGTAGCTGCAGCTATTTGGGACACAGGGACACGGAGCTGGGAGCTCTGTCCCAAACACACACCCACACACACAAACTCTGTTGTCACCGGAGGGCACGCGATGGTATCTACTGCGCATGGGCGTCACAACGGCTCCGTGCAGACTACACGACTGTTGTCGGCGAGTTTTTTGGCGCTGCTCCAAAACGCAAACACAATTTAGCGTTTCAGCTAGGGCCACAACGTATCCACCAAAAAACGCATTTCTGTGTAAAAGGGACATGAAACGTATTCAAAAACGTATAAAAACGAGCACAAAAATACTGTGTAACATGCCCCTTAAACTCAGGGCGGCTGGGTAGCGCAGTGGACTAAGCACTCGCCTACCACCACAGAGTCTCTGGGATCTAATCCAGTGGTCAGTGGTACCTCCGGCTTGGTCAGTCGTCCCTACTAACACAATTGGCAGTGTTAGCGGGAAGGAAGCCGGTGGGGTATGTATCCTAGTCGTTGCAAACTGCGACTCCTACTGGTCGGTCGGGGCACCTGTTCTGCAGGGAGGGGATCTGGGGGAAATAGCATGAACCTCTGTGACAGATTTGTGTTCATTGTGCTGCTTTTATAAAGCCTCAAATGACGGCTTACAATATTTCATGAAAGCAAAGTGTTTCGTTTGTCTAAGATTTAAAAAGGTTTAAACTTTACAGCACTGACAAAGTTGAACAAAGTGCTGTACAAGTCCCACAACATAATTTTCTTTTTAATTTAATATATATATATTTTTTTATCTCGAAGCTTCGAATTAAAATCGAATCTCGGCCCCGAAGCTTCGAATGCCAAACAAAAATTCGAAGGTCAGCCCTACTATTTGGGCAACTTTACACAATTCCTGTGAGTCTATGGAACACATCTGTAAAGTTTTTTTTTCAAAAAAATGCATTGTTTTGTATTTCTAATCAAGTACTCGAAAGCAGCATTTTTCCACTTCAAGATTTCAAGCTGTTTTGGGCTGGGCTCCGCCCATAAGCGATTTGAGTGACAGTCACTCACAGTCTGCACTGGCAGACAGAGAGAAATATAGAGATTGAGGGGGATACTAATTAATTTCGCCGTGGGGGGGCATAATCCCACGGGACAATGCATTGGTAACTTGTTTCAAATGACAATATATACCCCTGTAAATATTATTGCACGGATCGGAATACGGGCGTGCGCGTAATGATATTTTGACAGTGATATGCGAGTGCTCCCAACTGCGAGGGAGATAGATAGAGAGGGAGAGAGAGATAGAGAGGGGGAGAGAGAGAGGGACACGGAGCATTTACACACAACCTCCCGACCGGCGCGCGGGGCAGGAGCTTCTCTCGGGGAAACACACACTGCGTGTGTGTGTAAGAAGCTCCTGCCCCGGGAGGTTGTGTGTAAATGCTCAGTGTTCCCCTCTCTCTCTCCATCTCTATCTCTACCTCTCTCTCCCTCCCTCTATCTCTCTCTCGTTCTCTGCTGTCTGTCGGCACACACGCAACCCGTTTGAGGAAGTGTCAGTATTTCCACTCGCTCTCTTGTTGAGTGCGCTACAACCATAGAGTGGGCGTTAGTTATGCAGAGCAGCTCCCTGCTACATAGGATAGCGAGTCAAATCAGAATGGCTTAGTTCACTGGGGCCGGATATTGTCTCAACTGAATTGGAGCAATCCGCCAAAATGAGAATTAGAGACACAGACCCCATTGATACAAACCCCCATTGCTAGAAAACAATGCTAAACACTGGAAAAGGCTATTTATAAGACACAGGACCTTTAATCAAATTGGCCTCCCACCCCACCCCACCCCAAAAGTCTGTTGCATTCATAAATATGTCAAATTGCGGAAACCCACGGAGCCATAACTTATGGCAATTAGACCTTATAGCAATGCTAGAATATAAACCTCATTTGGATGTAAAAACTCACACAAACGTTTTATGGCCTCATAAAGTCGGAGCAATTTATTGTCTGAGCAGCCCCAGATTTTACATCACTGATTGGAGGGTTCTCCCTCAGATTCTTTGCTTTAGGAAAGAGTGGTGTGTGTTCACAAATACTCAGTGAAGTTCCAAACTTTTTTGTTTTCTTGCAGAATGCTACTTTATAAAGTGAAATCCGCCAATCAGAAAATGATGCAGATAGGAGATTTTGCTCTTCGGCCATCAATATCATAAAAAAGCAGATATTATAAGTGTGGTTCATTATGTATTCAGAAAAAATTCATTATGTATTGATCATGTTCAAAGTTGATGCAAGTGTCAGCTAGTTCTAAGCTTTTGTTGTGTTAAGAAGTCTGTGTTCGCTGTTCCTCTCACCAGATCCCCCACAGCTCTCTGTCTGTAAAGGTGAGGTTCCCCATGAGCAGCAGCAGAGGAGCCCCAGTCTGGACCAGGACGACCCAGAGCCCCTACAGATCAAAGAGGAAGAGAATGATGAAACCTGGACCAGTCAGGAGGAAGAGCAACTTCAAGGGCTGGAGGAGACTGATACCAAAGACTTCATATACACTGTAACCTCCATGAGAAGCCTCTATGATCAACACCAAAGTTGGTCCCCACATTTTAACCAGACTGTAGAAAACAGAGAGGGAGAACCTCTGCCCAGCACCTCCACTGGACATATGAAAACAGAAGCTGATGGAGAGGGCTATGGAGTATTAGAACCAACCAGTGGCTGTCAGTCCTTCTTTACAGACCGTTCTGTAGCTGAGAGTGAAGACACTGACGGGGATGAGGATAGAATGGGGAGTGGAGGGCCTCAGTCAGGTTTAAATACAAAGACACCACAGACAGTGAAAAGACATAGTTCTAGTATCAGTCCTAAAGGCAAGACATCTATGGTGTTGTCCCATCTCACATCAGCCAGTCAGGATGCTGCTACCTGTAAAGTGTGTCTAAAGTCTTTCACCTCCAATGCCTTGTTTATGAAACATGTAAAAACACACACTCAAGAAATACCATTTGTCTGTGGTGTGTGTGGAAAACATGTAGAGTCCACAGACAGTTTGGTGAATCACCTGATGTCCCACAAAACAGAAACTCCTCAGACATACAGTTGCAGTGTGTGCCACAAAGAACTCAGGTCTAACAGTAAAAGAGCTGTCCACATGAGAATCCACACAGGAGAGAAACCGTACATTTGTAGTGTTTGTGGGAAAGGATTCAATGTAGCAGGAAATCTAAAGGCCCACATGAGAATCCACACAGGAGAGAAACCGTACATTTGTATTGTTTGTAGTAAAGAATTCTATCATGCTGGAAATCTGAAAATCCACATGAGGATCCACACAGGAGAGAAACTTAATTGTTGTTTTTGTGGTAAAGGATTCTATCACACTGGAAATATGAAAGTGCACATGAAAATTCACACAGGGGAGAAACCGTACAGTTGTAGTGTTTGTGGTAAAGGATTCCACCAAGCTGGACATATGAAATCACACATGAAGATTCACACAAGTTAGTAGTAGCCAGCATACTCTTATAATGTTCATAACAAGAAATACAATGCAAAATCTAGGATGTCCTAATTGGATTGGAATCTGAGCTTATAACCGCATATTTTAATTGATCGATATCCTCTATATTAAACCCGATCAAATTCAGAAAATTTGTTAAAAATAAATGGTTTAACAAACTTGAATTTACTTGAGGTGTTCACTGTGCAGCTGTAATATACAGCAAATATCAGATCAGCAGATCCTCAATATCAAATGATTCGAATTAGGATCGGGGGCAGAAAAACTTAATTCTGGCATCTGCCATTAATATTCATACAGGATAGAGACCATACTATGTGTTTGTTGATATGATATGATATTTTCATTTATAATGCGCCCCCCAGCCACTTTTTACATCGGTCCGGGGCGCAGCCCGGGAAAAAAAATAATATGAATAAATGGACCGGACAAAGAAACCAGTGAACCAGGCAGAAGGTTTATTAGGACTCAGCGAAGCATGAATTGCACATGTGAATCCACATTGTATTGTTTGTAAAAGGAAATTCTTTGATATATCCCATCTGAAAGACCACTTAATTATCCACGCACAGAGACCCTACAGTTGCATTGTTTGTGGGAAAGGATTTAGCACATCAAGACTCAATCTGTGCTGCACTCGCCACTGGGTGAAGATATAACAGGAGAAAGCTAAATGGGCTGGGTTTTCAGGAGAAGAGTAAAACAATAGATGACATAATCTACATTGCATTGTTTAAACATACCTGGCATTGTACATTTGGTTTGAAATGTGTTTGTAGTAATCAGAACATTTTAATAATGCCACTTATCAACTTTTCCTGTTCCTTTTCCTGCCTGCATGCATGGCTGGCTGGCTTTCTATTGGAGGCATGGGGATTCGTCACAGCGCCCAAAATTCAACTTATTGTCGGCCACTAGGGTGTAATTTTGCAGGATGCATAACTATTTTTATATTTACACCTGATAAATCAGGAGGATAAGAGACTAGCAAGATTTATTTCTCTTCAAGAAATTTTTTTTTATTTTTTTTTATCCACTTTTTCTCCCATTTTTCAATTTTTTCTCTCATCCCAATTTCGTATCATCCAATTCAACCCTCCCCTGTCACGAACGCTGTTTCTTGCCTCCCACAAGCCGGCTGCAATGTGGACTAAGTCATACATAGCACAAGTCCCCTCCGGTACTTGAGGTAACAGCAGTCGCATCTTTTCACCTGCGCAGCTCGATCTCTCAGTAGCGAGGAGTAACGCGTGGGAGGCTCACGCTGCCCCCGACACTTCCTGAGCGCTGGGCTCGAACAGGCGAACCCAGCGTCTCCGCATTCGTAGCGAGCGCCTTGCCCACTACGCCACGTAGCCGCCCAAGAAAGTTTTCATTTAAATTTTTTCTAGAAATTAAAGTATGCATCAACATAGTTCTAATATTTAATTCCATGATGAAATAAAGGAAAAAGGTTGTAATGCAAATGTGATCATATAAATAGAATATAAATTAATATAAAATATTAATTTGGCTTCCTTGATTATGATAAGAATAAAAAAAAAAAATCTTAATGAACCTCATCATACTTATTGCTAAATTGTACAAGTGTAAATTCTCAAACTTAATCTGTCTCCTCTGTACTTACCAAGGATGCAGAGAAATATTTCAAATCCATAGAACTTTCTTCTAATGGTAAAGCGATCAAATCTATTTGTATTATACATTTGTATATGGTATTTGTTTCATTTTAAGTGTCCCCTTGTGTTTTTATTTTAAATTGTATATGTATATATTAAATTTAAAACGTTTTATGTACCGTAAAACTTTGGCCAGGTGCTACACATTTTGACAAATAAAAGCCGGTCTCAATTAGAAGCCGGGTCTACATTAATTGTTTATCTGCCATTGACGGTGCAAAGTAGTTTATTATTATTATATATTTGTTTGCATTCAAATGTCAGTCACATTTGCTGATCGCTATGATGCACAGAGAAAAGACTCAAGTGTGAAAGCATTTGCTGATCGCACAGTATTTCCCATCTTTGCTGAGTTTTGTGTGAAAGGAGTTAAAGGGCCTGTCCCAAATACAGGCCAATGAAGTTCAGTGATTGAATCAAATAAAAGCCTGGTATATTTATTGAAGTTTTACGGTATTTGCTGTTTTTATCTGTTATAGCTAATCGTGCTTGTATTTAATAAAAACAATTATTACTGACATTGTGAGCTGTGTGATCGTAAATGGCTTATCACAGTTAGGTTGGCACAACTGCAAGACAGCACTTGAGTCATGTTTACTTTTAGTAGCTCAAAGGTGTAGCATATAGCAAAGCTAATGCTAACCATATCAAAGCTAATGGAATGTGTTTCTGCAAAAAGACACTGGGATACAGGAACAGGAATCTTCTCATTTTGGACGGGTTAGGGCTGTACGTTAACTTTTTTTGCACATAGCATTGGTGCTACAGAGGTTGATAGTTTTGTAGCACAGTCCAAAATCTTGTAGCACAAGTATAAAACGTGTTATATTTGTAACAGTCACAAATGTGCCTATTGTATTTGTGTTATTTAGTTGCAGTGCCATGTTTGGCTGTCATTTTCATGCTGACAAGTTCACGTCACACAGCCAGACACGTTACGTGTAAGGAATTATGGGATTTGGTGTTTGGTGTATGGACTCTACTAGGGGTGGGAATCACCAGTTTCATCACGATACGATATATGCAATCGATATGAGATGATATCATAAGCCCATCATTTAACACAATCAGTAACATTTAGATCAACTCAAAAAAGGTAACGAAAATATAATTTGAAAAAATATATTTGAGCTCTTCCAGACATTTAAATGAAAAACTTTATTGTTTTTTATACAAATACACCTGTTCACTATAAAGTGCCACGTTTTGATATATTGAGCTTTAAACTTTAAGTAAAAAAAAAATTGGAACACGCAACCTAAAACCCCTTCCTCTCCCAAACCGTTCCTGCAATTGTTTTATGTTGCATGATGATGCATGATGATCATCATAAGAAACGACGTAAACTCCATGATCAAAACGGCAAAAAAGAACTTCATCAATGAGACAACTGAGCAAAACAAAAACAAACCACGTGAACTTTGGAAATTACTCAACAATCAACTAGGCTGCAGTAAAAAACTTAAAACCAGATTCTCGTGCTCGTCACCAATGCAAGAGGCTGCGGTCTCGACTCCCGGAGAGTCAGCATTGCCTTGGCTCGGGCTGATCGCTATACTAACTTGTTTGGCTGAGTTAGGGGGAGGGGAGCCGTGGGTGGGTCCTGGGCGTTGTGGACAGCGACCCCTACAGTTCGGTCGGGGCGCCTGCTCAGCGAAGGTAGGATCTGGTGAGAGGTAGTACGGCCTCCCACACGTTACACTCTCCCAGTGAGAATATGCACGGCCAGGCTGGCTGCCGGCTGGCTGCACATGCGTCGGAGGAAAGCATGTGACAGTCTCCGGCCTCTCGGACCAACAGTAGGGGAAAGTGCGCAACAACCAGGAAGGGGGTTGGTAATTGGCATAACGACACAGTGGGATGGGAGAAAAATCGGAAAAAAGGAGGGGGGAAAAGATAATAAAAAAAACAGATTCTCAAACATAAACATAAAGACGGACAACACACATCACAGACAAGCTAGATGTAGCCAATTACTTCTTTTTTTATCCACTTTTTCTCCAATTTTTTTCTATATTTTCTCCCATCCCAATTTTCGTATCATCCAATTCAACCCTCCCCTGTCACGAACGCTGTTTCTTGCCTCCCACAAGCCGGCTGCAATGTGGACTAAATCATACATAGCACAAGTCCCCTCCGGTACTTGAGGTAACAGCAGTCGCATCTTTTCACCTGCGCAGCTCGATCTCTCAGTGGCGAGGAGTAACGCGTGGGAGGCTCACGCTGCCCCCGACACTTCCTGATTCTACTGCGCAGGCGCACCAACCGACCTGTAGGAGTCGCTGTCCACAACGCCCGATCCCCACCCATCAGTTTCCCACCCCCTAATACGGCCAATGTGTATTAGTACGGACGACCAGCTAAACTGAAAGCAAATGTGGAGCGCTGGGCTCGAACTATTTCGTGGCGAGCGCCTTGCCCACTACGCCACGTAGCCGCCCTGATGTAGCCAATTACTTAAACATTTTCTTCACAAACATAGCCACAACACTGGTAAACAAACTACCCTCCCACTCAGGGCATTATGGGGTAGAACACATAGTAGCTTACTACAAAAACCTAGGGGTCCGCAAAGACGACTTCAAACTGGAAATGGTAACAACAGATGAGGTACTCAAAAAACTGAGCGCCCTCCAACCTAACAAGGCCACTGGCCATGACAACACCCCCTCCAAATTCCTCAGAGACTCAGCAGCCGCCATCACCCCAGTCATCACACACATAATAAACCTCCATAAAACAGGGACACGTCCCCAAGGACTTCAAAATTGCGAGAGTGACCCCTCTGCACAAAAAGGGCAGTAAATTAGACCCAGGCAACTACCGCCCTGTTTCTATTCTTACCTCCATCTCGAAAGTCATGGAAGAAATAGTCTACGAACTGATTGAAAAGTACCTAGCGGGGGGAGCTCCAGTAGCTCACCACGTACCGCGAGTGCTATTTCAGCGCCGTGGACAACCGCGCTCGCGCGGATCTGGGGCTGAGCGCGTTCGAATCCCGGACGGCAGCCGTGCCTTTCCCAGAGTGTCTTTCCCCCCCATCTGAACCCTTTCAGCCTGCTTCTGTCGGTCGAACTTGACCAAGTATGAATGCGAAGAAAAAGCGATAAACGCTAAAAGAACCAGGTGACTGGTCAAAGTAAAAAAAAAAAAAGAAAAGTACCTAGCGGAAAAAAATCGAATCTACGAATTCCAATCTGGCTTCAGAACATCCCACTCCACTGACATATGCCTTCTCTATTTGAACGACCACATCAAACAAGAGGTGGACGCGGGCAAATACTGCGGCATGGTCATGCTGGACCTACAAAAAGCCTTCGACACTGTCAATCACTCCATTCTGATTGACAAGCTAAAAGCAATGGGTTTTGATAGTCTATCAGTGAGATGGATGCAATCCTACCTAGAGGGGAGAGAACAGATGGTGGAGGTAAACGGTACCCTATCCCCCCCCCTCACAGTGAGCTGTGGTGTTCCACAAGGAAGCATACTAGGACCGCTACTGTTCCTAATTTATGCAAATGACATATCGTCAGCTTGTGACTGCAACTTGTTCTTGTTTGCAGACGACTCAGCCCTGCTGGTCTCTGACAAGAACAAGTTACAGGTTGAAAAAAACCTCAGCTCGGAACTAGGCAAAATCTGCATATGGCTCGCTGATAACAAACTATCATTACACATGGGCAAAACAGAGTCCATTCTCTTCGGTTCAAATAACAAACTCAGCAAGACCGACGGCTTCTCAGTTACAGTGGGTGACAATATTGTCACAAGGAAAGATGAAATTACCTACCTGGGCTCTATCCTAGAGGCTAATCTTTCCTGTGACAAAATGGCATCCAATGTAATAAAAAAAGTCAACCAACGAACTCGATTCTTGTACCGGATCTCCTCTCTGGTAAACAAGAACACCCTGAATACTCTGGCAGGAGCACTCATTCAAGGGTACTACGACTATGCTTGCACCTCATGGTACCAAAGCACCTCAAAGGCGCTAAAAACAAAATTACAAACATCTCAAAACAAACTGGTCTGTTTGACCTTACTCCTAGAACCCACCTCACCCCTGCCCACTTTGACAACCTAGGATGGCTTAGAGTAGATGACAGAGTACAGCAACTTGCAATGGGCCTGGTCTACAAGATACACTACATGACTAAGGTACCCATGTACATGTCAAAATACTTCCCAAAGGTCAGTGAATACCACGATCACAACACCAGAGGGAGCTCCACAAATCATGTTAAACCCAGATTTGGCTCAAACAAGGGACTAAACACGTTTCGCAATTATGCCACATCAATGTGGAACGCCCTACCCAAAGCTGTAAAGGAATGTGAATCACTACCCACTTTCAAAAACACTCTCAAAGAACACCTACGGGAGACTGCAATTCGAAACTGGCCCATGTAAATGTCCTAACCCAACCCCCTCCAATGTACAGTAAATGACCAAGTATGGTTGTCAATATTCCAATGTACAGTTTTGCTTGTACAGTTGTACAGTGTGTGCCCCCCCCACCCCACCCACCGAACCACCTCCAATGTACAGCCACCCCACCTACCCAACCTCCCCAATGTACAGTTTTTACGTCAAAATGATGATGATGGCGCCGCCCCGTTCGGCTGCCTCTCTGTTTGCTCCGTCGAGACTGTGTTTACTTTTGTTAATATTTATAGTTTTTAGAGTTTTGTGCGTACCAACTGTTGGTGCATTTAATGTATATGACCGTCAGTCACTCATAGACATTGGATTACGGGAAACTTACCAACTGGATTACTCGCTGGATCAACTTTCCGAACCACATCAATGGCCGGAAGAAATCCTCCGGAGACTAGGACCAGATCCTTTGTTCCCAGAGCCCAGGAAAAGACGTCGAGGAAAAAGGGCTGGGATCCGAAACAGGCTGAGATCCAGACGACACCGTACACCACTTCCCAGTATATTGCTAGCCAATGTACAATCAATAGACAATAAACTGGATGACATCCGAGCAAGGATTCAATATCAAAGAGACGTTAGGGACTGCAATGTCCTTTGCTTCACCGAAACATGGCTAACACCGGAGGTTCCAGATCACGCGATTCAACCAGCGGATCACTTCTTTATCCATAGGAAGGATCGGACACAATCAGAGTCCGGTAAACAACGTGGTGGAGGTATTGCCTTCATGTTTAACAAAAATTGGAGTGATCCAACGAATGTGAAGGAATTATCCAACCACTGCTCCCCAGAACTGGAATATATAACCATCAAGTGTCGTCCTTTCTTCCTCCCGAGGGAGTTAACGGCGATCGTCCTGGTCGGAGTGTATATTCCACCGCAAGCCAACAACAACGCCGCGCTCTCCAGACTCCACGACGAGGTAAATAGTATACAAGCGACGAACGTTAACGCCGCCATTTTAGTACTGGGAGATTTCAATAGCGCCAATCTGAGAAAGGTATTGCCTGATTTCTACCAGCATGTGACTTGCAACACCAGAGGCGGTAACATCCTAGATCACTGTTACACGCAATTTAAAGGTGGCTACAAGGCTCATTCTGATAGTGGCTTTGGCAAGTCAGATCACGCATCCATTTTCCTTACACCAAAGTACAGACAAAGAATTAAAAGTACTCCCGTAGTCTCGCGAGAGGTGCAGAAATGGGATGTGACGTCAGAGGATACGATCCGGTCAGTGTTTCACAACACAGACTGGATTGTATTCCGCGACACAGATAACATTAATGCCTACACGGAGACAGTGCTGGACTATGTCTGTACTAGGGTGAAAGAAACAATCCCCACTACCAAAATGAAAGTTTACCCAAATCAAAAACCCTGGGTAGACAAATCCGTCCGTGAAGCTCTGAGAGAGCGCACCAAAGCATACAATGACGGCCTAGTGGCAGGCAACATGAATGACCACAAGGTGGCGCAACACAACGTAAGGAGGACAGTGTCAGAGGCCAAACGGCGCTACAGGGATAAAATTGAACTCCAGTTTGAACAAGCTGACTCTAGAGCTATGTGGCAGGGGCTCAAAACGATGACAGACTACAAAGGCGCCTCCCTCAAACTGAACAGTGACATCTCCTTAGCAAACGACCTCAATACCTTCTATGCGAGGTTTGATGCTGGTAATAACAACACCAGCTCACAAGCCTCGGCAATGGGGGGGGGGGGGTCGGCTGCTGATGGAGGCGCAGTGTTCAGGGTAACAGAGCATGAGGTGAGGCGGACCTTTAAAAAAGTGAATATCAGGAAGGCAGCAGGTCCGGACGGCATCCCCGGCCGCGTCCTAAAAGTCTGTGCCGACCAACTGGCCCCAGTATTCACTGACATATTTAACCTGTCCTTAGAACAGGCTGTCATCCCCACCTGCCTGAAGAAGTCCACTATTATCCCTGTACCCAAAAAATCCAAGCCTGCTTGCCTCAACGACTACCGCCCTGTAGCTCTCACCTCCATAGCCATGAAGTGCTTTGAGAAGCTAGTAAAGGGCTACATCTGCTCCTCCCTCCCCATCAACATGGACCCCCTGCAATTTGCATACCGCCCCAACAGGTCCACGGAGGACGCCATATCCCATGTGCTGCACACAGCAGCATCACACCTGGACAAGAGGCAGGGGAACTATGTGAGAATGCTATTCATCGACTACAGCTCGGCATTCAATACCATAGTCCCCTCCATACTCATAGCCAAGCTCAGGGACCTGGGCTTGGGCTATGACCTCTGCCAGTGGGTCTTGGACTTCCTGACTGGCAGACCCCAGGTGGTGAGAGCAGGCAACTGCACCTCCTCATCCATCACCCTCAACATAGGGGCCCCCCAGGGCTGTGTTCTGAGTCCCCTCCTCTACTCCCTGTACACACACGACTGTGTGGCTCAGCGGAGTAGCAATACAATCGTCAAATTTGCTGACGACACAGTGGTGGTGGGCCTGATCTCTGCCAACGACGAGAGGGCCTACCTGGAAGAGGTCAAGGTCCTGGCGGGATGGTGCCAGGAAAACAGCCTCTCCCTGAACGTCAGCAAAACAAAGGAGATGATTGTGGACTTCAGGAGGTCGGGGGTCAAGGACTACAGCCCCCTCAGCATCGACGGGGCACCGGTTGAGAGAGTCAACAGCTTCAAGTACCTCGGAGCCCACATATCCGAGGACTTGACATGGACCATACACATTAACAGTGTGGTGAAGAAGGCACGACAACGCCTCTACTTCCTCAGGCGCCTAAGGAAGTTCCAAGTCAGCCAGAAGATCCTTAAGAACTTCTACTCATGTACAATAGAGAGCATCTTGACCGGCAACATCACCTCCTGGTTTGGGAATAGCACTGCAAAAGACCAAAGCAGACTACAAAGAGTGACACGTTCAGCCGAACGCACAATTGGAGGGGGGCTCCCCACCCTCCAGAACATTTACTACAAGCGTTGCAAGGGGAAGGCTAAGAGAATTATTAAGGACTCGAGCCACCCGAACAACTGCCTCTTTGAACTGCTGCCGTCAGGCAAGCGATACAGGAGTCTCAAGGCGAGCACAGAAAGACTCAGAAGTAGCTTCTATCCCCAGGCCATCAGGCTGCTAAACGAACAATGAATGAACACTACACAACAACAACCACTAAACACACATAGCACACACATCCACACGCACACACTCACTTTAAACAAACACACTGTAGCACCCACTACACACACTTTATAGCACACACCCACTTTAAACAAACACACTGTAGCACCCACTCCCCACACTTTATATTTATGGATGAAGGATTGCACTACAACTCGTACACCTTACTGTAAATTGTACCTAAAATTGTACCTCATCCCATTTCTGCTTTGCACTAGATAGTACTGTACATTAGTACACTGCATAGTATTGTGTATTGTATATTATATGGTAACTCAGAACATTGTACATATGTCTATACCGAACAACTGTGACCTCATTTTCTTCTTCTAAATTCATGCTATATTATGTTATTATGTTATTTGATACTATCTTGTCTAGCACAGTCTCTGGAGCGTAACAGTAAGAAGCATTTTGTATGAAAGTATTCTGTACTTCTGTATGACAACTATTAAAGAACTTGAACTTGAACTTGAACTTGAAATGTATATACTCTTTTCTGGACTCTTTTTGTATCACAAACAGTACTGTATTTGCAAATCTGGTATGTCATAAATGTATAGATGTAGCAGTACTGTATATCTGTATGTCATGTATGTCATATATGTCCTGATGAATTGAAAATGGGGGACCCTGATGTAAACAAGACGAAAGTCTTTCTCTGGTCTGCATCCCCTTAACAATTGTGTGTATTGAGCTGTACTGTATTGTACCCATTCTGCAATCTGTTAATAAAGTTTTCAATCAATCAATCAATCAATCATGAATACATTTATTATGTATTGTATTTTTTATGTTTAAATATCAACATTATCTGTCCACCCTCAGTACATTTAGTATCAATATAATAAACTCGTCTGACTTCATCATATTTTTGCAAACGCACACACACACACAGAAGGGAGAATGCCCCCCCCCCCCCCTTCCCTTCCCAGTCCCCACTCTGCTGTTCTCAGTCTCTATCGCTCTGAACAGAGTCAGCTTGTTGTTAGCTTATGCTAACGTAATGTTAATTCCGGTCTTAAACACGACGTGGTCATAAAGGAATGCCGAGGATTGCAAAGCATGTTATATGCATTTGACCCGTTGAGGAATAAAACAGCAGGGATTTGTTTTGGGTCGCGAAAACACTATCCTTGCTCTGTTTCAATGTCCGCATTCTGTACTGCTGTGTGCTGTAGAGCGGATATGAGTCACGACACACAGGATTTTCAAAATAAGAGTATCGAAACGAACTGAGCGTTGCTAGCTGTCGGAGCCATAGTTATTATAGCTGGAGCTGCGCTTGGGCAGAAATGAGACCCGCGACAGGATTTTCAAAATAAGACTATCTATATGAACCGAATGCCTATCGCACCAGTGCTACTGAAGTAAATCCATTCATCGCACAGACGGATGTTGCTGTAGCACATGCGATATATATCTCGCACTGTACAGCCCTTATGCAGCCTTGTGACGAGGAACCCCATTGTACCCTTTTCTGATGAATGTTTGTAAAACTCATCATAAGATTATGTTTAATCTGGCAGCCTACTACTATTGTATACATTCTCCATTACTAAACGTAACAATTTTACCATTTTTACTTTATAAGTGTTACCTGTTGAGGCTGTTGGTCTGTGTGTCCCTCTGATATGAAAATAGTAGTTTATCCCCTACTTATTACATGGTGTTTTAACATTAGCCAAAATGCTTGATTGTGATTGGTCAATAGCGCTCCGTTACCCCTAGCAGCGGTAAATTATTTCTCGATAATTGACCGTTGCTATGGGCAACGCGCAATAATGGCCGCTGTTAGGGGCAACAGAGCGCTATTGACCAATCACAATCAAGCATTTTGATCGCAGTCACGAAAGCTATAACCTCGTTCCCAGCTTTATCTCGCACAGCTGCACTACTAGGGCTGCACGATTTTGGGAAATTGCTATTGCGATTACATTTGCGATTATAATATTTTTTTAAGCAGCCCCACAGAGGTTTATTGTAAAATGCGGCTTGCATCTGTCCTACGCGGTGGGTCTGTTCGGGACACCGAGTCTGAAAATGTTTCTTTTTACCTGGGAATCGATACCGGTACGGTACCCAACGGTACCTTTTTTTCTGTACTTTACTCTCCCTCTCTGAAGTCTAAACTTCACAACACACAATCTAAAACCCCTTACCTCCCTCTCCCAAACTGTTCCTACAACAATTTTTTATGTTACATGATCATGTATATTTATTTTGTATTATAATTTTTTTTGTGTTTAAATATCAACATTATCTGGCAATCCTCAGTAAATACTATCAAACTCCTCTGATGTCAGACCAGATATGAGACGCGTGCACACACACACACACACACACACACACACACACACACACACACACACACACACACACACACACACACAGAAAAGGAGAATGGCTTAAATGATTTTAGAATACTTCAGCTAATGAAGTTAAATGTTTATTATCATCAACTATCCAATTCGTTTTTATAGTGCAACGTTTTTCTACTTTTCTACATTAATTGAACCAGTAGAGAGAGAGATGCCCCCCCCCCCCCCGAGCCCCGCTCCCCCCCCACCCTTTCCTTACTCAGCTCAGATGTTTTCTCTGTCTTGAGCAGGGTTAGCTAGGAACAGCTTTCTCAAGCTTCACACCTTGGGCATGGAATGGGCTACAGGACCATTATCCACCCCGGTCTCTCTTGGTGAATTTAAATCTGTATTACATAACTTCCTACAAGAAGAATGTTGCTGCTTTCTGTAGTCGGGTCCCAACTGCAAAATTACTGTATTACCCTGTATTATACACTTTTACTATCATGTAGACTATTCTGCTTTGTGTTTTCTTGTTTACATGTGATGTATTGTATATTGTATACATGCACATTTATTATGTTCTTGTGTGATGTATCGCACATTTTATTGCTGTGTGATGTATTGCAAATGTTATTGCTGTCATCTTGGCCAGGTCTCCCTTGCAAAGGAGATCTTGTATCTCAATGGGACTTCCTGGTTAAATAATAAAAAATTAAAAAACGTTTTTTTTTTTTTATAATAATTTTTTTTTATTGCAGGCTTGGCGGTTTTTTTATTGCATCATTTCAAATCGCGATTTCGGTTAAAAATCGATTAATCGTTCAGCCCTATACACTACATCAGGTGCAATCCACACCTGCCGATGACAGAGGAGCCACAGAACAACTGCGTCTGCATTTGATATCGTCTTGTCGATGGTGTAAAATTTATTAGGTATATTGTTAGTAAGTTAGCCATGTAATAAGTGGGATAATGTATAGCTCTGTGTCAGTCAATTATTTTGCGACAATGACCTCATAGCTATACATTATCCCTTACATAAACCACTGAGGTGTAACCGCTGACATCACAGGTGTCACACCTGACAGGTGTTTCTGTGATTGTGTGTTGTGCCTGGGTGAGGGGAGGGGCTTAATTAATCAGATAAAAAGGAACACCTGTAGTGTGATGGCCCCCACTCTGCATGCTGATTGGTGAGTCTACTGCCTCTCCAGGAGCATGGTACAGTGAGTGGCTCGTGAGCCCAATTGGACTCACCTGGGCAGTGAGAGCTGCCTGTATGTATATGTCCCTCGTTAACCTTCTCTCTCTGCTTCTTCATCTCCATGAACAGGTTATCCACGACCACCACCCTTTTGGACTATATTATTCCTACTTGCACCACACCACACTTTTCACTCATCCACACATTGCATTCATCACAAATTCTTATACACATATTCATTGTTTATATAAATTATTGTTTGTTATATAGGTTTAAATAAATTATATTGTGAAATAGCTTTTCACGTGTGGACTCCCTATTTGTCACAATTTACCCATTTGTGACAAATTGGGGCCTTGTTTAGTTGGTGGACCTTTTGTTGAGATTGACTTTGTTGGTTTTTGTTATTTGGCCTGGTTTTGTTGAACTATTTGTTAGATTCTTGCTGGCATTTGGTTGGGAGTTTGCTTGGCTCTGTCTGGTTCTGGAAGGGCTAATTGGAAGGGTTAATTTGATTAACTAGTGTCTGTGACCTTAGAGCTAGTGTTTGTAGCCTGATTGTTAGCATCTGTTTGGAGGCTAATTAATTAAGTAAAACACTTTTAAAAACGTAATTCCCATCAACTGAAGAGGGCCGACTATCTGAACGGGTTTGAAATGTTTTTATATTTAAGTCAAACTTAATATTAATAATAAAGCCATCATCAAAGGGTATTTATTTAGTTAAAATGTGTTAAATGGCTCTACATTCTGATGGCCATCACTGATTGTGTGTTCAGTAGCATGGGTCTCCCAGTCCCTCCCTCCAGTAAACAGACAATCGGGAGAGGATCCTAGATATTTTTACTTATAAGAATCTTGCAAAGACAAATTTGCTAACTGCATTGACAGATTATTTGACTCGTTTTAAGCACATATTTGCTTTTAACTAGTTATTTCAAATTTGACTTGCAGTGTTCTCTCTAGCCCCTTTCGTGACTTTCGGATTGCAAGCCTGGGGCTTTTGTGACCGGAGTCACTTGCTCACACGCCCCGATTACCCAGTAGAGAAACGACCAAGCGTCATCAAGGGGCTCGCGGTGTGTCAAGAATACATCAGATCTGAATTTCAAAGATACCCAGCGTACAATATGGGTCTAACACAGCTTCACGATGGGGTCTGGAAGCTCGGAGTTGCCAATAAACAGTTTAAAACATTGTTGGGAAACACAAGTGCTACTCACAGTGAACTCTGGCAGGAAGATGGCGTCTTCTCCTTCTGCAACTTTCCTTGTCGCATGCCTGGTGCGTTTAGCAATCACTGCGCTCCCTATCGGTCCCTGTTGGTCATTACCTATAGGCCATTACAGGGTAGAATCTGCTGAGCGCGTCTCCTGTGTATTGTTGTAATGACCAACAGGGACCGATAGGGAGTGCAGTGATCGCTGGACGCACCAGCCATTTTGCCAAGGTTCGCTCTGTGAGTACACTCGTTTTATGAAAATGATTTAAAATGTTTATCAGCAACTCCGAGCTTCCAGACCCCATCGTGAAGCTGTGTTAGACCCATATTGTACGCTGGGTATCTTTGAAATTCAGATCTGATGTATTCTTGACACACCGCGAGCCCCTTGATGACGCTTGGTCGTTTCTCTACTGGGTAATCGGGGCGTGTGAGCAAGTGACTCCGGTCACAAAAGCCCCAGGCTTGCAAACCGAAAGTCACGAAAGGGGCTATGTTCTCTCCTGACTATAGGTGAAGTGGGAATGGAATGCACTGTAAACCCAAATAAGTTTCCAGAACTTAAAAAAATTGACGTAATCTCATGCCTCAAATTTTTTAAGTTGATTAACTCAAATGTTTTCAGTTGGCTAAGACTTACAATTCTCAGTTAAGGAAACTCAAATATGGTCTGTTACTGTGACTTAAGGTTCTCAGTTAAGTCAAATCAAATATGGTCAGTTACTCTGACTTACAGTTCTCAAGTGGAGTCAACTCAAATATGTTCAGTCACTGTGACTTACAGTTCTCAGTTAAGGCAATTCAAATATGTTCAGTTACTGTGACTTAAGGTTCTCAAGTGGCAGCAACTCTATGTTCAGTTACTGTGACTTACAGTTCTCAGTTAAGGCAATTCAAATATGTTCAGTTACTGTGACTTACAGTTCTCAGTTAAGGCAATGTAATGTATGTATGCAATGTAATGTATATTACACATTTAATCCCACTGGTCACAATAGTGTAATAATGTTTGTTATAAGGCTCTGAAAATGTTGCTGAATGATGTATCAATGTATTTCCAGCAAATATTGAAATAATAAAGGGTCTCAATATGTGCAGTGCACATGACCAGAGCTGTTTACATCCTGGCTGAATTACTCAAATTTGTATAGTGTGGTCATAGAATGAGCAAACATGTTGACGGCAACTACCGCCCTGTTTCTATCCTTACATCCATCTCGAAAGTCATGGAAAAAATAGTATACGAACAGATCGAAAAGTACCTTGCGGAAAAAAATCTAATCTACGAATTCCAATCTGGCTTCAGAACATCCCACTCCACTGACACATGCCTTCTCTACTTGAACGACCACATCAAACAAGAGGTGGACGCGGGCAAATACTGCGGCATGGTCATGCTGGACCTACAAAAGGCCTTCGACACTGTCAATCACACCATTCTGATTGACAAGCTAAAAGCAATTGGTTTTGATAGTTTATCAGTGAGCTGGATACAATCCTACCTGGAGGGGAGGGAACAGATGGTGGAAGTAAACGGTACCCTATCCCCCCCCCTCACAGTGAGCTGTGGTGTTCCACAAGGAAGCATACTAGGACCGCTACTATTCCTAATTTATGCAAATGACATGTCGTCAGCTTGTGACTGCAACTTGTTCCTGTTTGCGGACGACTCAGCCCTGCTGGTCTCTGACAAGAACAAGTTACAGGTTGAAAAAGCCCTCAGCTCGGAACTAGGCAAAATCTGCATATGGCTCGCCGACAACAAACTATCATTACACATGGGCAAAACAGAGTCCATTCTCTTCGGTTCAAATAACAAACTCAGCAAGACCGACGGCTTCTCGGTTACAGTGGGTGACAATATTATCACAAGGAAAGATGAAATTACCTACCTGGGTTCCATCCTAGAGGCTAATCTTTCCTGTGACAAAATGGCATCCAATGTAATAAAAAAAGTCAACCAACGAACGCGATTCTTGTACCGGATCTCCTCTCTGGTAAACAAGAATACCCTGAAGACTCTAGCAGGAGCACTCATTCAAGGGTACTACGACTATGCTTGCACCTCATGGTACCAAAGCACCTCAAAGGCACTAAAAAACAAATTACAAACATCTCAAAACAAGCTAGTCAGACTACTACTTGACCTGACTCCTAGAACCCACCTCACCCCTGCCCACTTTGACAACCTAGGATGGCTTAGAGTAGACGACAGAGTACAGCAACTTGCAATGGGCCTGGTCTACAAGATACACTACGCGACCAAGGTACCCATGTACATGTCAAAATACTTCCCAAAGGTCAGTGAATACCACGATCACAACACCAGAGGGAGCTCCACAAATCATGTAAAACCCAGATTCAGCTCAAACAAGGGACTAAACACGTTTCGCAATTATGCCACATCAATGTGGAACGCCCTGCCTAAAGCTGTAAAGGAATGTGAATCACTACCCACCTTCAAAAACACTCTCAAAAAACACCTACGTGAGACTGCAATTCGAAACTGGCCCCTACAAATGTCCTAACCTAGTTGTACAGTAAATGACCAAGTAAGGCTTTGTCAATATTCCAATGTACAGTGTAAAATGTGTGTGTGTCCCCTACCCACCCCCCCCCCCCCACCTCCAATGTACAGCCCTCACCCAACCCCACCCCACCAACCTCCTCCAATGTACAGTTTCTATGCCAAATGTATATACACTCCTTTTCTGGACACTTTTGTATCACAAACAGTACTGTATTTGCAAATCTGATATGTCATAAATGTATAGATGTAGCAGTACTGTCTATCTGTATGTCATGTATGTCATATATGTTATGATGAATTGAAAATGGGGGACCCTGATGTAAACAAGACGAAAGTCTTTCTCTGGTCTGCATCCCCTTAACAATTGTATGTATTGAGATGTACTGTACTGTACCCATTCTGCAATCTGTTAATAAACTTTTCAATCAATCAATCAAGGCAGTTCAAATATGTTCAGTTACTGTGACTTAAGGTTCTCTAGTGGAGGCAACTCAAATATGTTCAGTTACTGTGACTTACAGTTCTCAGTTAAGGCAATTCAAATATATTCAGTTACTGTGACTTAAGGTTCTCAAGTGGTGTCAACTCAAATATGTTCAGTTACTGTGACTTACAGTTCTCAGTTAAGGCAGTTCAAATATGTTCAGTTACTGTGACTTAAGGTTCTCTAGTGGAGGCAACTCAAATATATTCAGTTACTGTGACTTACAGTTCTCAGTTAAGGCAGTTCAAATATGTTCAGTTACTGTGACTTAAGGTTCTCTAGTGGAGGCAACTCAAATATATTCAGTTACTGTGACTTACAGTTCTCAGTTAAGGCAGTTCAAATATGTTCAGTTACTGTGACTTAAGGTTCTCTAGTGGAGGCAACTCAAATATATTCAGTTACTGTGACTTACAGTTCTCAGTTAAGGCAGTTCAAATATGTTCAGTTACTGTGACTTAAGGTTCTCTAGTGGAGGCGACTCAAATATATTCAGTTACTGTGACTTAAGGTTCAACCTTAAATCCATGTGATTAAGTTAACAGGACTCAAAGAAATTGAGTCATTCTTATGCCTCATTTCTCTTAAGTTAATGACCTCAAATGTTTAAGTTAATCAACTCAAATATTTGCAGTTACTATAACTTAAGGTTCAGTTTTAAAATCCATGTGAATAAGTTAACAGAAACTCTTTAATTTTTTTCTATTCAAAGAGTATACATATATAATATATAAACTGTATGTTAGCAATGTACAATAACACTGTAAACACTGTATACACTGTTTTTGGACTATATTACACGTATAACAATACCGACCAGGTATTAGTGCCTCGCAAAGTGCAGATATGAAGTTTTCCCCTTTTTTTTGTATGCATTTAGGAGGTTTTGTTCTTCATCGAAACTATTTATCTTACAAAAACATTGTGTTACAACTTCAAACTCTTTATATTTATTTCTATTCAAAGAGTATACATCTATTTACCTTACAAAAACATTGTGTTGCCCTCTCCAACATTATGGCAATGTTAAAATTGAAAAAATATATATAGAAAATATATATAGAAAATAAATACATGCATGTACATAAAATGTAATGTATATTACACATTTAATCCCACTGGTCACAATAGTGTAATAATGTTTGTTATAAGGCTCTGAAAATGTTACTGAATGATGTATCAATGTATTTCCAGCAAATATTGAAATAATAAAGGGTCTCAATATGTGCAGTGCACATGACCAGAGCTGTTTACATCCTGGCTGAATTACTCAAATTTGTATAGTGTGGTCATAGAATGAGCAAACATGTTGACGGCAACTATTGTGACCATTGGGATAACACTATCTATGTACAGTACAGAATAAAATGTATAGATTATCTGAAAATTGTCAATCCGCTTGGCACATGTAAAATTCACAAACGTTGTGCTGTATATTGGGTCCTGCCAATGTGGAACCAAAATACCAATCCACATTACACGCTATACAGCTGGCAATACTGTTAATAGTGCACATACCTACATATGGAAATGCAGCTGTATTTGCTCCATGATGTATCATGGAACAAGATGGTGTTTTCATTGAAAGAGTTAGTCAGAATGTCAGAGGCACCATCCGTCATTTAGAGCAGGCTATGTTTGCAGAATGATGACTATAGAACACTACAGTACTCTCTACTGAGAACACGATACAGTACACTAACTATACTGCCCTGTCAAGGCAGACCGCAGTAAATAATTATACAGGTAATGTACAGGCAACAGGGTTCGTACGGGTGCTGGAAATCCTTGAAAATGCTTGTATTTCAATGTGCTGTTTTCAAGGTTTTAAATGTGCTTGAATTGTGTATAAAGTGCTGGAAAGTTATTGAAATTGTAATTGCATTTTATACTTTAATAATAAATCGCTATCTGACTGAATAGTTTGGTTTTTAGACAAAGAAATAAAATAAGTCGGAGCGACTCGCGAGCCTATTTTGCGTTCGCCTTTCATGCAAAATGAAATGTGGCTCGGCCCCACCCCGTAGTGTTTTTACCTGTGCCATGAGAACAGCGCGCGTGTGTGTGGCCAAAATGCCGGGAGGCTGCCGTTTTAATGAGCTCTGGCTCGGAGATATCAAATATAATTCAGAGGAGAACATCCTCGAGTAGCCGTGTGCAAAATATGCAGAAAGGACTTGAAGATTTTTACCATGGGGATTGGGGGAGTCTGCACGTTCGAGCCACGTTGAAAGGTGAGCCATGGGTGTTATTAACGTGTCTCGGCCTGGCTCGCCAGGTAACTAAGTTCGAGACTACAAGTGCTCCACAGTCCACACCTGTCTCCGTAAATGTTTGTTATAAAAATACCACTTCAATAATCGAAATAGTCAAGTAACAGGCAAAATACACTAATGGAATTACAAACTCGTGTTTACCGGACTCTGTTTTTCACCGCAGTGTTGTAGCATGTAACGTTAGGCAAATCAACGTTAGCTAATTTCCTTTCATGTATTTCAAAACACGAAAACTTGTGTATTGAAATGGTATTTTATTTTTATAACGGAACATTTACGGAGACTGGTGTGGAACTGGTGTGGAGCAGTTGTAGTCTGGAACGCAGTAACGTACGGTCTACCTGTATGTCGTGTATGTCATAAATGTTATGATGAATTGAAAATGGCGGACCCTGATGTAAACAAGACGAAAGTATTTCTCTGGTCTGCATCCCCTTAACAATTGTGTGTATTGAGCCATAGTGTATTGTACCCATTCTGCAATCTGTTAATAACGTTTTCAATCAAACGTGACGAGCCAGGCCAATTTTAGCATGTTTATTTATGGGATATGCAATCTAACAGCTAATGTGACCTTTACAGTTAATTACATGGATAATAATGTTAAGGTAGTTGGTTCATTCTAGGCCATCATTAGGCTCAGTCTAAAATTCATAGGCAGTAGCCTATAAATGAAAATGAAATATACATTTATAATATCATAATGATCCATTTAGATTAGATGTCAACATTAAACAATAAATACTCTTAAAGTTAAGTGCAACCAGTGAGATTAAATTAATAAAACACTTTGTTTTATTTATAACATGCTGCTCCTTTTTATTTAGGGAAGAAGCATCAAATTCTGATGAAAGCACGTCTAAATCCAGGTCCTGCATTAGTGGATTATTTCCAGCAGACAAGCAATGCATCAAGCAGCACAGCTACATCCACATCAACAACCAGCAGTGTAGTGAGAGCCAGAGCAGCCAGTGGAGGAGCTTGCAGTGGAGTTGCCCCTCTACCATCCCCAGGCTCATCCAAGAACCAGTCAACCAGCAACACCACAGGCACCATTAAATCATTTGTTACCTCTAATCCAACACTTCAAGCTGAAATATGCTGGGCAACAAAAGCTGTAACCAGCCACTATTCCTACCATTCATGTAATGACATGGGGGCCATGTTTCAAACAATGTTTCCTGACAGTGAGATAGCAAAGCAATTTACTTGTGGGGAGAATAAAGTGGCATACCTCACCACATTTGGGATAGCTCCTCATTTCTCTTCCCTGAAAACTTTATTAACAGATTGCAGAATGGGTACAATACAGTACGGCTCAATACACAAAATTATTAAGGGGATGCAGACCAGAGCAATACTTTCGTCTTGTTTACATCAGGGTCCCCCATGTTCAATTCATCATGACATTTATGACATACACGACATACTGCATAACACATCGGCTCAGCTATATATCAGTTATATATGATGCCAAGTCTACATAATTTTGGTTGTTTAGCACAATAACATCTGATTTAATGTGATGGAAGAAGTGAAATAATCATTTTGAGTAAATATTTAATTTACCACAGCCGCATAAGATGCTGGAAAATCTTGAAAATGCACCTTGAAAATGCTTAAGTGCTTGCATTTTGCCTTGGAAAAGGTGTACAAACCCTGAGGCAAAGTGCAATAACTTCAAATACAATGTTTTCCCTCCAGCTTTCATAACTTCACCTAGCCATTTTATTTGGATCATCATCATTCCAATATATTCGGGTATTAAATTTCATTTTCAAAATGGCTAGGTTAAGTTATGAAAGCTGGAGGGAAAACAACATTGTATTTGAAGTTACTGCACTTTGCCTGTACATTACCTGTATAATTATTTAAGGAAATCGTGCAGTAGATTGCAGTATCTGCTTTTTTGGGGTTAATTAAAATAATTGTGTCATATTTTTGTATGCCTAAAGATTACTTCATTAATACATGTTAAATCTGGGTACTATCATCTATCTACCTATAACACATTTTGGATGGCATGTCAAAACACTTTAAAGCCATTTTTCACTGTTTGGAAGTTACCGCGGTCTGCCTGGGTTGAGTGATTTTGTAGTTACTGCAGTTTTTAAAACCCCATATCTCCAAAACTGAGCGACATTAACATCTGAAACTTGGTCACAAGATAAAACATTTATTGACGAGGTCAATTTCACTCATAACTAAATTTTAACTTTTTTCAAGTTACTGCGGTTAGCCTTGACAGGGCAGTATACTACTGCCTACAAGGTCTCAATGATACAGTCCCACTCTCAGCATACAAGATCGATGGTCTGCTGCTGCTGACTCCCAAGCAATTCATTCAAGTGAAACGGAACTGAGTCCAGCTAATGGTGAATAGTTATTTTATTAATCAATTATTGTGTCTTTATTCACTCGTTGTGTAATTGACCAGTTCATATTCTGTATAAGTTCATATTCTGTATATGTTAATAATAACGCTTCTGTGTTGCGTTTATGGCTCCTGGTATATCGCCTTGTACTCTGTACTGAGAACACTAACTCTACCACTGCCTACAAGCAATGGAAGCAGTCAGAGCAGAGTGGCATTTATGCCCATTGCCTCCTATTGTTCCTCGAGAAACAAACGTTTGGGACTTGGATGTTGCCTTTGAGATTCTGATAAACTCTTTCAACTCTAAAACTTACTTGGATGAAATTACAATAATGCCAGCTATAGACGGTTAAGAAAATTCGAACTGTAAAACTCTCAAATGTAAACATATTACATAAAAAAATAAAGAACAAGGTACATTGAGTAGTTTGGACCTATTGGCTGAACATCTGCAAAGTAGTACAGCAACTTTTGAAGGTATTATTTTGACATGACAAGACATTTCAGATGAGTTTCTATAGACACACTTTTGAGGTAAGTAAGTATTTATAAAGCACCTTTCATACATGTCATGTAGCTCAAAGTGCTGTACACAATTATAGGCATATATAACGATAAAAGCAATAAAGTCATAGTGATCAGTTAAGATCAAAATAAAAAAAAAAGTGTTGGTAAGTGCTTTGGGGTAGTGCATAGATTAGTCCAAACATTACAGGAAGGAATCACCAAATCTGGGGAGGCTGATCATGATATGACTTTCAATGACAATAGAGATTGTCACAGGCTGGTAGTGAACTGGACTTATGTCATGATTACAGTAAGGAATAGAAACTCATCTGAAAGAAGGATGTGGGGTGAGGTATTAATTTCCTTGTCATGTCAAAATAATACCTTCAAAAGTTTAATGCAAGAGCGGTCAGGTGACGTAGCGGAGATTGCGTTCGTCACCAACGCTGGAGACACTGGATTCGCGTGTTCGAATCCAACTCCCTGCGTTGTCACCAGCTTGGCTGGCCGTTCACACTAATACAATTTGGCAGTATTAGGGGGTGGGGAAGCTGGCGGGTGGGAATCTGGTGTTGTGGACAGCGACGCCTACAGGTCAGGTCTCGGCGCTTGCTAAGCGGGGCAGGACTTGGTGGAGATAGCGTGCCCTCCCACGCGTTACACTTCACCAATGAGAGCCCTCGCTGCCAAGTGAAAAGACGTCACTGGCTGTCGGCGCACGTCTCGGGGGAAGCGTGCGATCGACTCGGGACGCCCTTATACCGACTCGTAGGAGAACATGCATACAGCACCAGGTAGGGGGGGGGGGGGGATTGGCACAACGACTAATCCATTGAAAAATCTGAAGAAAAAAAAAATTATTGCATCAAGTCATTCTTGAGAGTCTGCAACCTGGGCGACAGTTTACCAGCTTCTAGACCTATCTTCTGAATGAATTCAAAAATGTTGGTAAGTCCCTTGGGGTAGCTGAGGTATAGTGCATAGATTAGTCCAAACATTACCAGGAAGGAATCACCAAATCTGGGGAGGCTGATCATGATGTGACTTTCAATGACAACAGAGATTGTCACAGGCTGGTAGTGAACTGGACTTGTGTCATGGTCACTGATGACAGTAAGGAGGGCCACTGCAACACCCTGAAGCTCTGGCTCATCAGGCGTGTCCTGAAGGAATGAAAGAGACATAATAATCACAAATAAATCCATGGTTTAGTATATCAACATCAATTAGTCACTTCAACTTGGTGGATCTCTTACTTTGTTTGGTTTGGGCTTCAGAGCATGACGGCGGGATTTCTGGTCAACCATGTCATTACATGCTTTGCGGAATCGGTCGCTGATGACTTGAGAATGTGTTAGTCAACTCACCTTGATAGCCTTGGGGGTGGCGATGATTGCCAGCGAATTCTAAAAAGAAGACTATCAAAATATTCAAAAAACCTTGTATGCAATTTATCAAGACTGTGTATATTATATATATATATATATATATATATATATGTTTAGAGTAGCAGGAGCTAGAAGTTCAAATATGTCAGTCTTTCAAAGCCCCATTTTTTATATATAACAAAAGGCAGAATGAACATCACTGCCGCCCTGCTGGATTAAATTCTGAATTGCAGGTAGGCCTGAATAAGTATTTACTGTGCAAAATAACCAAAACCAGATAAACAATATCTGTTCTGTATCGTATTAGCTCTCGCTCGGCGTCACTCTCTGCACTGTCCTCGCACACGTGCACACGCACTGAATAAAGACCACAATCTACCTTTAATCCCAATATTTGTCTGACCACACCCCTATCAGTTTACCCATATAAGCAGGGGTGGGGCCACCCACTCGCCTCCTTCTCGCTTTCACCACAAGGAAGTGCCTCGGTAGATCCCCACACTTGAAGTGATGTGATGGTAGGAGAAGAGTTGGAAAGCAAGGATACGTTGACATATCTTTATTTTCTCTCTCACTATTTTCGAGAAAATACGGTGATATTGTCTTCGTACTGGAGTGTCTGGAAGATGATGATCATTGTAAAAATCCTCCACCGGTTTTCGTATTGGGAGTTCGCGCCGCTACATGCTTTTCCAACTGCAGTCCTTGCTGTGTGCTGGTTGCGGTAAAGGCACAGGTGGGCTGTAGGACGCGCCGCTGTTGTGAGAAGCGGTGGGTTCCAGGTTTGGTGAGTTATGTTTTGCTGGCAGGCTCCACTTGTCTGTTAGTGCTATGGGGGCTAATTGACAATGTTTATGAAAACCGGCCCCAGGCTAGGTTCCTTTGTTCAGCCTCTTAGGCGACGGAAGACCTTGGTCTGAAGCCCATTATAGTTTTAACTAGTGGGCCACGACCATTAACACTGGTGATCCCTGTGTTTTCTGGATGAGTGGATATCTCTGTCACCGTGTTAAGGCCCCATCTTTCATATCCAAATGAGAGTATTCCCTCACGAGGAGATATGGGCATAGATGTTCGATAGCGGAAGATCTGTGTTCAAGTCAGCTACACAGGCCGTTTGGGTATTGTGCTGGCTCCGTCGGGTGTTGGTAAAATCACAGTTGTAAAACTGTGACATCTTGTTTCTCTTAAAAGTGAGGAGGGTTTCAGAACGGCGGCCTGTCTGGGTGAGTGTTATATCATTGTGTACAAGTTCAGGTGATAGCTGCTTAGCTTACGGTTAGCCAGTTAGCTGCGGCGTTAGCCTGCTGTGATCTCTGCGTGGCCTACATAGGTTGGGCCTACTGTTAGCCAGTCAGCTGTTAGCTGCGGCGCTAGCCTGCTGTGATCACTAGGAAACGTTAGCTTGCTATCGGCCAAGGCCCAGCGCGGGGTAGCTCCGGCTCCTCGCGCGCCGCCGCGAGCTCCCCTCTGGTCGCGTGCGCCGTTCGCTCGCCGTCTCGCGGGCAGGGGCAGTAGCGACCGACGGTTGGAGCGGCCGTTAGCTTAATGCTACTCTGTTGAACGTGCTTTGATTATAACATGTTTTAAACACTCTTGACTACGACGTCATCTTTGACAGAGGATGTTCGTCGAACCTGCCCTGGGCCAGGACGGCAAAGCCTGCGTCAACAAATGGGACCGTAGCGACGGGTTGGAGCGGCGACGCTGCCCAGATCGAACAACACAGGACGGCTGTGTTTTCTACGGTGTCTTGAGACTGCACTTCGTTGATCTATGCTCCGGGTAGGCCTGGTCTGACCAGACCTTGTACACTTCTTCTGCCTTTCCCTTTTAAATGTTTTGTAAATAACGATGTTTTCCAAAACGAGTTACTGCACTACATTTAGGATACGACGCGAGTTGTGTGTGTGAGAATTGTCTTGTCACTGGGTATTTAGCTTCTCCGTGCAAATCGGGTTGTTGTTTCAGATGTGAAAATGATCTGGTTTGTTGTGTTGAGAAACATCATGTGTGTTTATATGTACAGTGTACTCACAACTAAGGGGGTTAACTAACCTATAAAGCTATGCTTAGTGACAAATGAGTAAAGAATATTCTTTTCTCAGCCTGTAATGACAATGAACAGTGTTCACATATTAACAGGTTTTCCTGTTTTAACTGGCCGTATTAAGGGTAAAGTAGGAGGATTGTGTTTCCCCCCGGTTCCCTGGGGACTTCTTCATCCTCCTATCAGACATGTTGTTGCACTACATTGTGTCTTTGTGTGGTAGGGATGCGATGTAACCCTTAGCTTGATTGCTGAGGTTGTGCTAAGACTGCTGGAGAAACTTTATTTTCCTAAAAGAAAAGATTGTTTGTTCGCTTTCGTGTGCGCTTAGCAAGGCCTGTGGCCGATACTAATCGAGAATTATGTATTCTCTCATTATGAAAAACGGCGTTCCTCTGTAGAGTGTTTTTGCCATTTTTTATAGGTGATGATGGGTTGTGTGTGTCATGTGACCTACAACTGGGTTGGACTGGCCACAGAAGCACATGTGTAAGTTTGGACCGGGGCTCTTAGAGAGCCCTCTCTATTCTGTGTTTTTTCCTTAGTAAAAATCAGATGGCAGGTTAGCTCATGCGCTGTGTGAAGCTGTCAAACGCTTCATAGAGCTGACTATGACTGTCATACTCTCTTTTTGTCATTACATCGTATCATGGGGTGGGGTCGTAAAGGGGTGAACTGGTAACCTTTCCTCTCCCCCTTTTTTCTGTTGGTCAGGGGTACACCCCCTGTCCTTCAAGGTTCCTGTCACGTTGCGGTTCGGCACGTTACGGGGTGAGGGTGGAGGGGGAGAGTTTCCTGGTCCCACGGCCTGGAATATTGGGCGTGTGCACCGCAGAAATTCCCCCGCCATAGAGTACGTCACCGTGCGCGTCTCTGTTGGTAGGACTTCCGTGTGCTGTTCAGGTCCATGTGATGGATCTGTTTTCGGGGGGTGGTCAGGGCTCCTCCTCACCAAGCGCCTATTCGGGCCTTCTGTGAGTTCGGACTTCTCCTTCCATGTGAGGGAGCCTCCTTCAGAGTACAGAGCCTCCTCCTCAGATTGTCAAGGTGAGTGGACCCTCTAGAAGGTGTCCTATTCTATTGTGTATGTATTCGATTCAATTCGATTATTGAGTGTGTATGGGTTCAGTGCCTCCTCCCCGGAGAGCCCTAAATCCAATTTTTTACATGGCTCAAGGTGCAATATATTATTTTCAATCTGTACAGCTTGCGTGGGAAGTCTCTCTGGGGATTCCCGTCTCCTTCCTATGGGAGGGTGGTGGGATGTAAAAATGTGCATTTTTTTTTTACCCCCGGCTGTGTAGACTGGGATACATACTGTTGGTGCTTCCTTCTTTTCTATTAAAAAAGAGTTGGAGTTAGGAAGTGTCACACCCCTCTTGTCATTCCCCTGGGCGCCTTGGGGATTCAATGACAGGTCTAAATAGCCTGTTCATTGATGTGGGTGTGTCCCGACGCACGTATAGTGCTATATACATGGCATGTACAAAACTAAATGGTACAAGTTTAGCCTGATGCCTTGAGACTTGATGTATTGTCTTTGTTTACCTTCATTTTAGAACATGCAACCGTGGAGAAATGTGGAGGTACTGTATGTGATTTTAAAATGTGTGACTGTGACATTGGTGGCTGTATTAAGCCCCAGTATATCCGGTCAGTTTGATAAGCCCATCAATCAGTGTTCTGCTCGTCTGGCCTCAAACAGCGTCCTGCAATGCCGTGACGTTCAAACCCCTATGAATCTAAAAGAGTTTATCAGAGACCGGTCATACTGTTTGCTCGTCTCGTCCCCCCTCGGCAAGATGTTAATCATTGATAAGGGTTGCGAGATCTATATTTTCTTGATAATTCTTTCCTTAGTAAATCTACTTGAGTGTTCAACTAGGGTTGTCATCAATCAAGTGATTATCCCTCCCTCATATGTCATAGGAGCTGGTGAGAGTACATCTCGCAGTTTAAATGAATGAGGTAATTTCTTCTAATGCTTGCTGTCTGGAAAACCCCCTTCAACATTGAATACAACAGATTACAGATTCTTCTTTACTTCTTTTGCTATTTTTAAAGAAAAGACAGACATCTGTACTTATTATACCTAAGATCTATACATAATAAATGAAATAGATCCATGCCATGTGTCTGCCCTAATGACAATACTTTTAAATATTATTCTCTTTGATAGATAAGCTGAAACGCCAGGTACTGTGGTGTAAATTCAACCTGTGAAAATTAAATAGAATGACTTTTTAAAGAGGCAGCCCTCCATCCACTAGTCTTATTTTCAAGCTCTAAGCATAGCTTAGTTTTTGGAATATAGACGCTAAAAAATAGAATCCTAAGTAGGTCAATCATAGGGAGACCATCCTTATTACCCCGGTCTATTTTCAGGCTTCAATACACCGCAAGGCTCTGAAATATAGACGCTAAAAATAGAATGATATTATAGCTTACCAATATTTTAGAAGAAGTACCACGAAGAAAAAGATTTAGTTTCAAAAAGTTTTAATAAAAAAATACAAGAGTTACAAAATAAATGCACAATTTATCATAGTATCTATTACAGCGAAAAGGCCTCAAGTAAAAATGTAAAAAGTCCTAGCATAGCTCTTCAAAATCTAAAGAGTATACTTCCTAGGGAGGTTTACTAAAAAATTGCCAGGCCATGCCCCAATACACAGCTCGACATTTCCTGGCTCTAGAAAAACTGAAAATCTGACTCGACGAGACTGGAGCAGTCCCTTATATACCGGTCCGGCATCATATCAAGACTTCTTACCTATTGGTCCAAATACAGTGATGTCATTTCTACCATCCAATCAACGCATTAACACACTCAGTAAAGATGAACTCCTCCCTTTCCAGTCGTTACTGTAACTGAGAGAGTAATAGATTTCTTTGTGCTGGGAAAAACCCTATGTCTTCATCTGTTATCTAGTAAGCTAGCAGGGGCCCACAAGATCATAGACACATTAAAGCGCCCAGCACTATTGAATGAAACAATTGCCCTGCTGTAATATACAGTACATGGTCCTTCTAGCATGAATAGCCTAATACGCTTATATATATATATACATGTACAATACAGTACTCATATACATTGGTGGATATGTTTTACACATCATATCAACATGCTTCTCCCTCTGCTTCTGTCGAGGTCAGCGCTCTGTGACCACATTCCTGGCTTTACTAGCAGTAAGAGAAGAGGCCCATTCCATTCTCCAGGACTACACAAGATATTGTAGTTTGCACAAGTTACTGTTTTAGAGTCTATAGTTTATAGTTCTTACATTTTTACACAAGTGGGAGGAAGTGGGAGGAAGAATACAGACATTCTTCATAATCACTGACTCAAGTCATCTCTTAACATATGCTTAGATTCAAAACAGATATATACAATAAACATATGCTTAATCCTTTATATCCTACAATTGACAGGGAGAACAGGATGTCATAATACAAAGTGTCACTAGTTGTTTGTGGCCCTTCAACACCGCCTCTGTCATCCTGGTCGGTCACTTTCCACTGTCTTAATAGCGTCTGTACGGGGGGACGAGATGGCAAGTGCGGGGTCACGATGGCTGTGACTCAACAGTGGCATTACCATGTCTTACCTTTTTTGTCATTGGCAAAGTGTTTTATTAATTCTTGCACCAAATGGGTCATTTTGAATCTGTTGCTGGTGTTTATTGCCAACCTGAGTGCTTTTGAAGGGGTGTGGGTATGTTAATTTATGGTCCTTATTTTACTAGAATTAACCACTTTTCATTGTTCTACCTCCAGTTGCTGTGACTTATGACCAGGCGACGGCACATCCGTCTTTAATCTTCCTGAACAAGAGCAGAACCATCCATGTGAACCAGTGGTCTGCAAGGGCCTTGAAATAAAGCCCGAGCCCTGCCCGAGCCCGTGAACTTCAGGCCCTGCCCGAAAATAAGCCCGACTGTAAATAATATTTTAAGCCCTAGCCCGTGTGAAAACCCGAAAAAAATTATTATTAAAATATTAAATAATTTTTTTGTTTTAAATATTCTAAACACTTTATATATTAACTTAATAAATAAACAAAAACGAAAATGTCCAATAGGTCTGCCTAAATAACGCTGAAAACTAAGAAGCATTTAGAATGCCGTCTCTCCCAGTGCTCGCTTATAGACTGACTCAGCCTCGTAAAACGTATTGAAGGCTATAGAATCTTCTTTGACACACACACACACACACGACACACAATAGCCTACTCAGTCACTATACAAACAAACAGAAAACAGAAATCAGATTTCGAGCAGAGCAACATAATGAAAAGCACAACAAAACAGGTAGCGACCCAGCAAATAATAAACATCACTCACCATGACGTCAGCAACGCGTTGAAACAAAACTTCGCCAACCGGCTACATACATCCCAAGAACAAATTAAAACGTTCGCCAACTGGCTATATTCCAACACAACCAATCGAGTTGAACTTGTCCCCTGAGTTCTCCCTGCGCGCTGCGGTAATTACATCCAAATGTTTCTCTGGCGCAAAAGAGAAAACGAATCTTAAGGAAAACGAAGGTTATCCTATAACCCTAGATATATGAGAAAAAGAAAAAAAACGCAATAAAAAAAAAAAAAAACGGCGGTGCCCGGCCGAGCCCGAATTATTTATTTAAAAAAAAAAAACCTACCCAGCCCGAACCCGCCGGGCCCCGTCCGGCCTGGGCAAGGTTGCAGTGCACTAATGTGAACCACAAGAGAAACCAGAGCTTCTGCGCTTTACAAGCATTCCTCGGCTCCGACGCCCTCTGCCCCACGAGAACGTTCCTACTGGGAGGTTGAGATCGATGCGTGGGAGGTATTCAACACCGGTCATTCCTAGTTTGTCGGCGTGGCGACAGAGTCTGCCACAGGGTTGAAGAAGTATGGCAGTCTTTGCCCTGAGAATGGCTTCTGGGTCCTGGATTTCCTGGATTGCCTGAATGGCCAGTTCAGTTTGTGGAACACTGTTGCGGGTGGATAACACTTCCACGGTGACACTTGGCATATGTTACAGCGGCAGAGGCGGTTATCTGTTTTTACAGGAATGAGTCCTGCATCTACAAACTCATTGTAGACTCTCATAAATGGAGACTCTTCCCAGCTTTCTGCCCAGACAAGGGGGTCGGCGCGCTGACGGCCAGGATTGGCATGTCGATCTAGACTACTCATGGGGACTTGTCTACTGCATGCACTTTTAAAAAGGTTGTGTGTTTTTTGTTTTTAAATGTATGAATTAATATTTTAAATAAAGACTTTTATAACTTCATTGCTGCCTGCATCTTGTTGAGCCTAATGATGGATGGCCTGTCTCTTGCACGTGCCAGTGTCTTTATAAGTATTGTTTGCAGAAGCACATTAAAGTCAGATGTGGCCTGGATTGGGAGCCAATGTAGGAGACATGGTGTGTAATCACTTTTTCTGGCTTTGGTCAGGGTCGTAGACACTAGCTAGAGACAACACTACAGATAGGCTTCTGACCTAGAGACGATACTACAGATGGGAGTTAAAATGATGATTGTATGGTGCGTTTGCGATATCCCTATATGTACAGAGGTCTACATTTATCAGAAATTATAACGGGGATTGTCTCATACTAACTTGATGGAGGGAAAATGAGAAATGTTAAACATTTGTATACAATACTAAACATGGAACAACGTTTGGAAATTTGTGTTTGGTGGATTATTTCTGACTGCTTTTTGGCAATACATTTTATACCGTTGGAAAGCCTGTTTATTTCCTTTTTTAAATTGTGCCCCATTTGTAAGGAACATGCATTTGTGGGATGAGCAGCACAGCTGAGTATGTGGGTTGCGCCCATGAGAAATTTGCCAAAGAGAAGCTTTTTCTGCAGTTGCTTTTGACTCGTGTTTGGTGTATTGGATGATTGAAGTATATCGGTAACAAGGAAGAAATGAGACATTGGCAATTTTACAATTCATTAATTTTAAACAATAATAAATAATATATATATATATTAATAAACACACAGTAATTGAAGCATAATGGAGATTTATTCACAACCATCCGCAGAAAAAGGTCAAAAGAAAAAAGTTGCCTCAGTGTCTAGAAGCAGAGGGAGGTTGCTTCAAAGCATGCCATCTAACAACAAACGTCATATAAATCCTGCAATGTAGTATTGTTTTGACAATGGGTCATGACAAACCAATTACATAATCCAACATTGTGTAAACAACGAACATATTCCAGTTAACTATCTTTTTTAATTATTAGTTACAAATGTATCCATACTTCCATGTGTCCAGGACATCCAGTGAAATCGCTTCGTGTGACAGTGTCCTTTTGCAGAGGGAGGTTGCTACAAATCATGCCATCTAACTACACACTTCATATAAAATGACTCTGCTATAGAGCCACACTCCGTTATGCAATTTTCTTTTTATTTTTTTTTATATATATTTTTTTAATGCTCTTTCTCCCCCTGATTTTTCTCCCCATCCCAATTTAGTCATTAGACCTGACCTGTAGGCGTCGCTGTCCACAACGCCAGATTACCACCCTCGACTTCCCTCCCGCTAACTCAGCCAAATGAGTTAGTATGACGATCGGCCCAAGCCGCAGGCAATGCTGACTCCGGGAGTCGAGACCGCAGCCTCTTACATTGGTGACGAGCGCAATCTACGCTACGCCATCCGACCGCCCTCGTTATGCACGTTACAGACATACATGACAAACAGATAGACAGTACTGCTACATCTATACATTTATGACATACCAGATTTACAAATACAGTACTGTTTTTGTAGGGTGATTATGGTTTATTTACATTGAGGTTCTGGGGTCACGTGGAGTGTGTTATACAAAATACCCCCCCCCCCTCCACCCCACCTACCAATCTCATACCTACCAACCTCCTCCAATGTACAGTTTCTTCATCAAATGTATATACTTAAGCATTACATAACGCGCAGGAGTGGATTGTGAAAATTAGACCATGCCTAGGGGTGGTCGTTAGAGCCCCCTAGGCATGGTCTAATTTTCACAATCCACGACTACAAGTGGTGTAATGCTTTTATACAACTGGCACATTCATCCAACCTTATTGCTATACAATAAACACACCTTAATTGAAGATTTATTGAGAACCATCCACCAGAAAAAGTAGTTTCCAAAAAAGAAAAAAAGAGAAGTTGCCTCCATGTGGAAGCAGCTCGGAAGTGCATCCAACTGTTCTCAGTAGGACATCCAACAAACTAACACATCCAACTGTCTCTCAACTAAGACATCCAATAAACTAACACATCCAACTGTCTCTCAACTAAGACATCCAACAAACTAACACATCCAACTGTCTCTCAACTAAGACATCCAACAAACTAACACATCCAACTGTCTTTCAACTAAGACATCCAACAAACTAACACATCCAACTGTCTTTCAACTAAGACATCCAACAAACTAACACATCCAACTGTCTTTCAACTAAGACATCCAACAAACTAACACATCCAACCAGGGCTTGACGTTGACACCTGCCCACCTGCCCAGGGCTAGTGAAAATGCTGAGTGGCTAGTGACTTTGGAAAACCACTAGCCACAGTGGCTAGTGAGCCAAACAGTTAACGTCAAGCCCTGCATAGGTGTGTCAATGATAATGTTCATGGCGTTTGGAGCAATAATATAATTGCTAGGTTCAACACAGCCAAGGCATAGGTGTGTCTGATAATGTTCACTGCGTTTGGAGCAACAATGTAATTTCTAGGTTCAACACAACTCTTCCACATCTTTTTGGGACCCTCTCGAAAACGAGATACTGTATCTCAATGTGGTTTTCCCAATAAAATTTCAATATCTACACCCTCCAGCTTGTCCCAGTCAGCCGTTGCCCCAACTGGAGCTCCTTTTGCGGCTGGAGTCAACAGTCGGAAGCACAGTTGGTGTGTAGCAGTATGATTACAATGATACTGTCCCCAGCAGGGGTTAGTGAAGAAGAAATTACCTATATTTATTACTTTTTGGGTGGGGGCGCGAGTGCAGGGATTTTTGGCTAGTGAAAATGCTGAGTGGCTAGTGACTTTGGAAAACCACTAGCCAACTGTCTTTCACCTAGACATCCAACAAACTAACACATCCAACTTTTCTTTAGTTTTTAACCTACTTTCTATAGAACTTCATTCTTAGATGCTTCTATAGAAAGTAGGTAAAACAAATTAAAAAAAGTTCTTTGCCCTATATATTTTTTTAAACCTACTTTCTATAGAAGCAGCTGGGAGGTGCGCTGTTTTAAGTGAGCGTGGGTTATTGAATTGATTGATTGCTAATTTTATTACTGTCCGCCTTGTTTCCAACTGGTTAAGTTTAGGCCCTCTTTCGAAGTTGGTTAAGGTTAGAGTTTGCAACCAGGGCTGGTGGTCTATCGCCCTGCTCTAAAGACAAACTCTAACCTTAACCAACTTCGAAAGAGGGCCTAAACTTAACCAGTTGGAAACCAGGCGGACAGTAATAAAATTAGCAATCAATCAATCAATCAATTCAATAGGCCATGCTCACTTAAAATAGCGCACCTCCCAGCTGCTTCTATTGAAAGTAGGTAAAAAAAAATTTAATTATCAACCAATCAATTCGTGCGGTTTTTATTTTGTTCCACAATGACTCATGACCAGTGGTGCAGTCGTAATATGGGGAATGCCCAAACGCCACGTGCACGCGCATACATGTTCCCTCGGTTGCGCACAGAACAGATGATTATTATGCATAAATGTTTTAAATGTAATTGTAATTACAATTTCTTTAATTGAATTAACTTAAACTAGAAAAGTAAATACAAATGTAACTTTACAGAAGGACAGTTTCCTTCAGCGACTCCCCGCCAGAGCTGGGCGGCTGCTCCGAGGACTCATTGATGCTGGTGGAGAGGCGATAGTGGAGGAGAGGAGTCCGTTGTTATGCTATCTCCTATCGGTATCCTATTATTATGCAAAGTCTAGTGCCGGCCGGCGCGACGAGTCCAGTGACAATTGTGAACGCATTTGTGTGTGTGCGCGTGCACATCCGCGCGCACTTCTGCCTCAGTGACCTATACCTAAACGCCGTTTAACCGCGTTTGTGCACGACTGCATGCCTGCTCATGACCCATCAATTACATCATCCAACATTGTTTAAGCAACTAAGACATTCGCAGTGACAGAATCGTTTTCCATTTAGTCGTTATGACGCTATTAACATATCCATTCAGTCCACCCTCACTTAAAACGGCGCACCTCCCAGCTGCTTCTATAGAAAGAAAAGAAGAAATTTTTTTTTGCAATTAATCAATCAATCAATTTGCGCGATTTTTATTTTGTTCCACAATGACTCATGACTCATCAATTACATCATCCAACATTGTTTAAAGAACTAAGACATTCGCCGTGACAGAATCGGTTTTTATTTAGTCGTTATATGACGCTATCAACATATCCATTTGTAAAGATTATTGTCCGCCATCTTGTTTTTTTCTACAAAGTCGCACGGCGGAGTGATAGTAATTCGGTTGTGGGCGGGTCCTGGGACCAAGAGCGTGGGATTATGAAAAATAAATACGTGTAAATTGACTGTTTCAGCCAATCAGAATAGAGAAATTTGCATGCCGTTGTATAATCTCTTTTTTAGACTCTTCTTGTATCACAAACAGTACTGTATTTGTAAATCTGGTATGTCATAAATGTATAGATGTAGCAGTACTGTCTATCTGTATGTCATGTATGTCATATACATATATGTTATGATGCATTGAAAATGGGGGACCCTGATGTAAACAAGACGAAAGTCTTTCTCTGGTCTGCATCCCCTTAACAATTGTGTGTATTGAGCTGTACTGTATTGTACCCAATCAATCAATCTTAGAATTTTTTTCCATGACTTTCGAGATGGAGGTAAGAATAGAAACAGGGCGGTAGTTGCCGGAGTCTAATTTTCTGCCTTTTGTGCAGGGGGGTCACTCTCGCAATTTTGAAGTCTTTGGGGACGTGTCCCTGTGTTATGGAGAGATTTATTATGTGTGTGATGACTGGGGTGATGGCGGCTGCTGAGTCTCTGAGGAATTTGGATGGGATATTGTCATGGCCAGTGGCCTTGTTAGGTTGGAGGGCGCTCAGTTTTCTGAGGCTACGTTTAGACGGAGAGAGTCTGAACAGAAACCGCAAAAGTCGTCTTGCGGTCTCACTTTTAATTTTGCGTTTAGACTAGTGTTTTGGGATGGAATTCTGCGTGCAGACGAGGCTGAAAGGCTCGAGACGACGGAGCCCCGCTGTCACACGATTGGCGCAGATGTCACATGACCAGAAACGTCAGTGGCCAATCAGATCGCCTCAGGTCGTTGAGACCATAGATATCTATAATATAGATGTCTATGGTTGAGACAACCAGACGTGCTGTGAAGACCCGCCCTACTCTGCCTCTGATTCGCAGACTGTGGGTGGGGAATGTGATTGGACCAAAGCAGAGTCACTCGCAGATAGTGGGTCCAGTCACTAGTTGTGATAGCCGCGGGACAGATTCTTGTGTATTTAAAAGTACTGCCAATGTAGCCTTCAGGTGATCGCCATGGATAGAATCAGACATGCTTTGTTTACGCTTCTAGGCTACTGGCGCATGCCTGTGATGTAAGCAGTACGCGCGACGAGAGCCTTGACAACCCTTTCATCATCGTTTTATGCGGTTTGACAGTTTAGATGATAGCGCAAAGGTTTATCGTTTCTAGGAATTCCACCCTGGAAGGTAGTCTCACTTTTTTGCGGTTTCACCCCGTAAAAACGCTGTTTCCGTATAAACGAAAGGCACATCCGAAGAAATATTTTTGCGGATTCACCTGCTAGCGTTTCCGTCTAAACAGGGCCTGAGTACCTCAACTGTTGTTACCATTTCAAGTTTGAAGTTGTCTTTGCGGACCCCTAGGTTTTTTTTTGATCCACTCTTTCTCCTTATTTTTTTTCTTTCTATTTTTCTCCCATCCCAATTTCGTATCGCCAATTCTCCCCTTCAATTCTCCCCTCCCCTGTCTTGAACATTGCTAGACTATGCCTCCCACTGGTCGGCTGTAGTGAGAATAGAAGCCTTGCATCACGTGTCCCCTCCGGTACACAAGGAGGCAGCCTGTCGCATCTTTTCACCAGACAGCGCGGACTCTCAGTGGCGAGGAGTAACGCGTGGGAGGCTCACGCTACCCCCGATACTTCCTGTCTCTGCTGTACAGGCGTCACCCAACCGACCTGTAGGAGTCGCTGTCCACAACGTCCAATCCCCACCCATCGACTTTCCACCCGCTACCTCTGCCAATTGAGATAGTATGACGACTGGCCCAAGCCGCAGGAGTCGAGACCGGAGTCTTTTGCATTGGTGACGAGCGCAATCTCCGCTACGCCACCCAGCCGCCCCCAGGTTTTTGTAGTAGGCTAGGATGTGTTCTACCCCAAAATGCCCTGAGTATGAGGGTATATTAACCAGTGCTGTGGCTATGTTTGTGAAGAAAATGTTTAAGTATTTGCTAGTTGGCCACATCCAGCTTGTCTGTGATGAGGGTGTTTTCTGTCTTTATGTTTATGTTTGTAAATCTGGTTTTTAGTTTTTTGCTGCAGCCTAGTTGGTTGTTGACTAATTTCCAAAGTTCATAGGGTTTGTTTTTGTTTTCCTCAGTTTGTTCATTGATGAAAATTTTTGTGCAGATTTTATCATGGTGTTTATCGTTTCTTAGTCTGTTTCTTTGTATTTTGAGTTCTACCACGTGGGCTTGGAGCTCTCTGTTTGAGCTTTTGGCAAGCTTTGACTGACTCTTATGAAGTTCAGAGCATCAACCATCAATTCGTTTTGTGTTTTTAAGTTGTCTACAATTCCTCTGTAGGACAGGACTGTGTTGAGATTGTGGGGGGAGGGGTGTGGTTGACTTGACTCAGCTGCAGGGTGAGAAGGCAGGAGTGACTGAACTGAAGCAGTGACTCATCTCTCACTGTGCTTAATGAAATGAAAACATGCGAAGTCTCTCCTCGGAGCTTATGAAGTATATATACTTTACAAATTGAATCGGCAGTGGTGTAATACACAACTTCACCAGCGTCTGGCAGCATATTCCCGAAAGAATACAAGCAACCCGTCCGCGTGAATACTTTCGACAGCCCACTTGTCCTTCCGCGTTGCTCTGATTGGCCGAGCGCGCGCATGCGCATGAGCCACGACAAGCTCCTCAGAAAGGCAGGAATAATAAGCTCCCCTTAACGCAATTTATACAAATGGAAGTATTGATTTTGCGGTAACGAATCATTAAAAAAATATACCGTTAACTGGAATATGTTGTGCCTTTACACATATGTTGGATTATGTAATTGGTTTGTCATGACAAACCAATAAAAAATCGTGAATTAACCGGTGGCTACAACAACACACAGTAACTACATGCATCATTGGTTACTGTGTGTTGTTGTAGCCACCGGTTAATTCATGATTTTTTATTGGTTTGTCTTAATGTAGCCTACTGTATCCACATGTGTTTGTACATATAACTGCATATAATCCTTTTACATATCTGTAGATACTACTATATCTATATCTGTACATATCCCTTACCTACTCTTACTGGTTACGCTGCTGGCCAGTATGACTACCATAGTGTCTTTATACCTGCTGCATCAATGTACATAATAATACTACAACTCTGTACATACATATGATCTGATTAGCATTATTACTCAGTAGTACTGATTTATATATTTTAAACATAATGAATTATGGTTTTGTTTTATTTGTCACATAAGGTACATGTACATTACAGTGAAACACTTGATTCTGTATGAGCCTCCTGAGATTGTGCTTCATAGAAGTTTTTCTAGAAGTTAGACATCTCTTTGATCCAATGACCTGAGTCAGGTCTCTGAATATCCTTCCATTTTAAAGCAATCACATGTTTAGCTTGTAGTAGACAGAAATCTATTTGTTTGTTGCTTCATATCAGTTTACAATTTATTTTCTTTTTGCAGGCATGACTTCACCCCAAACTGTAACTCACGGGTCTGTGGGTGGCATTTTCCCAATGGCAAAGCAGCTGGGCCAACACTGCTTTCCCCGACCACATCAGCTATCCCATTCCCACCAAACGGAAAAAACAAATGCTCTGTGCGAGGATGAAGGAAGAGCTGAACAAGGCCCAAACCACCTTGACATTGCTACACAGACCCCTAGTACTTCATGTGTTGTGGTGCTTGAATTATGCCTCTAATCGATCAGCTACCTCTGACTTTGATGAAGCTCCGACTGAATTGTGGCATCCTAGACCTTTCTATGAGGTTTAATTGCTGCCGTGCCAGTCACCAACATCTTCAACACCATCAGACTGGACACCCAGTCATCTGTAGTCATTACAAAGGATGCACCACACTTATGGGCACTATTCAGGGCAACCTGCACCTGACTCTCTTTTCTGGACTCTTTTTGTATCACAAACAGTACTGTATTTGCAAATCTGGTATGTCATAAATGTATAGATGTAGCAGTACTGTCTATCTGTATGTCATATATGTCCTGATGAATTGAAAATGGGGGACCCTGATGTAAACAAGATGAAAGTCTTTCTCTGGTCTGCATCCCCTTAACAATTGTGTGTATTGAGCCGTACTGTATTGTACCCATTCTGCAATCGGTTTATAAAGGTTTATAAAGTTTTCAATCAAAACAGGAGCCAACTATTGTCATCTTGTGGTATGGACTCCTTAGTATAACTGTATATTCTATAGTAGTGTACATGGGACCCATTACCTTTTCATTTGTAAGCTTAGCATTGTATTGTATTTTATCTTTACTTTTTATCATGTCTATTTTATTATCTTGCAGCACTAGATGGAGGTGTCTGGGGGTGGCTGTACCTTTTGTTCAGGTTGAATTGTTTTGAAGTAAAGCGCAGACTCCATACTCTTCTGCTCGTCTCATTTATTAACTTCCACAATCTATTCTATTTTTGTATTGTATTTTTGCACAATCGAAGGCAGGCATGGCCACCTTCATTTCACTATTATCATCATTTATGTATGTGACGATTAAACCTCTTGAAGTGCAGGTAAACATGGCATCTTAAGATGCACAGCACAGGACAGGTCCCGGCAGAAATAAACAACGTTTTCCAAAAGTAAATATTTATTATATGAAGGGGAATGAAACCTGTAAACACACACACAACAGGGAGAACAGGGCCCCGTTCCCCGTACCTGGCTAACTGAGTTAGCCGGATAATTTCCAGTATAGCCTATAGCCTATAAGCCGGACCTTTCTGTTCCCCGACGCTCGATTGTCTAAATCACCATGACAACAGATCAAAAAGTTTGAGCCTGGTCGAGAGCAGGGTTAACTTCAGTTAGCCGGATGAAACATGGCCACGCCCCCACAAATAAATGACAGCTCGCTTCCTGAAATGATTCACAGTCTAGAGATCCCATTTATACCATTCTGAATTATGTTTCTGTGCTTCGTTTTCCTAGAGGGGGCTTTTGAAATGTATAATAATAGAACTAAATGCTGATAATAAATCATATTCAGCCTATAGATTTACTTTGTCCTAAATAAAATAATGCACGTCATATACGGCGCTCTGAGTGCGATACACGCTGCAGGCGCATTGCAAATGTGAATCCCGCGGGGATATTTTTAATGAATTGGCTCTGATTAGTTTCATATATTCTCCGCTGTAGATTTGCTTAACGGAGCGCCCGGATTGTGTTTCATTCAAGCATAAAATTGAAGTGTATGCGTGGATTGTGGTTTTTGTGGATTATGAATTACGAGGACTCTGAGGATTGTTGAATTGTATCATCACTCACACGTTATTGTGATATTGTAACTTGGATTAAAATGTCTGAGATGCGCTCTTTGACGGATTTGAGAAATTGAATGAGCCGTTGACGTTAATGACGTCACATTAATGCATTTGAGAATAAAGAGATAAAACTTCATTCAAAAGAAAAATATTTGAAACACGGGTCTTTATCCATTGATGGATACACAATGGATATATCCTGTCTAGCACAGTGGTCCAATGGCTAGTGCTCAAACCTGTCAACCCGACGGCCTGAGTTCGAAACCCTGTGTTTCCAATATAATTTTTTTGGAATATAATATTAATGATTATACGCAAAAGTAGCCTAGTTTTAAGTTAAAATATTATAAATCTACATGCATTGAGGATGTCATTCTTTATATAGCTCTAAACGTGCACCAAAGTATTTACATTGCAAAAAGAAGAAAAAGACTAGAAGGAGGGGGATTCGAACACGGGCCGTCTGCGTGAAAGGCAAAAGCACAAACCGTCACACCACAGTGCAGATAAGTAAAACATCCACCATACATCAATCAATAGATAAGAGAGCCATATCCTTATTCTGAAACAGTTGAACTAATTATTTTCGCTAGCAAGATCTCATTTGATTATTCAATGCATAAACCTACTGCCAGCAGGAACGTTTAAAGAAATATAATCTGATTGATTGGGGTAATGAGGGATTTAAAATTAGCCTATAGATTATGCATTTAACTTGTCGGCGAGGCTATTGAGCCGCCTGCAATCTGTTAATAAAGTTTTAAAACAATCAATCAATCAATGCCGTTAGAAGATCAGGATTTCTGCGATCTACACCTGCTGTCTTTTCAACTGAAGCGGCCGCGCGCAATTATCCAGAGTCTCAAGTCTGGTTCGAGTTAACGAGACTGAATCAGCGTTCGAGGAACAGGAAAATCCCGGCTTCAAACATCGGGTTAACTGAATCTGGATAATGGGACTCTTGATCGACTTAGTTGAACCAGGTACGGGGAATAGGGCCCAGCTGTGATCGCCTTGTCTGAGGTACTTCCTAGGTCACTGGTGAAGGTTATAACTGCATTGGGAGCCACACCGATCAGAGCAGTAAGTGTGGTGCGTCCTTTGTAATGACTGTACAGATGGGGTGAAGTCATCATGCCTGCAAAAAGAAAATACATTGTAAACTGAAGCACAATCTCAGGAGGCTCATACAGAACCAAGTGTTTCACTGTAATGTACATGTACCTTACAGTGGCGGCCCGTACTATCTACTGTTGGGTGGTCGCAGGGGGTTCACGTTAGGTCGAGTTGAAAATGTAACGTTAATAAATGCTCTGGAGCAATCTCTCTCTCTGTCTCTCGGATCAATCCAATAAAATAATTAACACATATGTATATGTTGTCATTTTAAACAACTCACCATTCATTCATTCATCCATTAATTATGCATCAGCAGCAGCGAAATTAATGTTATAGTTCACAACACAGCAGCGCGTTTTGAAGCGCTATTATCATCTCAGCAAGCACCGTCAATACTTTCCGTAGCCGCATTTCTCGGAGACACGAGCGAGAGCAAGAGAGAGAGAGAGCGAGAGAGACTCACTGTTTAGTTGAAACGTCCAGGGCAGGAGGGCTTGATGAAGTGTATAATCCACTGTCCCACAGTCCCAGACTGTTGATGTATATCCAGACCACTGTCCAGACTGCATCCGCCATATAGCTTCTTGTTAGCCAAGTGTTAGCACCACACAACACAAGTACTGTGATGATTTCTTTGCCCATTTCTGCGTCGAACAGACTGCAAACTACCTGGCGTTCTATCGCCATGCTCTAAGACAAACTCTAACCTTAACCAACTTTGAAAGAGTGCCTAAGCTTAACCGTCGAAAGAACTTGCCGTCATGCTCTAAGACAAATAGCTGCATCACAACAACACAAGTTACACAACAGCTACAACAGAAACTGGCGTTGGCCAATCAGAGAGAGCGTCTCCGCGAAATGCGGCTACGGAAAAAACTGACGTCGGCCAATCAGAGAGCGTCTCCGAGAAATGCGGCTACGGAAATTATAGACGCTGCTGCTTAGACCGCTTCAAAACGTGCCCGTGTTCCATCATAATACATCATATTTCAACGCACAGCGCGTTACGCACTGATTGGCTGCGACGGATACAGCGATGAAACAGTGCACGGCGTGCACGCGCACTCAGAGCGCTATTGCGTCTAGCCCGAGAGAAATACGGCGAGGAGAATGCGGCTACGGTAACGGAACGTATTCTCTATCAGACAGTGAGTCACTTCCTGTTCAGGAAAACGATTATTTGATATTTGATATATTAACGTTATATTGTGCATTGGAAACACAAACATACTTAAAATGAGTAAATATTATTCATTTTAAACATGTTTATATTATTTATAGGGCTATAAAACAAAAAACAAAAAAAAGATTTCTTGTTCTACTCTCTTTTAACCAGGGTTAACCAGGGGGGGGGGGGGCGGCGCCCGAGCGCCCCTAGTGGCCAGCCGCCACTGGTACCTTATGTGACAAATAAAACAAAACCTTAATTCATTATATTGTTTAAAATATATAAATCAGTACTACTGAGTAATAATGCTAATCAGATCATATGTATGTACAGAGTTGTAGTATTATTATGTACATTGATGCAGCAGGTATACAGACACTATGGTAGTCATACTAGCCAGCAGTGTAACTAGTAAGAGTAGGTAAGGGATATGTACAGATATAGATATAGTAGTATCTACAGATATGTAAAAGGATTATATGCAGTTATATGTACAAACACATGTGGATATATACAGTAGGCTACATTAAGAATAAATATAATTAGGGTATACACAGCATTATTGTACATGCCAAGATGCCATCATACACTTGCCATCCTTCTTATTACTGTGTTGTGTCATCCAAAAATACTTTAATTTAGAGGTAATTCACACCACGACCATGTTACTATCACAAGATAGCGACTTAACAATAACAACAGGTAATGTTTTGTATTCTGGTCGTCACGAGACCGCCGGCCATCTTCGTATAACAGTTAGGGCCGGGGACAACAAACAGGTTTCTAGATCAAATGTATGCGTTGAGCTGTGTTTTTATTACATATTTTATCACATTCTTGTTCATTTCATAACCTTATATAAGACTTTTGATTTGGATTCTTGATTTTCGATTTTGGATTCTAGCTGACGTTACCTAACTAGTAGTAGTACCTAATGTTAGCCTAGCCTGAATGAATGAATGATTGAAAACTTTATTTAACAGATTGCAGTATGGGTACAATACAGTACGGCTCAATACACACAATTGTTAACACTTTAACTGCCGGAAAACGCTTTACAGCGTCATTCCCGGCCATGCTCAAGTTGCCGAAGGACGCTTTACAGCGTCTTTAATATCAATATTTCAAAAATCTGTGATCGGATTCATATTTCCCCTCCGCTGGCCTGAGATCCACCAGGAGGACCCACTGAGCTCTCTGGCGGTTCAGGAGCGCCATCTGGTGGCCGATCGGCGCAATCGCCAAACAGGAAGTGCTGTGGAGGTTGTGCTGGTCGGCCATATTACTTCCGGGCACTCGGTTTGGCTGCCGGCACTCTTGCTCGGCACAATATATAGCGATCCATTGCCAATAACTTGATAAACAACATGATTTGGACGTATATAGTATTATACAAGCTGGAAATGGTTCATCAGGATAAACATCCCATAATCGAAAACGGTCTACACCACGCTGATCGTCCAACGGCGCGAGGAATATCCGGTAAGATTCAGCGTTATTGTTGAACATGTTCCATATCTGTTATGATGAACATATGACCCACACTAGATGAATGATATAACGCTGCCCACGGAATTATAAACGATCCCCCGCCCATCCGGTCATCATCAGATCATACGTAGATCATTCTAGAAGTACGTCCAATTGAAATTTTTTATATCGCCCCGATTGCCATCAAACTGTATTTCATCATCAATATAATGCATTTGGGGCTATAGATCACGTTCTGGAGAAAGCTGCAGAAAGAGATGAAAACATATTTATACATTAGACCATACTTTACTATGAATATGTGAAAGAAAAAGTTTAACGTTGCTACACAATGAACAATACATATAGGACTTTGAATGGGCCCTAATAATGGCAATGTAGCAATAGAATTTAAAAAGTTATAGCCATGCAAAGAAGGGGTACTTCTCCATAGACAAATAGAGCCGGCAACCTATGGTATATAATGAATTTAACCCATGGCACCCAAAGTGTTAAGGGGATGCAGACCAGAGAAAGACGTTTGTCTTGTTTACATCAGGGTCCCCCATTTTCAATTCATAGTGGTGCCTGCCGTTAGCCTACCTGTTAATTATTGTTTATCATTGAGATCAAACTTACTGTATCAACTTCAGGCTTCAGCCACCTTCTCTTCTCTTTGTCGTCGGGAGGAAAGCGGTAATAAGATACCGTTTTGTTGACATCGTTGAACGTTTATTGCAACACGGAACACAGAACTAACTGACTACTTAGTTACTGTAGTGGATTTTCCCAAGCTCAAACGCATAATGTACAGGTCTACCGCTACAGGTCGTTACTAAACATGGTATGAACAGTGCATCACACCGTTTTAGTAATATCACATATGCAGAGATTGACTAGAAGTAGCAGAGCAAGCAGCAACCCCCAGGACTTGATATTGGCTGACAAGCAATAGGCAGCAACCCCCCAAGACCGATACTGGCTGATAGGGCTGAGGTGAAGTAACAAAGGGGCTGTTTACCCCAACAGTAAAACGCCCTGGTGTTACTTCCCTGCAGGCAGTATCTGGCTATAGACAGTCACCTAAAATTGGGGGTTGTTTACAAAGTCCCCTAGCTTCAAAGGAACCAGCCGCTCCTATTTTGGCCTCAGGAGACAGCTGCGAAAAGCCAATTTGATTCAAAGGAACGAGCCGCTCCTATTTTGCATGAGGAGACAGCTACAAGCCAATCTGATAAGAATAACACTAAATTTGGTGAGAATATCTGAATTCGTTAGTAAAAACAGTTATTTAGATTTACAAAGTACCCCTAGCTTCAAAGGTATAGCAATTAATCTGTTTACAATACTAAACTGATTAAATTAAGACTAAATTGGCCATTATTCAAGATATAAGGTTTAAGATAAGTGGAACTGCCTAACAGAAAGACTACATTAGAGGTTTAAGCAAAATAAACCTTACTTTTGATTGATAACTTGATAAATCTAATTGGCCAGATACATTTAAACGTGAAAACTGAAGAATTCTCTAAAACCAAGATTCAGTCTATTCAAAGCCAGCAAAGATATGCCCTTAGAAGGGAAGATCCGGTGTAGGCGAGCTTCAAAATGGCCGCTACACAAGTCTCATCCAATCAGAAGCTCTTTCTCTTCTTAAGACGTCCTCCCAGCTGACGTAAAAATGGGGGAGGAGGAAACGCGTTAAAACGAGCAGTTGCGAGAGCAGTAGACGGAACGAACACAAACGAACGGACGCATGTTTTTTCCCCTACTGGACGTGCAGGACGACGAGTTGAGACGGAAACCATCGAACCAATGAGGAGACGAGACGAGATAGATACTTTGCTAGTAGCGACTTAGTCTGGAACACAAGCTGAGGGCACAGTCTCATGCTTTGATTGTTTCATAGCACAATTTTTCATTCAAGCCTTTTGTTATTTCACTTTGCTTGTGAAATAAAAAGTGAACTTTAGCAAAATTCTCTGCCTCCTCATTTCAACCGCCGTCTCTCTGCCGTCGAACAAGGCCATTTCCTGGCCTTTTGAAAGTACAAGGGAATTGGTACCGGACAAACACACAACGCAGAGTAGGTTAAAGCTGGTTCTGTATATCAGAACAGAACCATAGACCCCTTGATACTTCAAATTGGTGTCGCGACCCTTTGAACGTGAAACGCTCTTGATTTTGATTTTTTTACGGCTGAATAAGCACTGGACACCAGGATCGATCGGCTGCCGGAGAGATTCGACACGACAGGATCCTGAAAATAGGTGAGTGGACACGGGCCGTGATGACTGAACACGGAGAGCGTTCTGTTCGAACTGGGGTTGAAAGATATGATTACCTCAAAAATGTCTCTCGGGGAGGGATATAGTGGGGCGTTGGGGGTGCGTAGCGCGCAATTATCATATTGATTAGTTCAATCGGCCAGTGGGGACGTTTTTAGTACGCTTCTCGCGATTTGAAGTGCCGGGCTGCATTGGATGAAATGGCCATTGATCGTGGTCTCAGTAGTCTGGTGTCAAGAGGGTCCGGTGGAGTGTATCCTGGTTAATGGACAGACCTAAGTAGTTTTTTCCGGAAAAGTGCACAGATGAGTTGGGGTATTTTTTTCGTGTCTGAAACAGTGGGTGTATTATGGGTCTACGCTTGCTGGGTGAAGCAGATCTCCGCTTGGGGCCGTCTCTCAAACGGCGACAAGCGGGGATCTGAACTATCGGCGAGACGTTGCGTTGTTAATACTCTAATCCAACACTGCTCAGGTCACGGAATCAGATGTGTCTATGGAGGGAGTCGATATGATAATGGGCGTTACGGGTCGCGAGATATATAACGTGGGGAAAAATATGCAAAGGGGGGCCTCACCGGAGCTCACGTAAGGCTTTTGGAAATATTGTAACCGGGCTGGCCGCTCGCCGTTTCAAATCAACGGAGAGGTAGGTTCTCTGGGCGATATCAGCCGAACTGAATGGAGATCAACCCGTGTTGAGGGTTGATTAAATGGATTAGGAAGAAGTTGACATCGTTTGTTAATCAAGTGAGATTGGTTGATTACAGAAAACGATAGTCGGCTGAAATCCGATTCAGGACGTGCTTGACTCCGGGGCATATTTCGGTACACGTTCGTCGTGGCAAAAAGGAGAACGAAAGTACTTAATAACGATTCGTTTCAATGTGCTGTTTGTAAACTAAACATTCAGTACATGTATAGTGAACTATTGCTCTTAAGCGCGGTAAAAATGAGCGCGGCGAACCTATTAAAAATAGTAAAAATGTATGATGAATGTTAGTGTAAAAGCTAGGAGAACATGGAGGCTAAGGCCAAGCTATCGACTGACTAAGAGCTCAAGATAGCTTTTTGAAAACGGAGAACAACAAACACTTTGAACCAGGAGTCGTTCTAGCAATACAGGTATGAGAAGTGTTTATGTTTGTGAGCTATAGAATTAAGCGCTTATATTATACTTGGAGTTTATTCAATACTATAGGCCGCTCGTCGTGGCTCGCGGCTGCAGTAATACTGGGTCTGTTCAATACTGAATGATTGTGAATGAATGGAAGTATATGATTAAAGCGGATTTGGACTTAAAGTGTATTCAATATTGTAGGCCGCTGTCGTCGTAGCTAAGCGGCTAACTAGCTGCGTGCTAATATGCTACTAGGAGTGTATTCAATATTGAAGGCCGCTGTCGTCGTAGCTAAGCGGCTATCTAGCTGCGTGCTAATATACTACTAGGAGGTGTTCAACATTGTAGGCCGCTGGCGTCGTGGCGTAGGGCTGCCTTGCTACTAGGATTATTCAATACTGTATGTTGTGGATGGGGTGATATTGCAGTGTAACTGAGTTATCATCAATGTTGAATGCGTTGTGTGAATTGCAGTATTGACTAATGTTGGTATTAATGTTGGATGCGTGGTGTGAGCTGCAGTATGAAAGTGACTAATGTAATAATGGTTAGACTGGTTGATAGGCCGTGTGAATGACTCGCGCATGCGCGTTGGTCTGAAAGGACGATATGTGTGGTGTGTGGAGCGAGCGAGCAGAGTGGGTGGTATGTGGTTAAAAGTACACTAGGTGGTGCCAGAGTCATGTCTTGGGCTCCCGTCCTGCTGTCGGCGTGGCAGGATGGGATTCTCTGGATGTCTCGCGGTGCGCGGCCATCTTGGGTGGAGCGCCGTGGTCGCCATCTTAGATGGGGGCGTGGGGTGTCCATTGTGAGGGATTTATTTTTTCAAAGCGATGTGGTTGGAACTGCGCTAGGGGGCGGTAGAGACATGGCTTGGACTCCCGTCCTGGGGTAGATTAGATACAGGAGGTTTTTTATCCCTGGTGATGCAGTACAATTCTTCACGTTGTGGTGGCGTTCGTGACTTTATAACGTTGAGGGTATGATTAGATTAATAGGCAGTGGTGACGTTTTGGAAGCCACGGACGTGTTCATATGTCTCTCTTTTAGGACCCCCCCCTATTCCTTTGTTCTCTGTCTCTCTCCCTCCCTCCACCCCCTCTCTCTCTCACCACCTACTCCCCCCCCCCTCTCTCTCTCTCCCTCCCTCTCTCCCTCTCTCCCTCCCTCCACCCTCTCTCTCTCTCACCACCTACTCTCTCCCCCCCCTCTCTCTCTCCCTCCCTCTCTCCCTCCCTCCCTTCCCCTCCTCCTCTCTCTCTCACCACCTACTCTCTCCCCCCCTCTCTTTCTCCCTCCCTCTCTCCCTCCCTCCCTCTCTCCCTCCCTCCCTCCCTCCACCCTCTCTCTCTCTCTCTCTCTCTCTCTCTCAACTCTCCCTCCCTCCCTCACCACCCCCTCTCCCTCCCTCCCTCCCTTCCCCTCCCCCTCTCTCTCTCACCACCTACTCTCCCCCCCTCTCTCTCTCTCCCTCCCTCTCTCCCTCCCTCCCTCCACCCTCTCTCTCTTTCTCCCTCCCTCACCACCCCCTCTCTTCCTTCCTCCCACACTCTCCCCCCTTTCTCTCTCCCGCTATCTCTCGTGGGGCTTGTTTTTGGTTTTGTACAAATGGCAGGGGTGGAGGGGCTGTTGTTGAAAGCGTGAAGTGGTTATGGAACAGATAGGAATCACGTGTTATGTCTCTTTGAGAAGGCCAGACCCACCGCTCTTCCCACTTTTCCCCCCGCCCCTCGCATCTGTAGGTCCCAAGGTACCTGTCCCTCTCCTAAATCCCTTGACCTTCCCTAGCTTCCCCTAACCTACCCTAGCCTACCCTAATCCTTTAAACCTACCCTGACCTACCCTAGTCCCTTAAGCCTACCCTACCTCCCCTAACCTGTCCCTCTCCTAAATCCCTTGACCTTCCCTAGCTTCCCCTAACCTACCCTAGCCTACCCTAATCCTTTAAACCTACCCTGACCTACCCTAGTCCCTTAAGCCTACCCTACCTCCCCTAACCTGTCCCTCTCCTAAATCCCTTGACCTTCCCTAGCTTCCCCTAAACCTACCCTAGCCTACCCTAATCCCTTAACCTACCCTGACCTACCCTAGTCCCTTAAGCCTACCCTACCTCCCCTAAACCTGCCTCTCTCTCCTGCCCTGACCTCCCTATTTCCATAGCCCTAGCCTCTCCCTCCCTAGTCTCCCCTACACCTACCCCCCCTAGCCCTTTCCTCTCTTGACTTCCCTTTAGTTCCGTTACGCCCTCTCTCCTACCCTTCAGGGGTTCCGGTACGTCCTGCCTCTCTGTTTTACATTGGGGTCCTCACTTCAGTAGGCTGTTGGCTGTGGGACGTGTTGTTAAAAAGACATGTTGTTGTTTGTGGGGGTTGCAGGACATATTAGGACCCGCGCCGGTGAAGGAGGAACGCGGAGGAGGACGGAACACTCAACATGGTTCCTGGTTTGAGTGAATGTAGTAGGCGTGTGCTTTGGGGGTGTGCTATATCAATGGTTTGGTTGTGTATATTGGCTAGTGTGGTGCTATATGTTCCACTCCGGCAGCCTGAGCTGCCTGAGGTAGTGGTAGTGGGTAAGCGGTCGCTGCCGGACCATCGCGGTAATCTATTTCTGAGGATGGCGAGGGCGGTGGCGAAGGTAGCTAATAAATCAGATTGCTATGTGTGCGGCCTGTCCCCACAGGCAGCCGCCGCGGGCCTTCCTCTGATAGCACACCCTATAACTAAGTGTCATGCCAACGTGTTAAGGGATTTGCCTACCCCTGACCTGTGTAAAGGGGTGGGATCGGAGAGGTTTGAGGGATATCTGGGGTTGGGACTGACAAGAAATGTGATGAAGATAAGCGGGCTGTTAGATGTTGGCCCCATTCCAATAGCATATAGGTCGGCAGGGTTTGAGAAATGTGTAGAGGGTAAATCGAATGGTAAGGTCGTGGGGTATTTGGACGGCTGCCTGGGTGATAAGGGGGTCTGGGGCAAGGATTCGGAGGCGCCAGCTCCGCCTGGGGCGTTTTGGATTTGTGGTGATTTTGCGTATGCCTCGCTGCCAATTGACTGGAGGGGAAGATGTGCGTTGGGTTACTTAGTACCAGCTATGAGGGTGTCTGATGTTTTGCCAGCGCTTCCCAAGACAAGGAAGACACGGGATGCGGACCATTTTTTTAGGGTGGCGTTTCCCTGGTATGGGGCATATGCAAATATGGGAGAACTAGATCATTTGGCTAAAATATTTGAGGACATGGCTACCACGACAGCGAGGGGCTTGAGCCTGGAGACTCAGGAGATACGGTCCTTATGACTGATGGAGATGCAGACGAGGGCGGCTATGGATTTCCTATTGGCGGCATCGGGGGTACGTGTGCGTTGATTGGTCAGGAATGCTGCACATTCATACCTGCCAATGATGAAATGGGTTTGCCAGCCATAATTGAGCATTTGAAGAACATTACTAGGGATATGCATGACTCTCGGGAGGACTCATGGGATGACTGGGGTCATGGACAACTGGGCTATGTGGGATGGTCTGTTGTTAAATATCTGCTTTATGCCGTGGTGATGTTTGCAGTTGTAGTTGTCTGTGTGGCTGTGGTCAGAGTGTGTTTTATGTATATGTTCAGGACTCTCTGCGCAGCTGGTCCTGCGATTGAGAGGTCACACTGCTCGGCTGCACCTGCGTTTGCTATGATGATAGTGAGGGATGACACGGAGGGGGGCCGGGCGGGTGTGGGCGTCCCGTTGATGCCGAGTTACCAGGAGTACGCTCTGGCTGCTATTCTCTGATCTGGGTGGTGGACATTCTGGGTTGGGGGACGGTAAGGCCGGGGTGTGCGAAAGGGTATGGGGTAGGGGACGTGCCCGAACAAGTTGTACATTAACGTTTGTTGTATGGATGTGTATGCAATTTTGTTTTTTCCCATAGTAGGTACGTGAGTGATGACTGTATTGTGTGGAGCTGTGTACCCAGGGTTCGGTGTTGGGTCCGGTTGGTTATGCATGGCCGTCCGGCAGGGCACTGGATCCTGCGGATGTTAGCTTGAATGGTGGGGTAAGATGCTTGGATGCTGACTGCTTTGTACCTGTGGTGGGGTGTGTTCTGACCTCTGTGGAGGGTCTGTTATGGACTCTTCAGATAACAGGGGCTGACACCTCACGGCGTGCAGGGCGCGGTGTCCGATGCATTCTTTAGATTATCTCTAGTGGACACGAGTCTGGATCACGAGTGTCCCCTGGGGGGAATGGTACTGAATAATGGAAAAATATGAAAGAATGTATGTAATGAAGGACTAATCAAGATGTTTTTGTTTCCCGAGGAATATCAGAATTGGAGTACAATAATAAAATTGTATGAAGGAAGTAAAAGGATACTCATACAGTTAATGAAAAGAACCTCTCAAAAAAATTTATTATAAAGACAGAGTAAAGTGCAAGTCCAGTTGATAAATTAACAAGAACTGTTGTCTTTTGTGTGCTCTGATCTCCAGCAGTTCTATTGGGCACGCGGAACACCACAAATCAGGTAAGAATAGGAATTTCAGGTGGAAAAGGGAAAGAAGAAGAATAGGTAGGGCATACAGTGCCACTATTGGCTGTCCGAGTAGGAGTCAGTCACAAAAAGCATAGACACCTACATTTAGACAGGGAATACAGAAAACACTTCTTTGCCTGCTGCCATTGTTAAAATATCAAAAGGATAGGAGAACTCTAGTGAATGGGAAACAGGATCTCATATAGGGAAATGGAAGCCGAAACCCACTCAGACAGGTCGACCCTAATTGGTTGGATAGCAGAGAGTCCAGTACAGATTATCGCCAACAGTAACCCTTTCACAAAAAATAACCCATATTATTTGGAGAAAATCTCTAGAATATCGACAAAATGGAACAAAAGATGGGGATATCTTACAAAACCTTGGCCCATCGAAGGTTCTTTTGATTTGGAGCTAATAGCTGAGATAACACCGGGGGAATAAACAGACAAGGGGAGAGAAAAGCCTGCAAGAAATTACGACGTTAGAAGTCTTCGCTGAGGAGGCCGAGAGGAGAAATAGTGATCAGAAGGGCAGTGCAACTGTCAATGAAGCGGCCAAGCTAAGAGAGGAGGTAGCCCCGGTCACCATAACTCCCCTGGCCCCTAACACAACAACTGTCATCGCCCAAAGTGCAGCTCAGATAGCCTCACTCACCCCAGTGTTCCACCCAAGAGTAGAGCAGGTAAGAGTTGAGGGAGCTCTAGCACCCCCACCATATGCCATTAGGAATGGGGAACGAGTGTACCCTATTCTGCCGATACTACAAATGAGCAGCTCTTATAATATAACAGACGATCAGGGGTGTAAAGAGGTTGGACAAGCAAGGACAGAAATTCACCTGACACCTGAGACATTCAGAGAAATGAAGGGTGTTAGGGGGGCACAAAGGACTCAAGACGTGACTCATTATGAGAGGGAATATGTGGCCCCACAGCATCAAGGGGAAGAAACTGGATACATTTCGGAAGCAGCCAGGAAGATCCGTACGGCTGAAGTGGAAGGACAAAGCAAATACGAGGAGATGGTTGCACGAAAAAAGTGGAAAAGGATAATGGAAAAATACAGCAAAACCCCAGACTCGTATTACTGCCAGAGCGAGTATAGAAGAGGTCGCTCCCCCTCAAGTGATTCCAGCCGGCATGGAACAAGAAACAATTCACCGGTTGGCAACACGCCAGCAGAGTGGGCGCAGATGGAGAAAGACGAAACACTCACGAGAATGAAAACACCAACGAGAACGGGAAGTCGAGAGGGAAAACCCGAAAGGGCACTAAGAGGTAAGGAATCTGATTTAAAAATCTCTTCCTCACAGGGTGTTGAACTTGTCCAGGAGATGGTAAGGATAAGGGACGATCTGGTAAAAATAGACAAGCAGCTCTTGGAATTGAAAAATGACAATGCTGAAATAGCAGAGCGGGTAAATAACCCAAACAACGCAGAGAGCAAAGATACGAGGGATTATAAACAGATGATGGAGATATGGGGAAATGTTGAGAGAAAACGACAGGACCTGGAAGAAGAAAAAGTAGAGCGGAAAAAGGCCCTCGACAAGATGGAAGAGGACGTGAGGAGAGGAATGGTGACCAGATCACAGACGAAAAGTCTTCAACCCCACAAACAGGCCCCCGTCAAAATAGCTCCTGTGATACTAAGAGGACAGGACTTGGAATATCACCCCTGGAAGGCGTCCGACATGACCCAAGTATCAGAGAAATTGCCGCCCCTCCAGAATGGGGCCAATCCGTGGATTGCCAAATTGGAGGAACTAATGATCGGCCAAGAGATGGCGATGGGGGATGTGAAAAGAATATTGTCAAACATGATGGGACGCGTGGCCATGGAAATGGTACTGGAGAAGGCTGGCATGGGAGACCATGCGGGTACTGGAGCGCAGGATGCGGACCTGTTCGCACGGCACAGGGGAGTACTGTGGATGGCCCTCCGAGAAACCTACCCGACCAAGATGCACCCAGACCAAATCCACATTGGTACCCTGGGGGACACCCACCCTAGGGAGTATGTGGCAAAAGCCTACGCCGCCTGGAGGGATACAACTGGCCAGGATCTAGAGCGGGACCCCCTGGGGGAAGCCATACTAAGAGGGAAGATTGAAGACGGCCTCCCCATGGAGGTGAGACAAAGACTGGCTGAGGTGGTGTCTCTGTCAAGCCTCCCCTTAAACTATTATACCGACAACGTGGCCCATCAAGTTGACCTATATCGGAAGAGGGAGCAAAAGGTAAAGGATAAGGATGCGGCCGAACACCGAAGGATCCTGTATCAACAGCCAACCGAGGCAGGGAAGGTAGTGGAATACCTCCAAGCCCTAGTCCAGTCCGCACAACCAAGAGGGGAGACGGGCTCCAACGGGGAACCAAATGACCAGAGACGGGCCCAGTTGGGGACACAGGGGGGTCCTGCGCCAGAACAGCAACAAAATCCAAGGGGACCACCCTGGCAGTCACGGGGACAAGGTGGAAACAGAAGAGGGAGCGCGAATGGATCCAAAGCTCGGTCAATTGAGTGCTGGGGATGCGGGAACTTCGGACATACATCGAGAGACTGTGATCAGGACTATCAACCCAGAGGAGGAGGCCCTCGATGGGGGAACAGAAGAGGTGGATATGGGCGGAACCAAGGATCAAACCAAGGCCAGACCCAGAATGGAAACCAAGACCAGACCCAGAATGGAAATCAAGGACCAAACCAAGGCCAGCACCAGAGTGAAAACTATGGCCCGGTGAACCCATCAAGAGGGCCAGACGAATCACTCTGAAGAGGCCCAGAGAGTCCAATGGGGAGGTGTCAGCTGTCAGTGTCGTCTTTGCGGCTTTGGCTCAGGGGTAGAGCGGGTCGTCCAATGATCGAAGGGTTGGTGGTTCGAATCCCGCTCAAGCCCATGTCCATCCCATCGCCGTCGTGTCCTTGGGCAAGACACTTAACCTACTTGACTCGTATGAATGTGTATGCATGTGAATGAATGTTGGTGGTGGTCGGAGGGGCCGTAGGCGATGATTATTCGCCACGCTTCTGTGAGTCTGCCTCAGGGCAGCTCTGGCTGCAATTGTAGCTTACCACCACCGGTATGACTGTGTATGAACGAATAATGGACTCTGTGAAGCGCTCTGGGTGTCATGAAGAGCGCTATATAAATCCAAGCCATTATTATTATTATTATTGAGGGAGGAGCCTATTGTGCGCGTATCGGTGAATGACAAATCTGTCGAGATGATGGCAGACACCGGAGCAGCCTATACGGTAGTGCAACCCCAAGACGCGACGCACCTAACCATGTCCGGTCGATACGTACGGGCAATTGGATTTGAGGGAGTAAAACAGCTGACGCCTGTGACCGACCCTGTGACCCTGAGATAGGCAGGGAAGCGACCCTTCCCGTACTGGTCTCGGAAAGTTCACCCATTAACTTACTTGGCCGAGATGGGCTGGGTGTACTGGGAATGGATATTAAATGTACGGCGGATGGTTGTGTGATAAATGTACGAGAGGACCACTACTATCAGATGGTGCAAAGAATCGATAGCCGACCACCGGAAATCTATTGTCTAGGGCAGTGATTCCCAACCTGGGGTCCGCGGACCCCCTGGGGTCCGCCAGGGGGCGCAGGGGGTCCGCCAGACCACAGATGATTTGAGGTATTTTTTTAAATTTTTATTTTTTTTTATTTTTTTTTATCATCAGAAGCATGAATAGCACCCAGAAACCATTGGGAAGGATCCAGACTTTTTTCGGAGGAAAGAACAGTCTCTCAAGGCGAACAAGCCTGTTGATGTTAGAGTAGCGTGGAGCAGGGGTGGCAGTGATTTACAGAAGGCTACCGAAGCCTCCTTTGAGTGTTCGCTTTTAATTGCAAAAGCAAAGAAACCGCACAATATTGGCGAGCAGCTCATCAAACCAGCCTGCATCAAAATGGTTTAGAAACTGTGCGGCCCACAGGTGGCGGATAAACTAAAATCAGTACCACTCTCGAACAATGTAGTGAAAGACCGAATTGATAAGATGTCAAGTGATTGCGAGCAGCAGCTGTCAGAAAAGCTTAGAAAGGGTCCATTTGCCATACAACTTGATGAAACTACAACTGTCGCAGACGAGGCTGTGCTCATCGTTTATGTGCAATATATTGAAAATGAGGATCTGAAGCAGGACATTCTCAGTTAACCTTACTACCACCACTCGAGGTGAGGATATTTTTACTGCAGTGGATTCTTACTTCATTCAACATAAATGCAAACCGTTCACCATTAGGGCCTGATTTGAGAGGATGAATACAGGATTTGAATATTGGCCAAAATTTTGAAATACATATGGTGCAAGATTAGATTTGTTGATTGAAGGCACAAGTCAAAGAAGCATAGTGGGTCTAATTATGATGCATATGCCTGTGTATAAGCAGTTTGTTATTAAAATGACAAAAAAAGGGTATTAAACCCAGCTAGGACAGATTCTCTCTGCTACTGATTGGAATTTCCTGTCTCATATTTAGTTTAATTTGTTGCATTGATTTGTTCCATAAATGCAAACCGTTCACCATTAGGGACTGATTTGAGAGGATGAATACAGGATTTGAATATTGGCCAAACATTTTGAAATGCATATGGTGCAAGATGAGATTTGTTGATTGAAGGCACAAGTTAAAGAAGCATAGTGGGTCTAATTGTGATGCATATGCCTGTGTATAAGCAGTTTGTTATTAAAATGACAAAAAAAAGGTATTAAACCCAGCTAGGACAGATTCTCTCTGCTACTGATTGGAATTTCCTGTCTCATATTTAGTTTAATTTGTTGCATTGATTTGTTCCATAAATGCAAACCGTTCACCATTAGGGCCTGATTTGAGAGGATGAATACAGCATTTGAATATTGGCCAAACATTTTGAAATGCATATGGTGCAAGATGAGATTTGTTGATTGAAGGCACAAGTCAAAGAAGCATAGTGGGTCTAATTGTGATGCATATGCCTGTGTATAAGCAGTTTGTTATTAAAATGAAAAAAAAAAAAGTATTTTATGGTATCTTATTAGGAGGGGGTCCGCGAATTTCATCAGAGATGTTTGGGGGTCCCTGGGGGGAAAAAGGTTGGGAACCACTGGTCTAGGGGGACTGGACCAAGATTTGCTTGGTTCAGCCTTGGAATGGGAGACATTGATCACCGCCAACATGCCTGAAGCAAGTGACCCAAAGACACCATACCATTGCACTCTGCAATACCATAAAGATGCAGACTCGTCACAGGCTAAGGAGTGGCTGAGTGTGCAACCAGACGAAGTACAGCTTAATGCCACCAATATCATATTGGGTCCGCAAGGAGCAGCGCTACGTATTGCACGGAGCGAATATCTGCAAAAAGAACACGAGATTGCGGATAGTGTTCCCCATGTGACTTTAAAGGTAACCAACTCGTGCGATCAGCAGCACATTGGCGAGATGATGAAAAAAGCGGAAGGAATTAAATTTGAGTAGATGAAAGAAAACAAACTGATCTGGATAAGCCCCGACAAAAGGTTTATTAAGATCATGGTCCAAGGCACAGGGATGGGTCGTCCCCAAACTGTGCAATTATCCCAAGAGACAATGGGAGAATTCCCTAAAACATTGAGCCTCCAGGAGGACATGATGGAGGCGGTGCCAGAGGAGCTATGGTCAAAAAACAGCACTGACATTGGATTAATCAAGTCCGCTCAACCTGTGAGAGTGGAGCTTAGACCGGGAGCCACCCTGCCTTGGAAAAATCAGTACCCATTGAAGGAGAAAGCTGTGGCTGGGATCGAGCCACAAATCAAAGGACTTTTGAAAGCAGGAGTCCTACAGAAAACAACTAATCCCCGGAGCAACACGCCATTGCTACCCGTGGAGAAACCTGACACCTCGTACCGGTTGGTACACGATTTGAGGGCTGTCAACGAGGTTTTACTTGACTATCCTGCGGATGTCCCCGATCCCCATACGCTATTGACATTTATCCCACCGCAAGCTGAATATTTTACGGTTATAGATTTGTGTAGTGCATATTTTAGTGTACCCTTGAGCAAGGAGTGCCAGCATTTTTTTGGTTTTACCTATAAAAATTAGCATTATGAGTATACTAGGATCCCTCAGGGACTAAAGCATTCGCCACACATATTTAACAAGATCCTAAGGGAGGACTTAGACGGGTTGGATACAATATTGACCTCTAGGGTCATTCAGTACATGGATGATCTTATACTGTGTGCAGACGATCAGACAACATGTCATCGCGACTCCGTGAAACTGTTGCAGCTACTAGCAGAAAAAGGCCACAAAGTGTCTTTGAAGAAATTGCAATATTGTAAACCTAAAGTGATTTATTTAGGACAAACAATTTCACAGGGCCATCGGGCTATTTCGGAAGAACATTTGGTGTCCATTAAGACGGCTCCCAAACCTGTGACTGTAAGACAAATGATGGGATTTTTGGGTATTACGGGGTACAGTTCTCCATGGGTCGAAAACTATACTGAAATAGTGAAACCGTTAAGAGACATGATGAAAGAGGCGGGCGTTGATAAGCTGAGTAGTAAAGTGGTTTGGACTGAGGATGGTTTACGGGCGTTTGAAACAATCAAGTCCCGACTGTTAGAAGCGCCAGCCCTGGCGTTGCCTAACTATACCAAGAAATTCATATTATATGTCTCTTCCTCTCCAGATCAGAAGCAGGCATGCGCGGTGTTGACCCAGGACACCGGGGTGGGGGCGCGACCACAGCCGATGGCGTACTACTCCATTGCCTACTCGGAAGTCGAGATGGGGATGGCTCCCTGCTACCGGGAAATGGCCGGAGTCTATACAATGTACGAGAAAGCCGCAAGTATCATGATGGGGTATCCAGTGGATATCATGGTGAGGCATGACTTAAAGAGTCTGTTGGAGTCCGGTAAATATGCACTAACGATGCCTCGCATTAGACATTATTACAGGCTTTTGGAACAGGAAGATGTGACTCTGGTCAGGTGTTCCATAACGAACCCGGCAGCGGACATCCCTACGCCTGAGGATGGAGAACCTCACGACTGTGTGGCCGAAGCCGAGAGGTACTCTAAACTCAGAGCAGACTTGCAGGCTTTCCCATTTAGCAGTCCAGATCTGGAACTATGGACTGACGGCTCTTGTTATCGAGTTGGTGAGGGACTAAAAGCAGGCTACTCCGTGGTAAGGTCACAGGGCGAAGGGTTTGTGGTAGAAAAGGCAGAAGCTTTAGCACAACCCTGCTCAGCTCAGCTGGCAGAATTAGTCGCACTGACTGAAGCATGTAAGATGGCAGAAGGCAAAATCGTGAATGTCCATACCGACTCGGCATATGCACAAGGAATCGCATTTTTATTTGGTACAGTATGGAAAGGGAGAGGATTCAAGAAAGCCGATGGAAGCGCCATAAAACATTGTAGCCAGATTGAGAGTTTGTTAGAAGCAATTATGAAACCAAAACAGATTGCAATAATCAAGTGTGCTGCTCATCAGTCAGACGAGTCCAAAATAACTCGAGGAAACAATAGAGCAGATGAGGCTGCCAAGGAAGTGACAGGTGCTGACAGAGCAGGTAAGGTCTTGGTTATCACACACGAGGTTGAGTTAGAGGACAAGATAACTTACAAGGATGTTTTGACTTTCCAGGAGGAGGCTAGTCAGGTAGAAAGAAACCTCTGGGTAACCAGGGGGGCTAGTCAGGATGTTTCAGGTTTATGGCTCAGCCACGGTGGATTTGTGGTGGCTCCTGCTGGCCTGGTCGGACTGCTGATCCATACGGCTCATGACTTCTGTCATGCTCATCGGAGAGAGGTGAGTAGAAAAATCCAAGAATATGGCTTTTGGGCGCCAGATTTAGCCAGTCAAATTGATCATGTGATACAGAGATGTACGATATGTTTGAAAAATAATATACGTAAGGGGATTAGTGTGTCACCAGGGCATATCCCCACGCCCAATGGCCCAATGCGAGACCTTGTAATTGATTACATTGACATGATTAAACCAATTAATCAGAAGAGATATATTCTTGTCGTTGTCTGTCGTTTTTCAAGGTGGGTGGAGGCGTGCGCCACCCGTCACAAGGATGCAGCATCGGTGGCCAAGTTCTTATGCCAAGAGGTGTGTCCAAGATTTGGGTTAATGGACAGAATTTCCAGCGACAATGGAAAAGAATTCGTGGACAAAACTGTACGTTTAATACTCCAACATTTAGGCGTAAAACAGCGATTGGGAGCCGTTTATCATCCGCAGAGCCAGGGGATGGTGGAACGCATGAACGGGACACTAAAAAACAAATTGGTTAAGATCTGTCAACACACAGGTTTGAATTGGCTAAATGCTCTCCCATTAGCATTAATGGCGTGTTGTTCGAGCGAAATTCGCGGTCTGCGTTTGACACTGCACGAAATGATGTTAGGTCGTTGCATGGTAGTGCCAGGCTTGCGCGCGACAGGTAAAGGTCCAAGTTTGGACATCCTGGACAATGATATGTGCGAGTACGTGAAATACATGTCAAAGATCCACAGAGATATTCTGGTTCATGTCTCCAGTAGACAGGAGCATGAAACCGGGGAGGAGATGAGTAGGCCAAGTACACCTCAGATCATACCGGGCGACCACGTTTATGTTAAAGTATTTAGACGTAAATGGTATGGCGCGCGACGAGAAGGGCCATACAAAGTCGTCCGAGCCACCGAAAGGGCTTTACAGGTTGAAGGGTCACCTATGTGGTATCATATTTCGCATTGCGTAAAATCTGTAGATATTGGCCAAGAATGGGAATCTGAACCACTGGCCCTTGAGCAAGAAACAGGGGCGGCGCAACCCCTAAACGAAGGAGAAGATGCGGATGATTATGGGGAGCCAGACAGAGGGCAACACGATTGGCCACCGGTAGGGGATGAGGGATTCCTACAGGAGCCAGACAGAGGAGAAAATTATGAATTGGAACATAATAATTTCTCCTCTGTGGACTTGGATGGTGTACCAAAAGGACCGGAGGGAACCGTGATTAGCACAAGCCCGGAAGGAGATCCTCGGCCGCAACGAGTTATTAGAAAACCTCGAAGGTATACATAGGAAAAAGTGAGGAAAAGCTAATGATAAAAGGATCATAAGCGGTCCATGGAGAGAGCATGTATATATTTTTCGATTTTTGATTTTGAGCTCTCTCCTTTCTTAGGAATGTTTAAATCTAATGCGATGCAATAAGCTTTTCTTTCAGAGTTAGCCGCACAATATAGACATGTTTGGTTAAAAAACACATAAGTATAGCAATTACTAAACAGAAAAGCTGATAACTGGTGCGATGTTCTTTTTGTATAAAGAAACTGACCTAGACGGATGTCAACTTCAAATAACTGATAATTGTGTCAACTGCAAATAACTGATAATTGTTAATTGTGTGAGTGAAATAACGAGGGTGTTGAAAGCATTGGTACTAACAAAAATGAACTGTGCTTTAGAGATTCTTTAAATATTTGGTTTTTATGTGATTTTGCTAACAGTTAAAAGGTTAAGGTATTTGTACGATGTACGAACAGTTTGATTGAGAAAATACTAACAAGAATATTGGGGATATATAATCCCCAACCGGGGACCTGTAGTGGATTTTCCCAATCTCAAACGCATAATGTACAGGTCTACCGCTACAGGTCGTTACTAAACATGGTATGAACAGTGCATCACACCGTTTTAGTAATATCACATATGCAGAGATTGACTAGAAGTAGCAGAGCAAGCAGCAACCCCCAGGACTTGATATTGGCTGACAAGCAATAGGCAGCAACCCCCCAAGACCGATACTGGCTGATAGGGCTGAGGTGAAGTAACAAAGGGGCTGTTTACCCCAACAGTAAAACGCCCTGGTGTTACTTCCCTGCAGGCAGTATCTGGCTATAGACAGTCACCTAAAATTGGGGGTTGTTTACAAAGTCCCCTAGCTTCAAAGGAACCAGCCGCTCCTATTTTGGCCTCAGGAGACAGCTGCGAAAAGCCAATTTGATTCAAAGGAACGAGCCGCTCCTATTTTGCATGAGGAGACAGCTACAAGCCAATCTGATAAGAATAACACTAAATTTGGTGAGAATATCTGAATTAGTTAGTAAAAACAGTTATTTAGATTTACAAAGTACCCCTAGCTTCAAAGGTATAGCAATTAAGCTGTTTACAATACTAAACTGATTAAATTAAGACTAAATTGGCCATTATTCAAGATATAAGGTTTAAGATAAGTGGAACTGCCTAACAGAAAGACTACATTAGAGGTTTAAGCAAAATAAACCTTACTTTTGATTGATAACTTGATAAATCTAATTTGCCAGATACATTTAAACGTGAAAACTGAAGAATTATCTAAAACCAAGATTCAGTCTATTCAAAGCCAGCAAAGATATGCCCTTAGAAGGGAAGATCCGGTGTAGGCGAGCTTCAAAATGGCCGCTACACAAGTCTCATCCAATCAGAAGCTCTTTCTCTTCTTAAGACGTCCTCCCAGCTGACGTAAAAATGGGGGAGGAGGAAACGCGTTAAAACGAGCAGTTGAGAGAGCAGTAGACGGAACGAACACAAATGAACGGACGCATGTTTTTTCCCCTACTGGATGTGCAGGACGACGAGTTGAGACGGAAACCATCGAACCAACGAGGAGACGAGACGAGATAGATACTTTGCTAGTAGCGACTTAGTCTGGAACACAAGCTGAGGGCACAGTCTCATGCTTTGATTGTTTCATAGCACCATTTTTCATTCAAGCCTTTTGTTATTTCACTTTGCTTGTGAAATAAAAAGTGAACTTTAGCAAAATTCTCTGCCTCCTCATTTCAACCGCCGTCTCTCTGCCGTCGAACAAGGCCATTTCCTGGCCTTTTGAAAGTACAAGGGAATTGGTACCGGACAAACACACAACGCAGAGTAGGTTAAAGCTGGTTCTGTATATCAGAACAGAACCATAGACCCCTTGATACTTCATTACCATGGCGCGACAATATTGCTCTGGCGTTGAAGTGGGAAAGCGGCAGTGAAACACAGCAGCTTCTGCCGCTGCCGCCTCTGCCGCTGCCGCGGGGGCGGGCCACGGCGTGCACGGGCACACTGCTAACGAATGAATTTCACGTGCGGCTCCCTCGTGGGATTGCGCGCCTGGTCAGGCACACTGGACCTACGACTTGAGCGCGCGGAAGCACACCGAGGAAGGCACATTTACATTGGGACAGCGACAATGCGCGTGGTGCACGCCTCCCGTGCCGCCTCGAATAGGATTGAAGCGAAAAGATAGCTTGCCGCTCGGGAGCCGCTCGCGAGGCGCGCTCCCGCTTGCGGCCAGTGTGCCTACTATCGTCCGTTAACATGGGAGCGGAAGTGAAGAGGCAGCCGCCCGTCCGTCCGGCGTCTCTACATTTCGTAGCTCCTGTTCTGCAGACCCCTCTCTGATTGGTTGAACTCCATTTCTGCAGACCCCTCTCTGATTGGTTGAGCGAAGCCCCTCTCTGATTGGTTGAGCGAAGCCCCTCTCTGTTATCGAGGTGCTCGCGCGTAAGGTTATCGAGGTGCTCACGCCAAGAAAAGAAAAAGATACCGCAAATGTAATGCCGCAAATATAATGTTATGTTATGTTCGATATATTGAAGTATATATTGAATGTATAATACATTAATATGGCAGCAAATCTTACAAGACGCGTCAGCAATGATGAGCGTTTTTCCTGTACTCCGCCATGTGAATCTAATCTGGATGCGTACCCTGAACTTGTGGTAGGCCTAAGACTTTCGTCTTGTTCACATCAGGGTCCCCCATTTTCAATTCATCGTCTTGTTTACATCAGGGTCCCCCATTTTCAATTCATGATAACATATGACATACAGGTAGACAGATAGACAGTACTGGTACATCTAGACATTTATGACATACCAGATTTACAAATACAGTACTGTTTGTGATACAAAAAGAGTCCAGAAAAGAGAGGCTATACATTTGACGTAGAAACTGTACATTGGAGGAGGTTGGGTGGGTGGGGGGTACTGTACATTGCTTCTTCTAAGTGTCTATGCTTTTTTTTGTCAGTATTTACTGGCTTTAAAAAAAAATTCAATTCATGATAACATATATGACATACAGGTAGACAGATAGACAGTACTGCTACATCTAGACATTTATGACATACCAGATTTACAAATACAGTACTGTTTGTGATACAAAAAGAGTCTAGAAAAGAGAGGCTATACATTTGATGTAGAAACTGTACATTGGAGGAGGTTGGGTGGGTGGGGGGACTGTACATTGCTTCTTCTAAGTGTCTATGCTTTTTTGTCAGTATTTACTGGCTTTCAAAAAAATAACATCTTGTTGCTTGTGTGTTGAAGGACTTTTTACCGAAGGGTTACACATATCATGTCTGCACGTACAGACGCCGTCGTGTCACGTGAGACAAAGAAGTGGACCGACGAATCAGAGGCCACGCTCCAGGACGTGTTTACAGAAACGGATTGGGATATGTTCAAAGGAAGCGCCAGTGACGTCAGCGAGCTCGCAGACATAGTGGTGAGCTACATTACAACAATAGCCGATGGTATTGTCCCCAGAAAAACGGTGCGGATTTTCCCAAACCAGAAACCGTGGGTGGATAGCACTATTAGAGCAGCTCTGAACTCTCGTACCACTGCCTACAACCTGGGTAGAGAGTCAGGAAACATGGAGGAGTATAAGGCTTCAGTCTATACTCTACGCAAGGCTGTCAAACTTGCTAAGAGGACATATGCTGATAAACTGGAGACACAAATGGCACAAAACGACACGAGGATTATGGCAGGGACTGAAGACAATAACTGACTATAAAGTCAGCGCCCCCTCAATGGGGAGTGTAACTGAGGGGTACAATTCCCTGACTGTATTGATAAGTATGGTATCATTAAACCACTACCGATTATGTACTTTAACTACTGGCCACACAGTACATGATATAGATATGATGAACACTTTCCCACCATGAAACGAAGTCCACACAAATGTATAAATCGAATATTTTATATAGCAAAGGGTATATACAACGTTCACTTAATGACATTTATGATTTGAATGCACTTGTAAGGCAAATGAGTATTCGTAGGCAAATCAACATTGAATGTCCAATCTCTGGTTACGCAGGAAGCAAGTATGCAACCTAGTTCTTTAGGGAACTATAGCGATGGTACTTAAATGATTATAGCTGGATATACTAAAGGGGGGTCCCGCTGGTTGTAAGTCAGTAGAGGGGGGGGGGGTTAGGAGAGCCGCCGGCGATATCCCATCTGGCCAACGATTTCTTGGGAGAATTCAGAGTGCTGAACACGGTGCCCACAGAACCTCGGTCCACAGATGAATACAGCTGGGCCCTCTTGTAGACGGTAGCTGCCGGTCCACAACGAAGAGACGTGAGGCGACCTCACTCGGGGTAGAGCGCCGTCTCACCTGGACTCCTCTCGGGGGGTAGTTCCAACACTCAGCAGTGTTGGCTGTTATCCATGGCATAAATCAAAGCACCCAAAGCAAGTAGATAATCCAAGCCGTGTAGGGCTCGCCGTCGTCCGGGTAAAGTAATCCAATGTGCAGGTCCACTCGTCCTGGCCCAGAACTCCTCGGATGAAAGCACCACACGTGGTCTGCCCAGCCTGGTTAAGACTCTAGATAACGCCAGGAACGATGGGGGTACTGCTCACTTTATAGCTCTAACCGAACGATGCACCATACATAATAGACTATTATTAACTTAATAGAAATACGTCCCACTCGACGGTATAGTGCCAAACTATGACAATTCAACTATTAATCCACACAATGTCTCAATGCCATTCTGCGGCCAAGTTGACCATACTGCACCACACGTGTATCGTGGGTGAGGCTTAACGTCTTGCCACTAGGTTGGAGGGTAAAGAACTAATGGACTAAAGGACTAAAAGAAAGTTCTACTTTACTTGCGCCATATATATATGCGTTGTGAACAAATAGTACCATTCGTATTTCGCCAGACGTATTCCTACGCGGAACCGGGCTAGTAACGACATGTTCGTCGGCACGATTGAACTTGAACCAAGGGGCTTGGCTGCTGGTGCCAGGTTCTTGTCCAATGAGAGAATGAAACTATTATGGGCTGTTAGTAGACTAAAGGGATATTCAGTGTATATGTACAAGGAATATACAAGGGATATCAAACGATATACAAATACTATTAAATATATATCCATAAATAAATATATATATTCGGTTTAATCTGATCCTTCACAACAGCCGCCCCCTAATTAGTCCCACCTAATTAGCTAAACAGAGACAGATTAACCGCACTGTCTACCACTCAAGGTCCGCTGTAAGGGTCAGTCAACTCACAAAGTCGTGGGGTCATGGTCGTCATCGATAGTGTCTGGGAGTCTGGGCAGTTCTATTAGCCTCGCCACGGGTCGTGTGTAAGTTCGCCCTTGGACGAGCACCTCAGCTGCTCGGACCTTGCCATCGGCACCGGTGATCACTTTGCTTACGCGGCCAGCCGGCCACATAGCTCTGGGTAGTGACTGGTCGATAATCATGACGACTGTTCCTTCTGTCAAATTGTCTCTCTCTTTTACCCACTTCTGGCGGGTCTGTAGAGACGGTAGGTAGTGGAGTAGAAAGCTGTTCCAAAACTTGTCAGCTAGTACTTGACTGTACCTCCACATTCTTCGGCCGTTCGCTTCTTCAGGCCTGTACATTGTCTGGGGTAGCGCGGGGTCCAGCCGCAACATCAAGAGTGTGTTGGGGGTGACTGGGTCGACATCTGCTACATCACTGGAGACGTAGCCGAGGGGCTTGGAGTTCAATACTCCCTCGATCTCCGTGAGGACTGTCATTAGGACTTCTTCCGCCACAGTCTGGGCCCCAAGCACGGCGTACAGGGCTGTCTTTATTGAACGTACTTCTCGTTCCCAGGTTCCACCGAAGTGGGGTGCGTTCGGGGGATTAAACTGGAAGTCAATCTGGGATGGAGCGAGGTGGGTCTTAAGTTCTGGGCCCATAGCTTGGAAGCTCTCTCTCAGCTCTCTTTCTCCGCCTTTGAAGTTTGTCCCGTGATCAGACAACAATGTAGACAGTTTTCCTTTCCGTGATGTGAATCTTCGGAAGGCCATAAGGAATGAGTCTGTGCTCATGGTTGAAAGGAGTTCGATATGTATCGCTCTGGTGGTCATGCATTTGAATACAATACCCCACCGCTTCTCGGTTCCTCTTCCTTTCTTTATATACAACGGGCCAAAACAGTCCATGCCTGTGGAGTGGAATGGCTTGTCGCCGAGTCGGAGGCGACAGGGAGGTAGGTCAGCCATCCGGGGTATGCTGGGCTGCGCGCGCCACTTTCGACAGTCTAGACAGGTTCGCTGGAAGCGTCGCACTGCTTCTCTTCCTTGAAGTATCCAATAGCGACGTCTGATCTCCGCGAAGACTCTCTCTGCTCCTGCGTGGTGTACATCCTCGTCGTATTTCTTTATGATCAGCTCTGTGACCTTGTGTCGGCTGTTCAAGACTATCGGGTACTTAACGTCATCCGGTAGATCGGGGGCTTTCCGCAGACGACCACCCACTCTGATGAGATTATGGGCGTCACTCTCGGGTGCCAGGTGGAGCAATCTGCTGTCTGATGGGACGGGCTTTCCTCCCTGTAGACAGTCTAGCTCATCGGGGAACGAGTCTCTCTGGGCTCGTTGTAGTAGAAGAAGTTCTGCTTCTTCGTAGTCAGCTGCTGAAATGTCGGCAGTGTGCTGAATCTCTGGGTGGTGCCACAGGAATGTCTTTAGCTGCGCACTCTGTAGGGTAATGCAATCATCTATGTTGGGGTCTGTGGAGGCGACTGTGCTCAGTCCACAGAACATAGGTTTCTTGTTCTCAGCCTCCTCTTTACTCGCTTCCCGTGGGGTGGGCGTAGGCCACTCTTCTTCCGGGAGCTTGAGGAACTCTGGTCCGTCACTGTAGATGTTGCGACGGGTGAGGTCATCTAGGGACATTCCCCGGGTGATGACGTCAGCTGGGTTGTGTTTGGTGTCCACATACCGCCAGCTCGCTGCTTCTGTTAACTCTTGAATCTCGGTGACTCTGACTCCCACGAAGACCTTGTATCTGCATGAATCAGACTTGATCCATGTGAGTACTGTCGTGGAATCTGACCACAAGATTGTTCTGTGCACCGGAATGGTGAGTTCACGTTGGATTAACGTGGCTAGATGCGCTCCTGCTAGGGCTGCGCAGAGCTCTAGACGCGGGATAGATTGTTGCTTTCGTGGGGCTATTCTTGAGCGAGCCAGGATGAAAGCAGTGTGTATCTCTCCTCCCTTCTCTTGGGCACGCATGTAGGCCACCGATCCATAGGCTACTTCGGAGGCGTCACTGAAGACGTGTAGATCCATCTTGCATGTCTCTGGCCTCACTGTGGGTGGGAAGTAGCTGCGGCGTATATTGACTCTCTCCATGTGGAGGCAAGGTGTGCGGGTATTGGGTCGTCCCAGCCCTGGTCCTTGTCCCATAGTGCTCGTACAATCATCTTTGCCCTGGTGGTGTAAGGTAGAATACATCCCAACGGGTCATATTGTCTGGCGAGTGTTCTGTACACACTCCGTCTGGTGGTCGGTATCGCCGTCGACCTTCCCTGCTCCGTGGTCAGGGGTTTGTGTCTATAGTGGAGCGAGTCTGTTTTGAAGCGCCAGACTAGTCCTAGTGTCATTTCTTGGGCTTCTCCTGGGATTGTCGCCATCCAGGTCTCGCTGCTGGCAGCCTTGTCCGCGGGGGAGAGGCTGCGCAATACGTGCGGGTCGCTGCTGGCCCACTGCCTGAGATCAAAGCCGCCTTTGATCAGGGAAGCGCGTAGCTTGATTAGGAGAGCCTCGGCTTCTTCTTGAGTCGAAACGCTTTGTAAACAGTTGTCCACGTAGAAACTGTTCTTCACACTGTGTCGGACCTCTTCATCTGCTGCTGGGTCCTCTGCGACCTCTGGGTTGAGGTTGCGCAATACTGGGGGGTCGCTGCTGGCCCGCTGCCGGAGATCAAAGCCGTCTTTGATCAGAGAGGCGCGGAGCAGCGCACGACGTCGCCAGTCAATTTTCTTCTCGACATGCTGCAGGAGTGTGGTGTCTTCTTCTGTCGCTCTGGAGTGGAGGCAGCTAGTGGCTGCTGTTCGGTTGAGAGATTTAGCGAGGGGGCCTTGTAGTGTCCATCCTAGGCGGGTCTCGACTGCTGCAGGACAGCCTCGGGGTCCTGTATGGACCCGGTCTATCGGGACTATGAGGTCTGCATGGTCGGAGCCTATCAGCAGGGTCGGGGTGGCGCCGTCTATGAGCGGGATAGGTAGTTGACGCAGGTGCACATATTTATCCATCAGCTTGGCGATGGGGTAGGTGTACTGTGATAGTCCTATTTCTTGGCTGGTGAAAGCATTTGTAATCCTATACCGTCGCTCTGGCTGCCCGCTTGCTGCGACATTCTCGCCTTTTATCGTCTTTAAATCTCTTCTTATTGTCCGAATCGTCATTTGGTTCTCGCTCCCCCGCAGTCCCAGCTGGGCCGCAGCGGACGCGAGCAGAAGGGTCTTCTCTGACCCGTCATCAAGGACGGCGTAAGTGTCCATGACTTTATCTTGGTAGCTCAATGTTACATGGACTACCTTTAAGAGCACTTGGGCGCCGCTGCTGCTGGCGGGGTCAATGTACATGACACTTGCCTTGGTGCTGCTCGATGGTGCAGGTGCAGGCTTTCTTCTGTTACTGTCGTGTAGGACATCTAGGTGTGCTCCGTCACACCGACTGCACCTCTTCTTTAGGCGGCACTCGGCTGCCATGTGATTGCGCGCACATCGGTAACAGCGCCTGTTGGACTTTATCCATTGACTCACTTCTTCTGCATTCATCTTTGTGAACAGGTCACATTGTGACAGCCAGTGTTCCTTCTCGCAGTACGGGCACACCATCTTCCACTTCTCTTTTCTCGAGGGGGTACTGTGGTTCTTACTGCTCGGTACTTGTTACAAAGGGTCAGATTAAACCGAATATATATATTTATTGCCTGAGATCCCATGTATACTATTTGTATATCGTTTGATATCCCTTGTATATTCTTTGTACAATATGCACGGAATATCCCTTTAGTCTAGCAGGACAGACCATAATATTCATTCCCCTATTGGAAGCGATCCCCTGGCGCCAGGTACCGAGTAAAGCCTTACCCCCTCGAGCTGACTTGAAGGCTACCGCCGGGACTTGCCCAGGCATGCCCGCTTTCGCCCACAGCTACGAGACCGAGAGGCGACAGAAATGAGATAGGTACTATTTGTTCACGGTACATATATATATGGCGCAAGAAATGTAGAACCCCCCTTGCAGTTCCTCTTCAGTTCGCCTTCAGTTCAGTCTGGTTCAGTTACCAAGTAAAGCCTTACCCACTACGTAACGTACGGTACAGCAGGGCTCGCATTGCCCCAATATAGTCTCGTGTTATCCTAAATACGTCTGTTTGTCGTATCGTTCTCTATTTTATTAGTAAACCTTCATTACGAGTCAAAGACCACGTGGAGTGAGTAATTGTGCGTCGACATAGAGCACTTATTGCCCGTGCTAATAGTATAGTAACGTCAGGACCAACCGTGCATTACCGCACCGGAGGATTTACACCGGAGCAGCAGCACCACGGGGGATTTACACCCGCCCGCAGTGCCACTCTCCGGGCAAGGATTATTCTTCTTCATTGCTTTGACCAAGCTGCTGGAACAGAGAACCGCCTACCCCACTGCTACTGTGGGATCTACACCTGCCCGTGAGACCATCACTCAAGCCTGTCTCTGTCGTAACAGAGGCTCGACGGCTCTCATCTGCGCGGAGCGCACCCTGGGATCACCACTGTTTTCCCCGCTGCTCCAGGGGGTGACATCGCCCCGTGAACCATTGACTTGCCTAGAGCTTTGGCCCCCTCTGCTGGCTTACAACCGGTAGTACCCCTATCCCAGAAGATCCATAGATCTAATTACTTAATATCCATTATTGATTTACATGCACATTCTATTTGCCTTATAAGCGCAATTGACCAAAGTATATTATGTAATACTATCCCTTTTATGTAATAAATATTCTAACTGAATTCTAACTTTGTACGGTATTGGCCAGTAATGTACAAGTCGGTAGTGATTCAATGATATCAGTACTTGATTAATACAGTCAGGGAATTGTACCCCTCAGTTACAATTGGTCCTTCGATAGCCGAGATAATAATTAGCGTAATATTAATATAATATTAATATGGAATTGGCCGATGACGAACACTCCACAAACGGTTCAAGCTAGATCGCCCGCAGCGCAGACGACAGCCACCTCCCTACCTAGAGGCATACTCTGTCAGTCCAATACCTAGCTTTAAAGGGAAGTTAAACGCGGAAAAAGTAGAAAGTAAAATTATGTCCGACCCTAACAACCAGGCTACCCCGCCAACAGAGGCCCTAGTGGGTTCTAATGTAACTGACCAAGCTCACGGTGGGGACCAGGAGGGAACTGACACGACTTTACCCCCAGACAATACCGAACAAATAGCCCCCGATCAGCCCCGGGAGGAAGACAACCCTAAAGAGACGCGCACCCAGGAGACGGATCTCCTCGGTACGCAACAGGAGAACGGATCTCCAACCAGTACTGCCGGGAGCCGATCGCCCCGAACGGCGTCTTCCCCCAGCGAGGCGGACAAGATGCTGGCGCAAGCACTCATCGCCACCCTGGCAGCCTCCACCGAACGCGATCGACTCCAAGCGCAACAGACGTGCGAGCGCGAACATTACGCAGGTGAGCGAGAGCGCTTCCAGGCGCAACAAAGGAGCGAAGACGACCGAATAAGGCTGGAGACCAGACGCCTCCAGACAGAAGAGAACATCGAGAGAAGCCGCGCCGACGTCGCAAATGCACAGCTCCACGCCGCCCATGCCAGCGCCAATGCCCAGCGCGACGTCGCCAATGCGCAGCGCGACGCCGCCAATGCCCAGCGCGACGCAGCCCATGCCCGGCGCGAGGCAGAGCGCGACCGGATGCAGGCGGAGCTGATGGACAAACTGGTTGCCATGGCGACACCCCCTCACTCCGCACGGAGCTCCCAGAGGTCGTCAAGACATGGGTCTAGGACACATTCCCCTACCCGACGAAGCGACCCGGGACCCCGCCTACAGGAGGATCCTGTCCACGTCTCCGAACCCCACCTACAGGAGGAGCCTGTCCACATCTCTGAACCCCCTCCCCAGCCGGTCCATACGAGACCCAGCAACCGGGTAACGGAACCGGACCACGCCGAGAGACTGAGCAGACGACTCCAGGTCCTAGCAGAGGAAGAGGAGGAGGAAGAGGAGGGGTGTCAAGCCGACCAGCAGCAACGTGCTCTGGCCCAGGAGGCCCAGTACAGCCCCGACCCGCAGCCACGTACTCAGGACCAGGAGGTCCAGTACAGCCCAGAAGTCAGCCCCGAGGCCCTGCGCTACAAACCCCCGACTCAACTCACGGGTGAGTTTGACGCACCGCCAGCCCCGAGGAACAGCACCTGGGTACCCGACCTTCGGTACCCACCAAGTACCAGCCCAAGACGACACGCCAGAGGAGACTCGCCTAGGAGGCCTCTCCCCCAACGCTCACCGATGTATCAGTCACCCACAGCGTCATACATTGCCACGCCGTCAATCCCAGACTTCGTCTATGAGAATCGAGCACAGTACACGGAGCTCCGGATGTGCCTAGAGACAATGATGGTGGATGTCGCTGATGAACGCCACAAGTATGCAATATTACTGAAGCACCTGAAAGTACCGCGAGCGCACAATATAGCGCTGGCCTACGCCTCCTCTTCGACACCATACACAGCGGCCCTTGCAGCGCTGGACCAGAGATATGGACGTATATGGGATTACGTGATAGAAGAGATAAGGCATATTGACCGCCTACCCCCAGCCACAGACAATCGAGCACTGGACGACCTGTCCATCAGAGTGCAGTCCCTGGTAGGGATGCTGGGAGCGCAGAGGGAAAAGGGTAGGCATGAACTATACGCCAACTCAAATGTAGAGAGGATCTTGGAGAAGCTACCGCCCGCCCGACAGGAGCGCTTTAGGCGGCAGAGAGACCACCGAGACCCTAATGGCCCCGAACCGAACCTCCTCGATCTAGCCGACTTCCTGGCGAGAGAAGTCAGCAGCTTACGGCTAGATACATTCGGACGGAGCACCCCTGGCTCCAGAGAAGGAACCAGGAGAATAAATGATGGAAGAAGATCGGTGACTGTTATGCACCAAGCCGAAGCAGTACCGCAGCACTCCAACCACAACACCCCCTCGACGAAAGAGGACCAGTGGAAGATTGAGTGCCAGTACTGTGCGGGAGAACATCGGCTCCATCAGTGCGAAGATTTCAAGAAGCTGACCACGGATGATGTGAGCCAGTGGGTCAAGGACCACCGCCGCTGCTTCCGCTGCGCGCGCAGCCACCTAGCAGCTGAGTGCCGCCTGAAGAAAAAGTGCAGCAGGTGCGGTGGCACCCACCTGGAGGTCCTGCACGACATCAACAAGCGTCACCCAGGACAACAGAGTGGGCCCGTCGCGGTAATGTACCACGCCGAGGCGGTGGCACCAGCACCGAAGTTCCATCAGACCGCTCCCTTCTGTCCCGACTGCTACGGCAGACACTGGCGGACAAGGTGCGACTCGTACCATATAGAGTCTACGTCACCACCCGAGACAGGAGTGCTCCACATTGACCAGCACAGCGAGACCCCCCGAGTGCTCCTCAAAGTGGTCAGAGTGCTCCTGAGCCACGGGGACAAAGTCATGGACACTTACGCCGTCCTTGATGACGGGTCAGAGAAGACCCTTCTGCTCGCGTCCGCTGCGGCCCAGCTGGGACTGCGGGGGAGCGAGAACCAAATGACGATTCGGACAATAAGAAGAGATTTAAAGACGATAAAGGGCGAGAATGTCTCCTTCACTATCGCAGCAAGCGGGCAGCCAGAGCGACGGTACAAGATCACAAATGCTTTCACCAGCCAAGAAATAGGACTCTCGCAGTACACCTACCCTGTCACCAAGTTGATGGATAAATATGTGCACCTGCGCCAATTACCTATCCCGCTCATGGACGGCGCTACCCCGACCCTGTTGATAGGCTCCGACCATGCAGAACTCATAGTCCCGATTGACCGGGTCCATACAGGCCCCCGAGGCTGTCCTGCAGCAGTCGAGACCCGCCTAGGATGGACATTACAAGGGCCCCTCGCTAAATCTCTCAACCGAACCGCAGCCACTAGCTGCCTCCACTCCAGAGAGACAGAAGAAGACACCGGCCTCTCCCCCATACAGCAGAGGCTATTGACATTAAGCGAGAGGCCCGTGAGAGAACCGTGGGTACCAGAGGGAGTTCGGAACTCCACCCCCCTCAGCTGCGCTTCAGACGTAGCTGACCTCGAACCCAGCACCCCAAGCGACTCCTTGACGGGGCGGCCGGGACCGGCCCCTCCTCACACGGGGTACAGAGCGAACAAGAGAAACAGACGGAGGAGGAGAAAGCACAGCCAAGCCCAGATCAAAGCAGTCTCAGGCCCGCTTCCTCCTAAGCCCCCCTTCATCCCGTCCAGTCGTCATGACCACAGACCAGTCACCACCCCGAGCTGCGTGGCCGGCCGGCCGCGTAAGCAAAGTGACCACTGGTGCCGACGGAAAGGTCAGAGTGGCAGAAGTGCTCGGCCAAGGGCGGATCTACAACCGACCCGTGGCGAGGCTGATCGAGTCGCCAAGGCTCCCCGACTTGCCTAATGACGACCATGACCCCTGACTTTGTGACCTGCCCGACCCCTCACAGACATTGAGTAGTGGACAGTGCGGTTGATCTGCCCCTGCTTAGCTAATTAGGTGGGACTAATTAGGGGGCGGCTGTTACAAAGGGTCAGATTAAACCGAATATATATATTTATTGCCTGAGATCCCATGTATACTATTTGTATATCGTTTGATATCCCTTGTATATTCTTTGTACAATATGCACGGAATATCCCTTTAGTCTAGCAGGACAGACCATAATATTCATTCCCCTATTGGAAGCGATCCCCTGGCGCCAGGTACCGAGTAAAGCCTTACCCCCTCGAGCTGACTTGAAGGCTACCGCCGGGACTTGCCCAGGCATGCCCGCTTTCGCCCACGGCTACGAGACCGAGAGGCGACAGAAATGAGATAGGTACTATTTGTTCACGGTACATATATATATGGCGCAAGAAATGTAGAACCCCCCTTGCAGTTCCTCTTCAGTTCGCCTTCAGTTCAGTCTGGTTCAGTTACCAAGTAAAGCCTTACCCACTACGTAACGTACGGTACAGCAGGGCTCGCATTGCCCCAATATAGTCTCGTGTTATCCTAAATACGTCTGTTTGTCGTATCGTTCTCTATTTTATTAGTAAACCTTCATTACGAGTCAAAGACCACGTGGAGTGAGTAATTGTGCGTCGACATAGAGCACTTATTGCCCGTGCTAATAGTATAGTAACGTCAGGACCAACCGTGCATTACCGCACCGGAGGATTTACACCGGAGCAGCAGCACCACGGGGGATTTACACCCGCCCGCAGTGCCACTCTCCGGGCAAGGATTATTCTTCTTCATTGCTTTGACCAAGCTGCTGGAACAGAGAACCGCCTACCCCACTGCTACTGTGGGATCTACACCTGCCCGTGAGACCATCACTCAAGCCTGTCTCTGTCGTAACAGAGGCTCGACGGCTCTCATCTGCGCGGAGCGCACCCTGGGATCACCACTGTTTTCCCCGCTGCTCCAGGGGGTGACATCGCCCCGTGAACCATTGACTTGCCTAGAGCTTTGGCCCCCTCTGCTGGCTTACAACCGGTAGTACCCCTATCCCAGAAGATCCATAGATCTAATTACTTAATATCCATTATTGATTTACATGCACATTCTATTTGCCTTATAAGCGCAATTGACCAAAGTATATTATGTAATACTATCCCTTTTATGTAATAAATATTCTAACCGAGTATTTTGTGTGGAAAACCTGTTATTGTGCGAGTGTTGTCATCTAGAATACCTTTGTACGGTATTGGCCAGTAATGTACAAGTCGGTAGTGATTCAATGATATCAGTACTTGATTAATACAGTCAGGGAATTGTACCCCTCAGTTACAGTACTGATTCTGATTGGTGCATGACAGTCACCGATCTTCTTCCATCGTTTATTCTCCTGGGTCCCTCTCTGGAGCTTGGTGTGCTCCGCACGAACGTATCCAGTCGTAAGCTGCTGACTTCTCTCGCCAGGAAGTCGGCTAGATCGAGGAGGGATGGTTCGGGACCGTTAGGATCACGGTGGTCTCTCTGCCGCCTGAAGCGCTCTTGTCTGGCGGGTGGCAGCTTCTCTAAAATCCTCTCGACGTTAGAGTTGGCGTATAGCTCGTGCATACCCTTTTCCCGTTGCGCTCCCAGCATCCCTACCAGGGACTGCACTTTTATAGACAGGTCGTCTAATGAGCGATTGTCTGTTGCTGGGGGTAGGCGGTCAATATGCCTTATCTCTTGGATTACGTAATCCCATATACGTCCATATCTCTGGTCCAGCGCTGCTAGAGCCGCGGTGTATGGGGTCGTAGAGGTGGCATAGGCTAGCGCTATATTGTGTTCTCGCTGTACTTTCAGGTGCTTCAGTAATATTGCATACTTGTGGCGTTCATCAGCGACATCCACCATCATTGTCTCTAAGCACATCCGGAGCTCCGTGTACTGTGCTCGATTCTCATAGGTGAAGTCTGGAAACGTCGGTGTGGCAATGTATGACGCCGTGGATGGCTGATACATCGGCGAGCGTTGGGGGAGAGGCCTCCTAGGTGAGTCTCCTCTTGCGCCTCTCTGTGGGCTGGTACCGGCAGGGTACCATGGCCCGCTGGTCCAGGTGCTATTCCTCGGGGCTGGTCGTGCGTCATGCTCACCCGTGAATAGAGTCGGGGGTCTGTAGCGCAGCGCCGCGGGGGTATAGCCTGGGCTGTACTGGACCTCCTGGTCCGGTGGAGTACTGTGCTGTCGTCGGGCTTGGTTCTCCTCCTCTCCCTCTTCTTCTTCTATCAGGTCCTCTAGATCCTGTAGTCGTTTATTTAGCTTCTCCGCAGTGTATGCCGCTCCTTCCTTGTAGCTGGGTCTCGCTTGGACCGGTCGGGGAAGGGGGTCTGCGGGGGGTATAGGCTTGGTCTGTTGGTCAAGTTCAGGGTCGCTTGCTCGGTTAGGGGATGCTGCCCTTGACTGTTGTCTCGACGAGTTCCTTGAACCCCTGGCGGAGGGAGAGGGTGTTGCCTTGGTGATCAGCTGCTCCATTAGCTGCGCTTGTAACTTGTCGCGCTCGGCTTGTAGTCTGTCGCGCTCGCCCTGTAGTCTGTCGCGCTCGGTTTCGCGCTGGATGAGAGCGAGGTCGCGCTCTGTTTCTCTTTGGGCACCGGCAGCGGCACGCTGGGTGTCTGCTCGGTCTCTTGCCATATTCTCTTCCGTCTGAAGGCGTCTCATCTCCAGGCGTATGCGCTCTTCTTCGCTCCGTTGCTGCGCTTGGAGTTGTTCGCGCTCGCTAAGCGTCTGTGCTTGGAGTCGATCGCGTTCACCCTGAAGTCGATCGCGTTCACCCTGAAGTCGATCGCGTTCGGTAGAGGCTGTCAGGCTGACGAGGAACGCCTGTGATAGCATCCTCTCCGCTTCGCTGGGGGAAGACGGTTGTAGAGGTGAGCCGCTCCTGGCGGTACTCGTTGGGGAGTCCTGGAGCTCTATTTCTTCGGCGCTCTCCTCCTCTTCTTCCGTGCAGAGTTCTCTCTCTGTAGGGTTGTCTTCCTCCCGGGGCTGGTCGGGGACTACTTCTTCGGTATTGGCGGGGGGTAAAGGCATGTCAGCTCCCTCCTGGTCCCCACCGTGAGCTTGGTCAGTTACATTAGAACCCACTAGGGCCTCTGTGGTCGGGGTAACCTGGTCGTTAAGGTCAGACATAATTTTACTTTCTACTTTTACCGCGTTTACCGTTTGTAGAAGGCTAGGTAGTTGACTGACAGCGTAATCCTCTAAGTACTGAGGTGTCTGTCGTCTGCGCCGCGGGCGTTCTACGTTAGGAGGACCGTTTCGTGGAGTGTTCATCATAGGCCATTTCAATATTAATAACACTATATTAATATTACACTAGTTACCCTCCGGCTCGAAGGACCAATTGTAACTGAGGGGTACAATTCCCTGACTGTATTGATAAGTATGGTATCATTAAACCACTACCGATTATGTACTTTAACTACTGGCCACACAGTACATGATATAGATATGATGAACACTTTCCCACCATGAAACGAAGTCCACACAAATGTATAAATCGAATATTTTATATAGCAAAGGGTATATACAACGTTCACTTAATGACATTTATGATTTGAATGCACTTGTAAGGCAAATGAGTATTCGTAGGCAAATCAACATTGAATGTCCAATCTCTGGTTACGCAGGAAGCAAGTATGCAACCTAGTTCTTTAGGGAACTATAGCGATGGTACTTAAATGATTATAGCTGGATATACTAAAGGGGGGTCCCGCTGGTTGTAAGTCAGTAGAGGGGGGGGGGGTTAGGAGAGCCGCCGGCGATATCCCATCTGGCCAACGATTTCTTGGGAGAATTCAGAGTGCTGAACACGGTGCCCACAGAACCTCGGTCCACAGATGAATACAGCTGGGCCCTCTTGTAGACGGTAGCTGCCGGTCCACAACGAAGAGACGTGAGGCGACCTCACTCGGGGTAGAGCGCCGTCTCACCTGGACTCCTCTCGGGGGGTAGTTCCAACACTCAGCAGTGTTGGCTGTTATCCATGGCATAAATCAAAGCACCCAAAGCAAGTAGATAATCCAAGCCGTGTAGGGCTCGCCGTCGTCCGGGTAAAGTAATCCAATGTGCAGGTCCACTCGTCCTGGCCCAGAACTCCTCGGATGAAAGCACCACACGTGGTCTGCCCAGCCTGGTTAAGACTCTAGATAACGCCAGGAACGATGGGGGTACTGCTCACTTTATAGCTCTAACCGAACGATGCACCATACAAGACTATTATTAACTTAATAGAAATACGTCCCACTCGACGGTATAGTGCCAAACTATGACAATTCAACTATTAATCCACACGATGTCTCAATGCCATTCTGAGGCCAAGTTGACCATACTGCACCACACGTGTATCGTGGGTGAGGCTTAACGTCTTGCCACTAGGTTGGAGGGTAAAGAACTAATGGACTAAAGGACTAAAAGAAAGTTCTACTTTACTTGCGCCATATATATATGCGCTGTGAACAAATACTACCATTCGTATTTCGCCAGACGTATTCCTACGCGGAACCGGGCTGCGTGTAGCTTTATGCCAAGCAAGCAGTGCAAAAATTTACCGTAGTGGCATGCAGTAATGCGCCTTTCATTTTCGCGGAAATAGGCTGTCTATTGCCATTCTCTTTGACAAACTCTAACCTTAACCAGCTCCTTAACAGCGCCTAAACTTAACCGTTCTAACCTTAACCAACTCCGAAACAATGCCTAACCTTAACCTTAACCATAGAAATTATATTGCCATTCTCTTTGACAAACTCTAACCTTAACCAGCTCCTTAACAGCGCCTAAACTTAACCGTTCTAACCTTAACCAACTCCGAAACAATGCCTAACCTTAATCGGCGAAAGAATACACGTTAAAAAAAAATCACGTTAAAAAATATTTTCGATGGGATTCGAACTCGCCAGCAAACAAGCCATAGGATCCACAGCCATGTGTCCTAGCCAATTGAGCTATTTGTTGGATACTGAATAAGGGGCGGTGACTTATATATATTGAGCTCCGCTCGTGTCGCATGCGCGGGCACCTCGCGCGAGCACGCCGGCGCACGCACGCACCTGAGCGAGCACGCCGCCGCCGGTGCACGCACGGTAGCATTTGTCTGAAAAGAAGGGCGCTTTACCGCACTAGCGTGCGGTGACGAATGCGGAAGCATTTTTGCACTGCTTGCTTGGCATTAACGTACAGGCAACCGGGCTAGTAACGACATGTTCGTCGGCACGATTGAACTTGAACCAAGGGGCTTAGCTGCTGGCGCCAGGTTCTTGTCCAATGAGAGAATGAAACTATTATGGGCTGTTAGTAGACTAAAGGGATATTCAGTGTATATGTTCAAGGAATATACAAGGGATATCAAACGATATACAAATACTATTAAATATATATCCATAAATAAATATATATATTCGGTTTAATCTGATCCTTCACAACAGGGAGCGACGACGCCTCCCTCGCGGACAAGCTCAACATCTTCTACGCTCGGTTTGGTGTAGACAGTGGCGCTGCTGGCTCTCCGGCTAGTGACGTCACTGGCGCGCCGGCTGTTGTGGAGGGGGGGGGGGCAACCGCGGGGGGGCGGGGACGCTCTCTCGTTGTCGGAACACAGTGTGAGAAGAGCATTTATGCAGGTGAACACCAGGAAGGCTGCTGGCCCAGATGGCATAACAGGACGCATACTCAAGTCCTGTGCCAACCAGCTGGCCCCTGTGTTCACCGCCATATTTAATCAATCCCTGGCGGAGTCAGTGGTCCCTGCCTGCTTCAAGATGTCTACCATCATCCCTGTACCGAAGAAACCCTCCCCAACATGTCCAAATGACTACAGACCGGTGGCACTCACCTCTGTGGTCATGAAATGTTTTGAGAGGCTGGTCAAGGACCACATTTGTGCCTCCCTCCCCAGTGATATGGACCCTATGCAATTTGCATACAGGACAAACAGGTCCACCGACGACGCGGTCTCCCAGGTACTGCACAGCACCCTCTCGCACCTTGACCATCAGAAGGGGGGCTATGTGAGACTGTTGTTCATTGACTACAGCTCAGCGTTCAACACCATAGTCCCCACCAGACTGGTGGACAAGCTGATCGAGCTAGGTCTGAGCTCCGCCCTGAGCGCCTGGGTACTGGACTTTCTTAGCGAAAGACCCCAGGCGGTCAGGGTGGGGGGTCAGACCTCCAACACCATCACCCTGAGCATCGGGTCCCCCCAGGGCTGTGTTCTGAGCCCCCTGCTGTACTCACTCTACACACACGACTGTGTGGCCAAGTTCAGCTCTAACTCCATAGTGAAGTTCGCAGACGACACGGTGGTGGTGGGGCTGATCTCGGACAACGACGAGAAGGCCTACCGGGAGGAGGTTGAGGTACTGGAACGCTGGTGCCAGGACAACAGCCTGCTCCTGAACATTGGTAAAACCAAGGAGCTCATCGTGGATTATAGGAGAGGACAGCAGGAGACGCACACACCACTGATGATTAACGGGGCCACCGTGGACAGGGTGAGCAGCTTTAAGTACCTGGGGGTCCACATCTCAGAGGACCTGACATGGTCAACACACATAGACACAGTAGTAAAGAAGGCGAAACAGCGCCTCTACCACCTGAGACAGTTAAGGAAGTTCAGAGTATCGGGGAAGATACTCCAGTCCTTCTACTCAGGAGCTGTAGAGAGCATCCTGACCGGAAACATCACTGCCTGGTATGGAAACAGCACGGCACAGGACAAGAAGGCCCTACAGAGAGTGGTGCGCTCAGCCGAGCGTACCACGGGTATTGCACTACCCCCCCTGCAGGTTCTATACAACAAGAGGTGCAAATCCAGAGCCTGCAGGATAATGAAAGACCCTCACCACCCCAATAACAGCCTGTTTCAGCTGCTGAGGTCAGGCAGACGCCTGCGAACCCCAGCTACTAGGACAGAGCGGCTGAGGCTCAGCTTCTTCCCCCAGGCCATCAGAGCCATGAACAATGAACATTGAGTGCTCAGAACATTGAACTATCCACACACAAGCACACATGAACACACACACGACACGCACGCTGTGCACGCTCACACACGAGCAGCCACTTAACACTTTAACATGAGCGGGCACACACTCATGTCGCACACACGCACACTTATGGCCAAAGGAAAGGACACTTTAAATTAGAATAACAGGAACAGTGTATTGCACTACCAAAGCTAACTAGCATGTCCCATATGCTCTGTAAATAACTATGTACAGATACCGAGATGTCACTCCATGTTACCTGTTACCTGTTTACTGCACAATGTTGTTTTTTCATTTTTGATTCTATTATATGTTGTACCACTGTATTGCACATCGTTGCGGGCAAGACCACCCGCATTTCATTGTATACCTGTATGCCGTGACAATTAAAACTCTTGACTTGACTGTGTAGCCGGCCTGAGTTGTCTGCCAATATGACCCCTGCAGCTGTGTTTGACATTTTAAAGCGTAACTTCAGCGAGCTGACATACTCCAGTATGCCCATGGCCGACTTCTATGCCATGGTTCCCAGGCCTAGTGAGGGAGTGATGGATTACTGGGTCCGGCTGAATAAAGCAATCGATGTTGCAGATGAGTGTCTACGTCGCCGGGGTCGGTGTGTTGATGATTCGAGCGCCGAGGTTGTGATGATGTTGATCACACACTGCCCAGATCCCAGTCTAGCTATGTCCTTCCAGCTGAAGCCTGTGGAGCAGTGGACTGCAGCTGAGGTCCAGGAGCGTCTAGATGGTTACCAAACAAACAAACAAAGAGACCAAAGGAGATCCAGTTCACGGGCACCGTAGGTTAACATCTCGGCATGCAGTCAGAGCCCCATGGCTGGTGGCCCATCCCCTCCTGTCCTGTATGGTGGGGCCCAGCAGTCTTCGGTTGTTGTGCAGTCACAGCAGCCTCCCTCCTTTGTCTCTTCTCATGAACGGCTTGGTGAGCCCCACAGGGTCTTAGCCGCAGCGCAGGCCCTCAGCCCTCCTACACCCATCTTAATGACTCCTGCCCCGGCGAGTCCCTCCTCTGTAGACCCTGGCCTTCATCAGGTGGTTGACTTGTTAGACCGTGTGCTCTCACTGTGTTCGGCCTCGCTGGCCCCAGCAGTACAGGCTCAGCCTGGTCAGCCGTCTCGCTCCCACATCCAGCCAAGTAATGGGCAGACGTACCACTCACGCAACCAGGCCAGACCGAATCAGCAGAGTTACCCGCACAACCAGCACGACCCATGCGGAGTGTGTCAAGACAGCAGGCATAACACTTATCAACACTGTATGCTCTATCGGCTGTGCCACCGCTGTTTCCGCCCTGGTCACTATGAGGACTCATGCCCTGGCATCTCCCAGCCATCAGCTGGATCAGCATCTCCCTCCAACAGGCCCGCTCAGACCTATCCTGTCAATGCTGTCCCTTTAAACTAGCCAGCCCATGCAGTGAGAGGGATAGTATGGGCAAAGTGAATGAAACCCTCGAGAGAGAACCAGACTTAGAAGCCATCTATGTAAACAGCTGCAGATTACTTCCAGAAAACGAAACAGCCATCTTTGTTGGGTCACAGAGAGTGAACGGAGCTAGTGAACTGTTTTATGCTCCAGTATTAGTCAGTGATAAGTACACATTGAGGGGGATGTTGGATTCTGGTAGTATGTCATGCACGCTCAGTGAGGAGGGTGAACAAAAGTTACAAACTGCTGGTGTTCTCCCTCGTGTCCAGCCGGCACCTGTGAATGTGGTGCTGGTTGGTTGTGGTGGCTTGACTACTCGACCAAAGTGTGTCTATGATTTGGAGATTGAAGTTTGTGGGTCAAAATTTGTGGTTCCTACGTTGGTTGTGCCAGGTCAGAGAGACAAGTTTATAATTGGCACTAATGTAATCAAGTCCGTTCTCCAAAGGCTGAAGTCGACTGAAAAGTACTGGGAGCTTGTGTCCTGCAGAAACAGAGACCCTGAGTGTGAGAAATTCCTTGAGCTCTTAAGCTGCACCTCCCGCTGGTCGGGCCCAGACCCGCCCGGGGTGATAGGCACAGTGAAGCTATGCCAGGCGGTTACCCTCCTCCCTCAGCAGGAGTATCTAGTGTGGGGGAAGCTACCAGCCAGTGCACATGTGTCTCCTGGGAGTACAGTCATTGTGGAGCCCACCTCAGCGAGGTCGGCCCCTCGCAACATCATAGTGGGGAGAGTGGTGACTCCCATGTGGGGCGACCGCTGGGTCCCCATGAAGGTCTTGAACCCGACACAGAGCCCCATCACGCTCCGTCGTAATGCCAAACTGGCTGATGTCTCACCTTGTCTTGCTGTTGAAGATCTGTCCATCACTCAGGGCCTGTGTCAGCAGCAGTCTGGTGTCTCCAGCTCCTCCGCCTCTCCTGGCTCCTCGTTAGATGCTGAGCAGATGTTGGCCGACTGTGGACTGGAGGACGTGAACATCAAGTCATGTGAGGTGTCTCCTGATGGGAAGAAGAGGCTAGCTGACCTACTGGTGACGTATCAAGATGTCTTCTCCAAGGACAAGCTGGACTGTGGAGAGGTCAAAGACTTTGTGCACCGTATCCACCTCTCAGACGACCGTCCATTCCGCCTGCCCTTTAGGCGTGTCCCCCCAGCTGACTATCACAAACTGAGAGAGGTGTTGACTGAGATGGAGGTGAAGGGGATAATCTCCAAGTCGATGAGCGAGTATGCCTCACCTCTGGTCATGGTGTGGAAGAAAAATGGAGACCTCAGGATCTGTATGGATTTCCGCTGGCTCAACGCAAAGACAAGTTCTTTAGCACCATGGATCTGACCTCAGGGTTCTACAACGTCCCTCTCCATGTGTCTGACCGGCGGTACACTGCCTTCACAACACCACTGGGCTTGTACGAGTACAACAGACTCCTGCAAGGCCTGTGCAACAGTCCGGCATCTTTCATGCGTATGATGCTCGGCATCTTTGGCGACCTCAACTACTCCAGCCTCTTGTGCTACTTGGACGACCTGCTGGTGTTTGCGCCGTCTGAGGAGGAGGCGTTGAAGCGATTGGAGGTGGTCTTCTGCAGACTCAGAGTGAACAACCTCAAGCTCTCACAGAAGAAATGCAACTTCTTACAGAGGTCGGTCAGGTTCCTGGGTCATGTGGTCGATGCCAGTGGAGTCTCTGTCGACCAAGAGAAGGTCTCCGTCATCTCTGGCTTCCAGAAAGAGGATCTGATGGAGTCGGATGGCCGCACTCCCGCTCAGAAGAGAGTGAGATCCTTCCTCGGCATGGTGTTGTATTACCAAAATGTCATACATGGCTGCTCCAGTATAGCCAAGCCCCTCTTCGCCTTGACAGCTGGCCAGAAGAGGAAAGGGAAGACCAGTGCTGGTCGTACGAGAGCCGGTATGTTCCGGAAGCTGACTCCTGAGGACTGGACTCCCGCCTGTGAGACTGCGTTTGAGGAGCTCAAGAGGGCGCTCGTTGACTGTGTAGTGCTGGCTCACCCGGACTTTGAGAGGCCGTTCATCCTCTCCACTGACGCGTCGCTGGACGGTATTGGAGCAGTGCTCTCTCAAGTCCCTGTCGGGGAGGAGAAGGCCAGACCAATCGCCTTTGCGAGCAAGTCGCTCAGCCGCAGTCAAGCGAACTATCCTGCCCACAGACTGGAGTTCCTGGCCCTCAAATGGTCAGTGTGTGACAAATTCAGTCACTGGCTCAAGGGTCACAAGTTCACTATGTGGACTGATAATAATCCACTCACATACATCATGACCAAGCCTAAACTTGACGCATGCGAGCAGCGCTGGGTGTCCAAGCTGGCCCCTTACTGCTTCGACATCAAGCATGTGCCTGGGAGGCTGAATACAGTGGCCGATGCGCTGAGCAGAGATCCCTTCGTGAGGCCGCTCAGCCGGCGTCTCTTGACCGAGCCTTACTCCGCTCTTCTGGAGCAAGTGTGTGATGTGGAGAACAGGGGGGTGCAGGATATCTTCCGTCTAACATGCCAGCCCCAAGCTCTAGTGACCCCTTCTGGATGTGCGGTTGCTGATGTGTCCATGTCGGCGGATGAGACCTCCACGGTGCTTTCCTCCCAGAAAGACTGGGACTCTGCGCCAAGACACAGGGCAGTATCTATGGCGGGTCACCTGTCCATTGTTGTCACTGCAGACCACGACGCAGTCTCTTCCTTGTCGTTGGCCGATCTGCAGGCCCGCCAGCGAAAAGACGCCACCGTCTCCAGAGTCATCTTTTACGTCGAAAGGGGCCGCAGACCCTCCAGACGCGAGCGCTGCTATGAAGATCAGCCCGCCTTGAGGATGCTGAAGCAGTGGGAGAGGCTCGCTATGCAGAACGGCATCTTGTACAGGATTACGAAGGACCACATGACCAGGCACAAGAAGTTCCAGTATGTTCTGCCTGAGTCCTTGAAGTCGGAGGCGCTGTCTGGATTGCATGACTTGGCTGGTCACCAAGGTCAACCTAGAACGCTGTCTCTCGTACGTCAGCGTTTCTACTGGTATGACATGGAGAAGGATGTGCGGGGCCATGTGAGGAACTGTCCCAGATACGTACTCAGCAAGACTCCAGAGCCGGCGGCCAGAGCCCCTCTGGAGAGCATAACAACCTCTGCACCACTGGAGCTGGTGTGCATCGACTTCTGGTCAGCTGAAGATAATAACAACAAGTCTGTGGATGTTCTGGTCATAACTGACCACTTTACAAAGCTGGCCCACGCCTTCCCCTGCAAAGACCAAACCGCGAAGAAGGTTGCTAAAAAGCTGTGGGACAACTACTTCTGTGTGTATGGCTTCCCACAGCGCCTGCATTCGGACCAAGGAGCGAACTTCCAGAGTGAGTTGATGGCGGAGCTGCGGGAGTTAGCAGGGGTCACGCAGTCCCGGACCACTCCGTATCACCCTATGGGGAATGGTGGCACTGAGAGATTCAATCGGACCCTGGGTGGAATGCTGCGCTCCCTGCCATCGGAGTCTAAGCACAGATGGCCCCAGATGGTCCAGAGCCTGACCTTCGCCTACAATTGTACACAGCATGAGACGACTGGCTTTGCCCCCTTTTACCTGATGTTCGGGAGGGTCCCGCGTCTGCCAGTTGATCTGCTGTTTAAGAATGTGCTCCAGGACGAGGTGGTCTGTGACTATGATGCCTATGTGAAGTCCCTGGCGGCCGATCTCCAGTCTGCTATGCTGTTGGCCCAGAGGCACACCTCAGTGGAACAGGGGCATCAGGCTGACCAGTACAACAAAAAGATGAAGGGCTTGCCCCTCTCGGTGGGTGATCGGGTCCTGGTGGCGAACAAGGGCGCCAGAGGGAAGCGGAAGCTGGCGGACAAATGGGAGCCGGACGTCTACACCGTCATCGCTTCCAGACCACAGTGCCACATATATCGGATCAGGGACCGGACTGGACGGGAGAAAACAGTCCACAGGAACCTCCTGCTTCAGGTCAACTTCCTCCCCTTGGACGGGTCATTTGACGATGAGGGTCTAGCCGTGGACAGCGACACCTGTGCGCCTGGTGAAGCCTCCCTCTCAGTCATGCCTGAAGCTAGCGCCTCAGACGCGGACAGTGTGGCAGCAGAGCCTTCCATGGGAGATGGACCTGATGGGGATCGCACCGCATCATGGGTGCAAGAGGAGTCTTCAGTGGAGAGTGAGGATGACGGGCTACGTCCGTATTCCCCCCAGGGGATGTCCCCTGCTCTGAGTGAGCTTCCAGTGGCAAGTGCCGCTAGTCCCCCACTGTTGCTTGCTCCACCGAGTTCCCCCCCTGCTGTAGTCCAGCATGAGGACAGTGTTGTGTCCACACAACCAGGGCGTACTCCTGAGCTAATGAGTGTCAGTGTGCCTGGTCAGAGCCAGGGTCCACAGACCACTGAACACTACACGTCCAGGTTCGGTAGGGTCATCAAGCCAGTCTTTCGGCTGATAGAGACAATGGTCCAACTTGAGAGTATGATGGGCTTCGAGCCACAAGCCTCTATCAGACATGTGTGAGGTCAGCTACAGTGTTGTGTATAGCACTTACAGCCTGATAGTGTCCTTTGTGGTGATAAGGAGTAACAGTTTTATTTATGTGTATGTGCCCTCGTCATGGTATGGTCAAGTGTAGCTGGATGGTGTATAAGGCACCGTCGTTATCCCTGGAGGTATGGTGGGAGTTGGCCACTCCTAGTGCCCTCCTGGCCTTTTATTAGGTGACAGGTATTGTTGGATTGTTCCGCAGTGTGTGGTTCTCATAGTAAGCTTGTGACTAGTGTGACGCGAGGTAGGCACAGTTTTTTTTTCTTCGATGTAGGTGTAATTCTGGGGGGTGAATGTAACAAGTGCCTTGTTGCCTTGTATAGATAATTACACCCCATCACAAAATACACTTTAATACATTCCACTAATACTCCTAAACGTTTTATTTTATTGATTTGAGTTGATTTCATTCCTTTCGTTTTGTTTTATTGGTCTTTTGGGAGTTAAGGCTTTTATTTTGAAATCGACACCTTTACTTTCCGGTCCTCCGGGACACGCATCCTGCCTGATTCCTGGTTGTGAGTTAGTCCCTCCCGGAACTCCGAGGGGTGAGCACTAATACTTATGTTCAGTGATAGACTTCGGTCTAAAAGTTGTTAAATATTGTATATAATTTTCCTAAACTGTGAAACGAGTTTGTAATGTAACTACTGTTGTTAATATGTACCTGTGTAGATTTGTGGGAGGTTTGACTGGGTTAGGGAACTGTATAAATGCACTTAGTAGCCTAGCATGTAAGGAGATTTGCGCTGGTAACATGGAGTTAATGGAGTCACGTCTTTTTCCAATTGTAGCTCACGTGAAGTGCAGGTGGCAGATTCCTAATGCTGGTGCATTGTGTTGCATTGTAATTAACAGGTATGTGTGTACAGTATGTGTCCGTTTTGTATTCAATTGTGTATATTTTTCCAATGTAATTATATGTATTAAAATGTGTCATTCTTATGAGAGAGTCCCTCCCGGAACTCCGAGGGCTCACGTGAAGTGCAGGTGGCAGATTCCTAATGCTGGTGCATTGTGTTGCATTGTAATTAACAGGAGGAAAATAAAGACCATCAACAGTCATCCATGTCTGTCGTCCTTAATACACAACGCCGTCAGAGTACACCGGTCACACAAGGTCGATGCAGGGCACCTGGAGAGTGGCCCATACAAGACCCAAGAAGATCATCTTCAGAGTATGTTGTTCTTTTAGAGTTGGTATGGTCAACATTCCCTGAGAAGTGATTTTCCACTTTCAGTACGTTCAGCTGAAAGGTCATTTATGGCCGATACTATAATATTTGTCTCCAAATATATGATGGCTCTGGATCATTTGACTCTTATTTACCATTTCAACCACATTTGCATAACTACAGTGGATGTCATTACTTGGGTTCATGGGTTCATGACAAAGCAACATCTTGGGAGGATCTTTCTGGTAAAATAAATATCTTATAATTTTTATACAGAGAGACTACAGGTGCCAGCACACCAGGTGCACACCAACCACACCAACACCTGGCAAGGTGTCTAAAAACACAGGTTGCCCGGCTGGAATGAAGATCACCCTTGTGCGCACTGTGGACTCCAGTGGACGACCGAGCACGTATGTGTAACACACAAACCCATTTACATTCCAAATGGAATTCAAATTTTATATTTTTTGTTTTTTATTTCTCTGTTTAACAATATGTTTTACCACACCAGGAGCACTGATCCCCACATTCCCGCCTATCCCATGAGCGTGTATATCAGCAATATCCACAATCACAACATCCATGTGGCTGATGCTGTGTGTCACAAGGATGTGGGCAGCGAAGCCGTAGAGAAGCTCACCAAGCTGTTCGAGTCTGGACACTCGCCGTCCTCTGCACTGGACGTGTTCAAGTATGATCTGCAGCAGTGGCGTCGTTAGCCCTGGGCTTCCGGGGCTTTAGCCCCGGATGTTTTTCTCCTAGCCCCGGATCTAAAAAAAAAAAAAAAAAAAAAAAATTGTTTACATTTTTTTTTTTTTTTTTACTTTTTTTTTACTTTTTTTTAATGTCAGCATCCCCATTGTCTGTGCTGAATGTTTGTTAGTGTTTGGTATTTTTTGTTGGTTTTTAGTACTTTTAAACATTTTTAGTAAGTAGTTTTCATTTGATCCTATAATTCTTTCATTCACCGATTTGTGGACTTTTTTTTTAGTGTCCTGAAAGGCGCCTTATAAATCAAATGCATTATTATTATTATTATCATCACCCAGGAGGGAAAAGACACTTTGGATAGTAGGGACTGCATCTCTGCCTGTCCTGACCAGGAAACACTTTGCAACTGTGATCTCCTCTGGCAATAGTTGGATATTGTAATGTGTGGCGAGGGGTTGCAGCAATTCCACTGAGAGAAACTGGTCTGAGGCTGGATAACATGCCTGTATGCCTCTCATACGTTGTTCTCCAACTCATGAGAACCTGCTCTCAAGCTCTTGCAGCATTCTGTCGACGACTGGATAGAACAGTCTCTGTCTCAGCTGATCTCCTGAGCTGAGGTCTGAGCTTGTGCCACAAGATCACTCAACTACATACTCGTCCATCCTTTTCTGCTTCCTCCTTTGGCTGGTAGTATGTTCCTCAATCCAAAGGCCATTACATATGGCCTTTGTCCTGTCATACATGTCCACTGCCATCTCTGAGGTGCGATAACCTTTGAGTGTGTCCTGCACTGTGCTTTTAAATAGTACAGATATTGAAGATGTGCACTTTAACGCAGCAGCACCTGGAGCCATCCATACCCATGTCCAGTGTCCTATAATAAGCTTTAATCGAACCTCGGATAGTCCGGTTGGTTTGGGGTGGTGTGAAAGCTCATTCACTCTTGCAAGTGAACCCTGCTGCGGTTCATTTGAGATGTGAATGCAAAGCGGACCAAAGGCAGGAAAATACCCAAAAATCTAATATTTTTTTTATGAGAAGACTGAAACATATGTATATAATGAAACACACAATAGTTTTTTTTCGATTGCTTAAGCATGATTTTGAAAACGGGGCCCGGTGTTTCAAAACACACAATTAGCACAACCACACACACAATTATTACACAAAGATCCTTTGCTAAATTAAACACTTGTCAAAACCATACACTAATTTTGTTACCATATGAAACACACGTTACATAATGACTTAATTCTGTTTGAACCAGTTACACACACTGCTGTGCTTAACCTAAAACACATTTAGCAATTCTACTTCTCAGTGATTAGAGTACTGTAAGTGAAGTACGCAGAGAATGTATTGTATATTTTCACGTTCTCTGTGTACAGTACTTCACTCTCCTTCCATTTTGGTTGAAGACAGGTGAACTCACCTGCTGCATTTTTATAGTGCTTAAACCTGATTGTGTATCTACAATTAAGCAATGGTGTGTTTGCGCATCTGATGGCTGTGTTTAACCAATTGGCTCATATGTGGTAATTTGACATTCTGTGTCTAATGTAATGCAAGTGTGTTTAGTGTTTTGCAAATCACTGTGTGTATTGTTTTGCAAAAAGTGAGGCTGACATTGTAGGGGTGCAAATCTGGGCCTATATTTTGCTCCTTGAGTGTAAGGTTTTGATAATTGTGTAATACTTTTGATTTGAGTGTTTATGCAATTGAAGAAAACTGTAAAGACTAGAGATGAACTGTTTATTTATTTTGTACATAGGCTGTGCATATGTTTGTTTGTTTGTTTATTTGCTTATGTGTATGATTCTTAACTGTGTTTTTATTTTGTTATTGGTGTATATGTGTATGTATGTACAGTATATGTATATATATTATATATATGTATATATATGTGTATATATGTATATTTGTACTCCTGTTGGGGCTTCTTGGACCAGATCAATGTTTTATCTGGCTAAATAAATAAATAAATAAGAAACTGATGATTTGGTCCTGTTAACTTTGGATTTTCTATGGGGACTGCCCAGATCCCTCTCATGGACCTGGACCTCACTTTGAGAACCTCTAATGATACTAGATTGAAGCCCCCAATGTTTTCTAACCCTAAAAACGCCCCTGATCTGCAGGTCGAACATGGGGATGAGTACATCTACGCCTCAGCAGACCGCTCCATCTGTCCTGACCTGCGGTTCTACTATGGGTATGTATGATGACTAGGGTTGGGCATCGTTTGGATTTGAACGATTCCGGTTCCGATTCCGATTCTCCATATCGATTCCTGTTCTAAACGATTCTCGATTCCGATTCTTTGAGGTGCAGGTCAAAACAGGTCACAGCTTATTTCGAAGGAGATTATTTTTTTTATATAATTAACTGGGTTAATTAATCTAAATGTTATATTGTAACTGTCTAGTTAGGCATTAACTGTGTTAATCTAAATGTTATATTGTAACTGTCTAGTTATTGATTGATTGATTGAATTGATTGAAAACTTTATTAACAGATTGCAGAATGGGTACAGTACAGTACAGCTCAATACATACAATTGTTAAGGGGATGCAGACCCCAGAGAAAGACTTTCGTCTTGTTTACATCAGGGTCCCCCATTTTCAATTCATCGTAACATATATGACATACAGATAGACAGTACAGTTAGGCATTAACTGTGTTAATCTAAATGTTACATTGTAACTGTCTAAAGCATTAACTGGGTTAATCTAAATGTTACATTGTAACTGTCTAGTTAAGGCATTAACTGGGTTAAGTGGGGAGTGCGTCATGGTACAGTTACAGTAAGTGGGGAGTGTAAACAAGTTGAATGCGTCACGTGAAATAACGTGAAATAACGTTATGTGAATAAACCTATAACGTTACAATGTACAGTACAGCTGGCTGTGTTGTGAATAACGTTATGTGAATAAACCTATAACGTTACAATGTACAGTTTCTGACAGCTGGCTGTGTTGTGAAATGTGCATAACGTTATGAATAAACCGCGAAGTCACGCGAAATAACGTTATACGCGAATCTGGTAGTACATTATGATAACATTACATCCGCCTTTAAGTTCAAGTTCTTTAATAGTTGTCATACAGAAGTACAGAATACTTTCATACAAAATGCTTCTTACTGTTACGCTCCAGAGACTGTGCTAGACAAGATAGTATCAAATAACATAATAACATAATATAGCATGAATTTAGAAGAAGAAAATGAGGTCACAGTGTTCGGTATAGACATATGTACAATGTTCTGAGTTACCATATAATATACAATACACAATACTATGCAGTGTACTAATGTACAGTACTATCTAGTGCAAAGCAGAAATGGGATGAGGTACAATTTTAGGTACAATTTACAGTAAGGTGTACGAGTTGTAGTGCAATCCTTCATCCATAAATATAAAGTGTGGGGAGTGGGTGCTACAGTGTGTTTGTTTAAAGTGGGTGTGTGCTATAAGTGTGTGGAGTGGGTGCTACAGTGTGTTTGTTTAAAGTGAGTGTGTGCGTGTGGATGTGTGTGCTATGTGCGTTTGGTGGTTGTTGTTGTGTAGTGTTCATTCATTGTTCGTTTAGCAGCCTGATGGCCTGGGGATAGAAGCTTCTTTAAGCTAAACCAATCAGAGCGGGGTCTGCAGAAATGGAGTTCAACCAATCAGAGAGGGGTCTGCAGAACTGGAGCTACGAAATGTAGAGACGCGTCCGTCCGTCCGTGTTCATTCGTCAGCAGTGTGCCCCTGCCGTCACGTGGCCGTCGCGGCCAATCAGGCGAACCCGGAAGCCGAAATCCAACTAACTCCGTTGCGGAAGTGATACACGCAGATCTGCGCAGGTTTTACTACGGCCTCGCCAAGCGCGTTGCATGACGGTTAGAATGTTGTCCGACTTGCTCTGAAAATCTGACGAGACGAGGCGCGGAACTCTCGCGGGAGCGAGCCACGCACAGCCTTCAGAGCGAGGCTCCAAAGTACCTCTCAGCCGGCTGCTCCCGGCTGGGAAGCGACTTGCTACGGTCGCGCAAAGCGCCTATTGGCTCAGAAAAGTTGTCAGTCACCAGCCACGTGACAGCCAGGGAGTTATGAGACGTTTGATTGATTGATTGATTGAAAACTTTATTATGTTATGCGTTATCATCATATCATCATGATAAACTTCAAGCTGTCAGACACACACACACACACACACATGCGTCGTCTGTTTTGCCTCAATACTGTATAATTCTGTTTTGCCTCAATATACACAGTATACATATATATATTGATGCAAAACAGAATTATTCAGCAGTGTGTTGTGTGTGCGTGCGGCCAGGAGCGCGCAACAAGATGGTATACATTATGGTATATGAATAGTATATTCCACTATAGCAGTATATGGTGTGCTGTACTGTACATTTGAATCTGATCTAATTTTGCACATGGCCATCGCATTATAATGAGCTGGACAGGTGTGTAATGTGTGTGTGGTGACGTGAAAGCGTATCTGCCATGCGAGACTAGACAGAGGCTCTCGTGAAATCTGAAGTGTCAGACGATCTGACTCCTCCCCCGGCTTCACTCGGCTACTCTCGTCTACTAGTCGAGGCGAACCGAAATCCATCTCGAACAAGTATGAATGAATGAATGAATGAAAACTTTATTTAACAGATTGCAGAATGGGTACAATACAGTACGGCTCAATACATACAATTGTTAAGGGGATGCAGACCTGAGAAAGACGTTTGTCTTGTTTCCATCAGGGTCCCCCATTTTCAATTCATATAGACATTTATGACATACATAACATACATGACATTTATGGCATAGGGACATATAGGTATTTAGTACTATGCTTATATCTATGCTCGCAGTCATAGATATATATAGATTGATTGATTGATTGAAAACTTTATTAACAGATTGCAGAATGGGTACTGTACAGTACAGCTCAATACATACAATTGTTAAGGGGATGCAGACCAGAGAAAGACTTTCGTCTTGTTTACATCAGGGTCCCCCATATAGAACACTAGATAGCTTAGGGCGGAGTCACCAGCGTCACTGAACCGCCGCCATCTTGGGAGAGTCAGCCTTGAGTGAAGTGAGTGAGCTGCACAGACACAAATACTCATAACTCGCTGAAATATTGACGGATTTACAAACGGGTTGGTTGAATGAATGAATGAATGAAAACTTTATTTAACAGATTGCAGAATGGGTACAATACAGTACGGCTCAATACATACAATTGTTAAGGGGATGCAGACCTGAGAAAGACGTTTGTCTTGTTTCCATCAGGGTTTGCTATAAACATCAAAGATGTAGTTATGATACTGCATACTTATAAAAAATTTTTTTTACAAACCGCTTGAATCATAGCCACGTTAATAATGCTTGTAATAAACCAAACCGTTCGTAAATCCGTCAATATTTCAGCGAGTTATGAGTATTTTTGTCTGTGCAGCTCATTCACTCTCACTCAAGGCTGACTCTCCCAAGATGGCGCTCTCCATTGGCCGGCCGGCCGGCAGCGCGGGCAAGCTATCTAGTGTTCTATATATATATCTATGCTCGCAGTAGCCAGCCGTATAATTTATGACGTAAGACCACGTGATACTAGCCGTAGGGTGAATAACGCCATTTTACTTCCGTAGTTTGCTCGACTAGGAAGCTGAAGCCTCGAGGTGGAAATATAGAACTATATAAACATTTTGGCGTTTATTCCACTTTTAGACATGTCTGAAATAGAACAAGTGAAGTCCTTTATAAATGAGCGACTGAAAGCAGCCGCCGAGGAGATATTGGGGATCTTTGAGAAAGTGATTCAAGATCACAATGAGAAAGATTCCCGTTCAGAGATGGAGATTGAGCATCAAAAGAGACTATTGGATCTTCTTCTGAAGCCTGACATACACACAGCAGGTTTGTGATTTATTTGCTGTTTTGACGGAGTTACATAGTTCGAATGACTTAAAGTGATAAAGTTGCAAGAAAGTAGCAGAATTTACACGTTCTGTTGAGATATTTCGCCCTCAAAATAAAAGCACGGAATATACCCTAAAATATTAGTCCAATGATTGGCGAGTAATAGCAAAACAAAATAGCGTGATAGTATTGCATTAGAAAATCGTATGTGTTGACCACACTGATTCAATATGTATGCATTGCTCCCCATGGCTCGGGGCACCGAGAATGTGTGGTTCACTTTTGCCCTTGATTGGCTGATATTCCATACATTGATGTATTCCATAGGATGATAATGCATTTGCTCAGTATTACCTAAGAAAAGAGACACCTGTTGCCAAGGAATGTTCACTTTAAATCACTGCTCAGTGAAACGACGTAAACTCCATGATCAAAACTGCAAAAAAGAATTTCATCAATGACAAAACTGAGGAAAACAAAAACAAACCACGTGAACTTTGGAAATTACTCAATAATCAACTAGGATGCAGTAAAAAACTTAAAACCAGATTCTCAAACATAAACATAAAAACGGACAACACGCTCATCACAGACAAGCTGGATGTAGCCAATTACTTAAACATTTTCTTCACAAACATAGCCACAACACTGGTAAACAAACTACCCTCCCACTCAGGGCTTTATGGGGTAGAACACATAGTAGCTTACTACAAAAACCTAGGGGTCCGCAAGGACGACTTCAAGCTGGAAATGGTAACAACAGATGAGGTACTCAATAAACTGAGCGCCCTCCAACCTAACAAGGCCACTGGCCATGACAACATCCCCTCCAAATTCCTCAGAGACTCAGCAGCCGCCATCACCCCAATCATCACACACATAATAAACCTCTCCATAAAACAGGGACACGTCCCCAAGGACTTCAAAATTGCTAGGGTGACCCCTCTGCACAAAAAGGGCAGCAAATTAGACCCAGGCAACTACCGCCCTGTTTCTATTCTCACCTCCATCTCGAAAGTCATGGAAAAAATAGTCTACGAACAGGTCGAAAAGTACCTAGCGGAAAAAAATCTAATCTACGAATTCCAATCTGGCTTCAGAACATCCCACTCCACTGACACATGCCTTCTCTATTTGAATGACCACATCAAACAAGAGGTGGACGCAGGCAAATACTGCGGCATGGTCATGCTGGACCTACAAAAGGCCTTTGACACGGTCAATCACTCCATTCTGATTGACAAGCTAAAAGCAATTGGTTTTGATAGTCTATCAGTGAGCTGGATGCAATCCTACCTTGAGGGGAGGGAACAGATGGTGGAGGTAAACGGTACCCTATCCCCCCCTCTCACAGTGAGCTGTGGTGTTCCACAAGGAAGCATACTAGGACCGCTACTGTTCCTAATTTATGCAAATGACATGTCGTCAGCTTGTGACTGCAACTTGTTCCTGTTTGCGGACGACTCAGCCCTGCTGGTCTCTGACAAGAACAAGTTACAGGTTGAAAAAACCCTCAGCTCGGAACTAGGCAGAATCTGCATATGGCTCGCTGATAACAAACTATCATTACACATGGGCAAAACAGAGTCCATTCTCTTCGGTTCAAATAACAAACTCAGCAAGACCGACGGCTTCTCAGTTACAGTGGGTGACAATATTGTCACAAGGAAAGATGAAATTACCTACCTGGGTTCCATCCTAGAGGCTAATCTCTCCTGTGACAAAATGGCATCCAATGTAATAAAAAAAGTCAACCAACGAACTCGATTCTTGTACCGGATCTCCTCTCTGGTAAACAAGAATACCCTGAAGACTCTGGCAGGAGCACTCATTCAGGGGTACTACGACTATGCTTGCACCTCATGGTACCAAAGCACCTCAAAGGCGCTAAAAACAAAATTACAAACATCTCAAAACAAACTGGTCAGACTACTGCTTGACCTTACTCCTAGAACCCACCTCACCCCTGCCCACTTTGACAACCTAGGATGGCTTAGAGTAGATGACAGAGTACAGCAACTTGCAATGGGCCTGGTCTACAAGATACACTACACGACCAAGGTACCCATGTACATGGCAAAATACTTCCCAAAGGTCAGTGAATACCACGATCACAACACCAGAGGGAGCTCCACAAATCATGTTAAACCCAGATTCGGCTCAAATAAGGGACTAAACACGTTTCGCAATTATGCCACATCAATGTGGAACGCCCTACCCAAAGCTGTAAAGGAATGTGGATCACTACCCACTTTCAAAACCTCTCTCAAGAGACACCTACGGGAGACTGCAATTCAACACTGGCCCCTGTAAATATCCTAACCCAACCCCCCCCCCCCCCTCAATGTACAGTGTTACTTGTTGATACAGTGTGCCCCCCGGCCCCCCCCCCCCCCCCCCAACCACCTCCAATGTAAATTACCCAGTATGGTTGTCAATATCCCAATGTACCCAACCCCCCCACCCAACCTCCTCCAATGTACAGTTTTCTACGTCAAATGTATATACTCCCTTTTCTTGACTCCTTCTGTATCACAAACAGTACTGTATTTGCAAATCTGGTATGTCATAAATGTATAGATGTAGCAGTACTGACTATCTGTATGTCATGTATGTCATATATGTCTATATGAATTGAAAATGGGGGACCCTGATGGAAACAAGACAAACGTCTTTCTCAGGTCTGCATCCCCTTAACAATTGTATGTATTGAGCCGTACTGTATTGTACCCATTCTGCAATCTGTTAAATAAAGTTTTCATTCATTCATTCATGCATCCACTCTTTCTGTGCTCAGCTTCCCTTACTTTATTTAACAGATTGCAGAATGTGTACAATACAGTACGGTACCAAAGCACCTCAAAGGCGCTAAAAACAAGATTACAAACATCACAAAACAAACTGGTCAGACTACTACTTGACCTTACCCCCAGAACCCACCTCACCCCTGCCCACTTTGACAACCTAGGATGGCTTAGAGTAGACGACAGAGTACAGCAACTTGCAATGGGCCTGGTCTACAAGATACACTATACGACTAAGGTACCCATGATGTCAAAATACTTCCCAAAGGTCAGTGAATACCACAACCACTACACCAGAGGAAGCTGAACAAATCATGTTAAACCCAGATTCGGCTCAAACAAGGGTCTAAACACGTTTTGCAATTATGCCACATCAATGTGGAACGCCCTACCCAAAGCTGTAAAGGAATGTGAATCCCTACCCACATTCAAAACCGCTCTTAGGCCCCGTTTAGACGAGCGTTTTGTGAACAGAAACCGCAAAAGTCATCTTGCGGTTTCACTTTTAATTTTACGTTTAGACGAGCGTTTGGGATGGAATTCTGCGTGCAGACGACGCTGTAACGACTCGGGATGACGGAGCCCCACTGTCACACGATTGGCGCATATGTCACATGACGTGCTGTGAAGACCCGCCCTACTCTGCCTCTGATTCGCAGACTGTGGATGGGGAATGTGATTGCACCAAAGCAGAGTCACTCACAGACAGTGGGGCCACTCACGCCGCGGACAGATTCTTGTGTATTTAACCGTTTCACTGCCACACGACAGCCGGTTGTGTGATAGTAAGGGTTAACCTTCTGTCGTGTGGCAGTGAAAGGGTTAAAAGTACTGCCAATGTAGCCTTCAGGTGATCTCCGTTGATATAAGTCAGACATACTTGCTTTGTTTACGTCTCGGCTACTGGCGCATACCTGCTACCTGTGACGTAAGCAGTACGCGCGACCAGAGCCGTGACAACCCTTTCGTCATCGTTTTAACAGATTTATACGTTTTGATAGTTTAGACGAGATCGCAAAGCTTTTGCGTTTCTAGGAATTCCACCCTGGAAGGTAGTCTCACTTTTTTGCGGTTTCACCCCGTAAAAACGCCGTTTCCGTATAAACGAAAGGCACATCAGCAAAAATATTTTTGCGGATTCACCTGCTAGCGTTTCCGTCTAAACGGGGCCACCGTAAATGCCCAAACCCCCTACCACCTCCTAATAGACCGTCTCCTTCCCACCGCATGTATATATTCCCTCCCCGCCGTATGTATATTTCTCTCCCACCCACCCACCCCCTCCAAATGTACAGTCTCCACCCCACCGTATGTATATTTCTCTCCCACCCACCCCCTCCTAATGTACAGTCCCCTCCCCATCATATGTATATACTCTGTCAGGATCTAGGGGTAAGTACTGTATATTTAAATACCGTTTATGTCACAAATGTATCCGTACTAAATACCTATATGTCCCTATGCCATAAATGTCTATATGAATTGAAAATGGGGTACCCTGATGTAAACAAGACAAACGTCTTTCTCAGGTCTGCATCCCCTTAACAATTGTGTGTATTGAGCCGTACTGCAATCTGTTAAATAAAGTTTTCATTCATTCATTCATACGGCTCAATACACACAATTGTTAAGGGGATGAAGACCAGATAAATACGTTTGTCTTGTTTACATCAGGGTCCCAGTCCCCCATTTTCAATTCATAGTGACATTTATGACATACACAACATACATGACATCATGACATTTATGGCATAGGGACATACAGGTATATAGTACTGTTACATTTGTGACATTTACGATATGCAAACAGGGCTGTACGCTAAGCTTTTTCACTAGGGGCACAGAAAATGTTTTAGGGGCACTTTTTTAAATAACAATTTTACCATTATAGTGCAAACAAATATGTTCCTCCTGCCTCATTACTGTGGTCCTTTTATTTAACATTTAAGTGCTTTTGTTTTCAGGTTTATCATTTATAATGAACCAACTGAAGTATTACCACAGCTGCAAACATTTCTTCTTTCATTGATAACAGTGTTCATAGTCAGTCTCTGCTGTTGAATGAATGAATGAATGAATGAATGAATGAATGAATGAATGAATGAATGAATGAATGAAAACTTTATTTAACAGATTGCAGAATGGGTACAATACAGTACGGCTCAATTAAATACACACAATTGTTAAGGGGATGCAGACCAGAGAAAGACGTTTGTCTTGTTTACATCAGGGTCCCCCATTTTCAATTCATAGTGACATTTATGACATACACGACAACATACATGACATCATGACATTTATGGCATTGGCATAGGGACATACATGACATACAGGTATATAGTACTGTTACATTTGTGACATACGATATGCAAATATACAGTACTGTGTTACCCATAGATCCTAACAGAGAATATACATATGATGGGGAGGAGACTGTACATTAGGAGGGGGTGGGTGGGAGAGAAATATATATACGGTGGGGAGAGAATATATATACATACGGTGGGGAGGAGACTGTACATTAGGAGGGGGTGGGTGGGTGGGAGAGAAATATACATACGGTGGGGAGAGAATATATACGGTGGGGAGGAGGGGGTGGGGGGGTTTGGACATTTATGGTGGCCAGTTTCAAATTGCAGCCTCCCGTAGTTGCTCTTTAAGAGTGGTTTTGAATGTGGGTAGGGATTCACATTCCTTTACAGCTTTGGGTAGGGAGTTCCACATTGATGTGGCATAATTGCGAATAGGGCTGACCTTCGAATTTTTTTTTGGCAATCGAAGCTTCGGGGCCGAGCTTCGATTTTAATTCGAAGCTTCGAATTAAACAAATAAAATTAATAAACTTTTTTTTTTATCTTATGTTGTGGGACTTGTACAGCACTTTGGTAAACTTTGTTGTTTTTAAATGTGCTCTATAAATAAAGTGGATTGGATTAATTAATTAAGTAGCCCCTTTCGTGACTGTGACGCAGCCAACACAGTGTGATTTAATTCAAGGTGGATCGCTGTTGTCGTTTGAACAACTTCAGATTTCATGGGAACTACCAATCCCCCAAATCAAGAATGTTTAAGATGAATGAAGTAAGATTTTGATTATTTGAAATATGGCCTGTGTAGACTAAACTATGCACAGAATTATCTACAACAGGGGTGTCAAACTCATTTTCACAGAGGGCCACATCAGCATTATGGTTGCCCTCAAAGGGCCAAAGACCATATAAATGTTAATGTAATGTAAAATAAATGTAGCTACTCATTTACATATTGTTAAACATGTCGTTTCTGTATTTATTACTTATTCAAGTTATACATATTGCATATGCATTTGCATAGATGTAAAAATATATGTTAGCTTATGTTATTTTAACAAATAATTTTAGTTTATCAGAACCCCATATTACTCCATCAATCAATGATCAAACCATTCAAGTAAATAACAAAGAAGAATATCATCAAATACAAGCTATGACATTAAGTTTGTTCAAAACCTTTTTGTCACAGTCAAGAGGGGCAGAACTAACAACTGTGAGCTGCAAAGAACACGTGGGACAGATGTAGCAGATGTTACAAAAACAAATGGCTGCACACAACCTTGCAGAAGCCATACATCCAACTAATGGAAGATAGTTTAATTAACTTTAATTAACAGATTACAGAATGGGTACATTACAGTACAGCTCAATACACACAATTGTTAACTCTTTCAGTGCCACTCACGAGATTTCTCGTGTTTTTTTATAGGTGGTTGCTAGCCACTCACGAGATTTCTCTGATTTTTTTTTTTTTTTTTTTTTGCGATCTGAAAAATGATTGCATCACCCGAGCCTACCAGAGTATAGCCGAGGGGCGCCGACGATCACTGTGGAAAAAAGCGCCCCCTGTCGTCTCCCAGATGACATAAGTGATTTTGGAATGGACTCAATGAAAATTAATGGGGAAAAAAATCCGGTACTCCACATTTTCCAGTTCACTGATCCAGCCGGGGTTACCACAGTTCATTCTGGAGCCTCAGATCCCAGCGGATCATAGAGATCTACTGTGTCGCGTTGGATCCATACACTTATCGATTTTTTCGAATGGTGATCAGGAATTGGAATATACCAGTTGGATACCATCTGATGTCAGGTAAGGACTCTGTGTTATCAGTGGTAGGATAATCGGAGTAAGTTTGATGAAGTTATAAGCTGTTTTGTGAAATGTCTTCTTTCGGTTTCACTGTAAAAGTCCGAGAGGAAATCAACGGGGCGATTATCAGTGCGCGGCCGTAATGTGCGTGCGTGCACGTATAATATTGATCATCTAGCGTTTATTTGAAAACGATTCATAAAAAGGCCGACGAATATCAACGTTATGGAATATTCCACTAAAAGACGATTTTCATAGAATGCTCCAGAATGAGCTGTTTTTTATATCAAAACGGGGGCTTTTCTAATTGCTCTGAAATGGAAACGACGCGATAAAAAAACAATCTGTCTTCACAGCACTGACTGGAAAATAGTCTTTGATAATGCGATGGGCAGATTAGACACATAGCCATAATGTAAAACATAGATTAGGCGATATTAACGTTAACATTGGCGCCGATGGTGGCATTCAAGCGGTAAAACGGAAAACCAGGCGTGGCACTGAAAGAGTTAAGGGGATGCAGACCAGAGAAAGACTTTCGACTTGTTTACATCAGGGTCCCCCATTTTCAATTCGTAATGAAATTGCTATTATGTGTCTGCATGAACACACAACTGTAACTGTATTCAAAAATAACAAAATAAGGGTTGTCTCAGTTCACAACTATATTGGTCAAGTTTTGGGTGGGACAGTGGGACTTGTTTGCGTCCCTACAGCTTCTTATTCAATTGAGCGAGATGCTCGGTTATGTCACACAGCCAGTTTGCATCTGACAGTTCAGACCATATTTCTTCAACCCTTTGTTACCTATTCCGCCTGGATCTTTCTTGTATTTTGGGCTGTAAAATTGTCAAAGAATGTCTGAGGAGTAAGTGCTTTTGGCTTTTTTCCTTTGTTACTTCATCAATACCTCAGATGTTCAACATACATGTATGTGTAAGAATGTGTAATAAGGCTGTCAAAGTTAAAGCTTTATTAACGCATTAACCCACAATTATTTTAACGCCGCTATTTTTTAACCCAAGATTAATGTTAAACAAAAAAAAAAAAAAAAATCTGAGCTCTTGGGGGCTACATCAAATGACGTGGCGGGCCACATTTGGCCCGCGGGGCCATGAGTTTGACACCTATGGTCTACAAGGTCCGGATTCTACATGGTCCGGCAATGTAGACCTTGTAGACTCGACTACAGACCAATTATCAGTGAATGTTCATGCATTTTTAAGAAGGGCTACTTCCACAAAAAAACAAAGAACTCACCAAAACATCTCAGTAGCATCTTATCTAAATGTTCTATTTCATATATGGAGATTCATATTTATTTATGTATTGCATGCATTTCTACATTTTATTTCCTATTTTGTTTATTCATCCCAGTATCTTTCTTTCTTATGTGTGGAATTTTACAAGGCATTTACATTCACATTTACATTTAGTCATTTAGCTGACGCTTTTATCCAAAGCGACTTACAAGTTCTGTACGACAGGTCATCAGGAAGGGTACAACTCTATCAGCTGAGTAACAATATTCATCAAAGTGTTGCGTGTTACAGTGTAGGTTAGTTTATTAGGACAAGTGCATGACCGTAAGGTTAGTTAGGGTTAGATTTTATTTTATTTTATTTTTTAAATTTTATTTCAGATAATGGTTGAAGAAGTGCGTCTTTAGTCGACGGCGAAAGATTGGATGGGATTCGGCTGTCCTAACTGGGGTGGGGTAGTTCATTCCACCATTGTGGGGCAAGGACTGAGAATAGGCGTGTAGGTGGTGTATATGTGTTTGAGGATGATATCCTTCAAACAGGCAATAGTGATGATATAATTTGGGCTGAGCTGGGTTACTTTCCTCCAGTGTATTTGTCCCCCGGCCCCACCCAATGGCCCCATGCGCGCGCACACACACACACACACGCCCTAATTGCGAAACGTGTTTTGTCCCTTGTTTGAGCCGAATCTGGGTTTAACATGATTTGTTGAGCTCCCTCTGGTGTTGTGGTCGTGGTATTCACTGACCTTTGGGAAGGATTTTGACATGTACATGGGTACCTTAGTCGTGTAGTGTATCTTGTAGACCAGGCCCATTGCAAGTTGCTGTACTCTGTCGTCTACTCTAAGCCACCCTAGGTAGTCAAAGTGGGCAGGGGTGAGGTGGGTTCTAGGAGTAAGGTCAAGTAGTAGTCTGACCAGTTTGTTTTGTGATGTTTGTAATCTTGTTTTTAGCGCCTTTTGAGGTGCTTTGGTACCATGAGGTGCAAGCATAGTTGTAGTACCCTTGAATGAGTGCTCCTGCCAGAGTCTTCAGGGTATTCTTGTTTACCAGAGAGGAGATCCGGTACAAGAATCTAGTTCGTTGGTTGACTTTTTTTTATGACATTGGATGCCATTTTGTCACAGGAAAGATTTGCCTCTAGGATGGAAGAGGTATGTATTTTAGGGGTGCACCGATATATCGGTCGGGTATCGGTATCGGCCGATAAGTGCCTTGTTGACTGCTATCGGCCTATCGGCCGATAAGCTCAAATGTGCCGATAGCAGTCGCCGATAAATACCCATCAATTTGTGTAGCGTCAAAAGGCAAAAAAAAAAAAGTTCACTCGCGACCTACCTGCACAACGCCTGCCGTCCCCCACACACACACACACACACAATCTACTGCATCAAAGTAACTACTTATGATTAACAAGGCATTCGTTTTGTGGCATTAGCGTTATATAGTTAGTGTTACACGGACAATAACATCAGCATATTATTATTACCCATAGCAGCAAGGCATTACTCCGAGTCCGTTCATTAGCTCGGTTCCATTCCGTTGCTCATTCCGTACCCAACTACACATTCTGCAATCTGTTAATAAAGTTTTCAACCAGACAAATGTATAGAAAGGCTTTGTTTTATTATAACATTTGTTGCAGTAAAATCATTATGTCTCATTTGGTCATGCGTGGAGCGCCGGTCGGCGGGCCGGGCAGCTAACGTAGCTACGTTATTAGCTATTAGATGCAAGACTAACGTTACTGGTGAAAATGTGATTTGCGTTGGAATACTCCTTTGTCAACTTGCTGTACTTTGCTTGCAGGTCTGCAGTCATTATTGCTGCATTAAGAATAGCCCCAACTTTAGCCAAGGTAACGTTATGGCTAAACCTTTAACAATAGTTAACGCTAGCTTTCGGTTAGCTGTTCAATGCTATTAATAACACAACTCCCCGTCAACACCCTCTCTCGGGAAGATGGACATTTAAGAAAGTATCTGCTGTTAAAATAAGTGTTACACGTTCAATAACACGCATATTATTTACCCGAAGATAGCTGTAAACAAGGCATTACTCCATTAGTCCGTTCATAGCTCGGTTCCATTCCGTTGCTCATTCCGTACCCAACTACACATTCTGCAATCTGTTAATAAAGTTTTCAACCAGACAAATGTATAGAAAGGCTTTGTTTTATTATAACATTTGTTGCAGTAAAATCATTGTCTCATTTGGTCATGCGTGGAGCGCCGGTCGGCGGGCCGGGCAGCTAACGTAGCTACGTTAAATGTGTTCTGCTCTCGCATTCGCAAACAGAACAATGGCGGCATGCCCGGAAGTTGAAAAATTTATAAACGCTTGCCGATTGGTGGTAAGGACAGCAGGAGGTGGGTGCTAGCGGTGTGGCGTAATTGGCCGAATAGACTGTCAATCAAAATGGTTCCATTGCATTGGTTGAAAGCTCTGGTTGAGAGAATAGTATCCCGCTGCAGGCCGCAAGAATGGTTCCATTGCATTGGTTGAAAGCTCTGGTTGAGAAAATAGTATCCCTCTGCAGGCCGCAAGACGATACTGGGAGAGAGATAGTGATACCATAAACATATTTCTTGATGTTTCCTTTTTTTAAGTAAGTAAAGAGGCCTACAAATACAAACATACACATACAAATATACAGTAGTTTCATTAAAAAAATATATATATTAAAAAAAAAAAAAAAAAAAAAATTTAACAAATACTTATATACAAATATGCAAATATCGGTATCGGTATCAGTATCGGCCGATAGTGTTAGTTGAACAATCGGTATCGGTATCGGCGGCCAATTTTCATATCGGTGCATCCCTGTATTTTCATCTTTCCTTGTGACAATATTGTCACCCACTGTAACTGAGAAGCCGTCGGTCTTGCTGAGTTTGTTATTTGATCCGAAGAGAATGGACTCTGTTTTACCCAGGTGTAATGATAGTTTGTTATCAGCGAGCCAGGTGCAGATTCTGCCGAGTTCTGAGCTGAGGGTTTTTTTCAACCTGTAACTTGTTCTTGTCAGAGACCAGCAGGGCTGAGTCGTCCGCGAACAAGAACAAGTTGCAGTCACAAGCTGACGACATGTAATTTGCATAAATTAGGTAACAGTAGCGGTCCTAGTATGCTTCCTTGTGGAACACCACAGCTCACTGTGAGGAGGGGGGATAGAGTACCGTTTACCTCCACCATCTGTTCTCTCCCCTCCATTGATGGCAATAACTGGAATGGATTATCAAAAAACACTCTCGTGGCTTTTCCTGTGGTTTATTAAAGCAAAACAGTAAACACACCACAGTCTAGAGCTGGGCGATATGGCCTAAATAGGATATCACAATATTTTCTGACCTTTCGGCGATACACATCACAATGTTTTTCCTTTTTCCCCCAAACAATTCTTTATGAGGCCTAAAATAAAAACAAATTTGTTTCCGGTTGCCGACCGACCCTGCCGATTTAGGTGCGACCCAATTTATTTTACGAGTTTAAAATATATATATATATTTTTTAATGTTTCATAAAAATCTTAGTCAAACCTTTAGTATTATGGATATTAAACATGCTGGCAGAGTACATGCATCCATGTTGTTGTGAACATTTTAATTAAATAAAGAAATTCCCTATCCATAGTCGCCGTGGGAAAGAATAAAATAAAAAATAAAATAAAATAAATCCTCTACCTACCCATGGCCTTAACTGACAACCAACAGGAAACAAACAATATTTTTTTTTATGCCTGAGGCTTACCAAGTAGGGATGGGTACCTTTCACATTTGAACCGATACCGGTACCGGTACCTGTGAATCGATACCGGTATCCAATGGTACCTTTTTTCGGTACTTTAGTCTCAAGAAATGTAATTTACCTACCTCAGTCGTAAAAAAAAATCCAAACATCAAATAACTACAATTTCGACAGTTTTCGGCTTGTCATTGCTCCGACTGCTTTGTTGTTGAATTTCGTTTTTTTTTAGATTATATATTAGATTTAGATTATTAGATTATATATTGTAACTATTTATTGTAGGGCAAATATAACAGAGGGCATAGTGATGCACCGATGTGAAAATTGTGGCCGATACCGATAACCGATATTAATATTGCTGTTCTGGCCGATACCGATATTTACCGATGTCGATATCTCTGTATAGAAAACACTTTATGATAATCAAATAAAGAGCTATTTTCCAAAACGCATAATATTTTTTTTACTTTTGTAACTTATTTTCAGAAATGACAGATATTTTGAAACTATTTAAGGCCAAAACATGTATAATAAAAAAATAAATAAAAAAAATTTGTGTTTTTTTTTTAATATCGGCCCTATCTTGATATCGGACCGATACCGATGTGTAAAAAAACGGCCATATCGGCCGATATTATATCGGCGGCCGATATATCGTGCATCACTAGCATACATAGTACTTATCTTATTAACTCTTTCAGTGCCACGCCTGGTTTTCCATTTTACCGCTTGAATGCCACCATCCGCACCAATGTTAACGTTAATATCGCCTAATCTATGTTTTAAATTATGGCTATGTGTCTAATCTGCCCATCGCATTATCAAAGACTATTTTCCAGACAGTGCTGTGAAGGCAGATTGTTTTTTTATCGCGTCGTTGCCGTTTCAGAGCAGTTAGAAAAGCCCCCGTTTTGATATAAAAAACAGCTCATTCTGGAGCATTCTATGAAAATCGTCTTTTAGTGGAATATTCCACAACGTTGATATTCGTCGGCCTTTTTATGAATCGTTTTCAAATAAACGCTAGATGATCAATATTATACGTGCACGCACGCACATTACGGCCGCGCGCGGATAATCGCCTCGTTGATTTCCTCTCGGAGTTTTACATTGAAACCGAAAGAAGACATTTCACAAAACAGCTTATTATAACTTCATCAAACTTACTCTGATTATCCTACCACTGATAACATAGAGTCCTTACCTGACATCAGATGGTATCCAACTGGTATATTCCAATTCCTGATCACCATTCGAAAAAATCGATACGTGTATGGATCCAACGCGACACAGTGGATCTCCATGATCCGCAGGGATCTGAGGCTCCAGAATGAACTCTAGTAACCCCGGCTGGATCAGTGAACTGGAAAATGTGGAGTACCGGATTTTTTTCCCCATTCATTTTCATTGAGTCCATTCCAAAATCACTTATGTCATCTGGGAGACGACAGGGGGCGGTTTTTTCCACAGTGATCACCGGCGCAGCTCGGCAATACTCGGGTAGGCTCAGGTGATGCAATAATTTTTCAGATCGCAAAAAAAAAAAAATAATAATAATTCTGAGAAATCTCGTGAGTGGCTAGCAACCACCTATAAAAAAACACGAGAAATCTCGTGAGTGGCACTGAAAGAGTTAAAAAACAAAGCATTCATTAGCAAAACATGAAAATGTCGAACCACATTGTCAGAATTGTAATGTTTATTGTTTACTGAAATGTTTGACTGTTTAAAAATAAATGAACCACCACACTCACACGACGACTAATTTATTTTCTTTAATTGTCACATTAGATATAAATACTGATATTTTTCATGTAAATCTACAAACTAGTAGAACTAGTATAAACGATTTCACTTACCAATGGCCAGGTGAAGCCTGTGCCCAAACACTGGAGTCGAGTGTCAAAGCCAAGGCTATGACAATGTTGACTGCGCTGTCTTTTCCACGGTTGTCAATTGAACCATGTCCTTTCCTAGTTCAAGTTTGAAGTTTCTTTATTAGTTATTTTTGTATCCACTTTTTCTCCTTATTTTTCTATTTTTCTCCCATCCCAATTTCGTGTTTCCAATTCTCCCCTCCCCTGTCTTGAACGTTGCTTGCATATGCCCCCCACTGGTCGGTTGTAGGGAGGATAGAAGCCTTGCATCACGTGTCCCCTCCGGTACACGAGGAGGCAGCCTGTCACATCTTTTCACCTGCCAGCGCGGACTCTCATTGGCGAGGTGTAACGTGTGGGAGGCTCACACTACCCCCGCTATTTCCTGTCTCTGCTGTGCAGGCGTCCCCCAACCGACCTGTAGGAGTCGCTGTCCACAACATCCAGATTACCACCCATCGACTTCCACCCGCTGACTCTGCCAATTGAGCCAGTATGATGGCCGGCCCAAGCCGGAGGTAACGCAGACAGCCGGATTTGAACCCGGTGTCTCTTGCGTTGGTGACGAGTGCAATGTCCACTGCGCCACCCAGCCGCCTTAATACAGAATACTTTTGTATGAAATTAGGGATGCACAGAAATTTCGGCACCGAAAGTTTTCGGCCGAAAATGGCAAAAAATGGCCTTTCGGCTTTCGGCCGAAAGAGTTTTTTCACCGAAAATATGTCACCGAAACAGAAACAACTTAACACTTTGGTTGCCTTGGGTTAAATTAATGATATACCATAGATTGCCAGCGCTATTTGTCTATGGAGAAAGTCCCCTTCTTTGCAGGGCTATAACTTTTTTAATTCTATTGCTACATTGCCATTATTAGGGCCCATTCAAAGTCCTATATGTATTGTTCATTGTGTAGCAACGTTAAACTTTTTCATTCACATATTCATAGTAAAGTATGGTCTAATGTATAAGTATGTTTTCATCTCTTTCTGCAACTTTCTCCAGAACGTGATATATAGCCCCAAATGCATTATATTGATGATGAAATACAGTTTGATGGCAATCAGCGCGATATAAAAAATTCCAACTAGACGTACTTCTAGAAGTTACTACACGTCATCTGATGTTGACCGGATGGGCGAGGGGGCGTTTATAATTCCGTGGGCAGCGTTATACCAATCATCTAATGTGGGTCAAATGTTGATAAAAGCAGTTAGTATCGAAGATGGTAACGTTACACGCTGAAACTCACCCCAGTCTCCGTGCGCCGTTGGGCGATCATCGTCGAGTAGAAATTTTATCATTATGGGATATATTATTACCCGGTCCATCTCCAGCTTGTATAATGGTATATACGTCCAAATCATGTTGTTTATCGAGTTATTGGCAATCGATCGCTATGTAGAGTGACGAGCTAGAATGCCGGAACCAATACCGAGTGCCCGGAAGTAATAGGGCCGACCAGCAAAACCTCTACTGCGCTTCCTGTTAAGCGGTTGCGCCGATCGGCCACCAGATGGCGCTCCTGAACCGCCAGAGAGCTCAGTGGGTCCTGCTGGTGGACCTCAGGCCAGCGGAGGGGGAATATGAATCCGATTCCAGATTTTTGAAATATTGATATAAGGACGCTGTACAGCAGGGGTGGCCAACCCGCGGCTCGCGAGCCGCATGCGGCTCTTTGCCCGTCAATGTGCGGCTCTTCCATCCATAAAAAAAAAAAAAAAAAAATAATAATAAAAAAAAAAAATTACTTTTTTTTTTTTTTACTTTTTTTTTTTTTATGTCACTCATTCCATAAGGACGTAGAATAAACATTTACAATTTTTTTTTAAATGGTCCATTTGCATGTTCTTGGTATCTGAATCTAGGGACATAATATGGATCAGTGTCAGAAATAGTGTGTCTGTTACTAGGCTTGAGTAAATTGTAATGAACCAAAGGAGAATATCAATTATATTTAAAAAAAAAATTATCTTTGACTGTAAATAACACCATGCTAAAATTGACCAGACCTGAAAAATCTAAGCAAATGAATAAAGGGAAGATGATTAAACAGAAGGTTTTGTAGATACAGTACTGAATTCTGCCATCTTTTTTATAATGTAAATTTCTCCACCATTTTTCATCATATTGCAACACCGTTTTTTGCAAGACGTTCACAGAAAGGTAGAGAAACTAACTGCGTTCTGTTTTATGGCAATAACGTTCAGGTTTGTGGGAGATAATCCCAAAAAATAAGAGAAATTAAAAAGTAAATCCAGAAGTCAGATGATTGACAGGGGCTGGTGTGAGCTGGGTAGGGTAGTTTTTCGAAATTTGAAAGCCCTGAGTCTCTTCCTTCAAAAGACTACACTCACTTTTGGCTGTGCCACTTCCTCCTGTCAATATGCGCCGGTTTCCGACTCAATGCCCTGAGATTTCTATAATCTTATATTTCACTAATAACAGTTCAAATAATTGGTAAACAAACATAATGCTGAAAATATACACTTTTACTGTATATCTCGGGCTTAAGAGGTTAACCCTGTGAGGCCCAAATTAAAAAGAAATTAGCAACTTCAGAGGCCAGAGGGTGGGACATATAAACACATTTACTATCAAATAGCATTGTGAGGCTGAACAGGACCAATTGACTATACATGTGCTTAAAGGGGAACTATCTTATAAATGGCTTTTTTCAGTGTTTACCATTGTTTCTTAGCTATGTGGACTTATATTAATAGGATATATGTCTCTAATTCTCATATTGGCGAATTCTTCCAATTCTCCTCTCACAATATTCACCCTCACTGAACTGAGTCATCTGAAAATGTGCATATCTGTGATGTCAGAGATTTCTCAGCTGCATAATAATGTGGCAGTTGATGTGGCAGTTGGCACCAGGCCACACAGTGGTTGGAGCCCAGCCTCAAAACGGCTTAAGATCTTAAGGTAGAAAAATGCGGTTTTTAGTACTTGATTAGAAATACAAAACAATGTCTTTTTTTTGAAAAAAAACCTAGGTGTTCCATAGACTCACCGGAATTGTGTAAAAGTGCCCAAATAGTGAAAGAAATAGTAAAATAGTTCCCCTTTAACATTTTTTAAATAAACATAATTTTTTTAAATGGCTAAAAGTGATTTTGTAATTTTGCAACCGTGGGTCTCACAGGGTACTTTTAACCCTGTGAGGCCCAAATAAAAAAGACATTAGCAACTTCAGAGGCCAGAGGGTGAGACCTATAAACACATGAAGGGTGCCGTGACTGAAAAAAAAGTTGAGAAACGCTGGTATATGGTGTGGCTCTTTGTGGTACCACAGTCATTTTTTTGTGGCTCTTAGTCTCTGACTGGTTGGCCACCCCTGCTGTACAGCGTCCCCCGGCAACTTTAGCATGGCCAGCAATGACGCTGTAAAGCGTTTTTAGGCAGTCAAAGTGTTAACAACCTTGCGTGTTGTTGTGATGATGTCGCGCTGTCGGGAGTTGCGCTGTTTCTATGTAAACTGCGCGCAACGCATCCAATAAATGCGTCTTTAACATGCTTTATATCCTTATTTACTATATGCTGCGGTTAATCACTGAGTGAATCTGATCTAATATGCATATTATTCAGAGCGAGAGGGGGGGATTGTGTTTCTGCCTATGTTATGTAGTTACTCTCCCTCGTCCCCGCTGTCGTCCACACTCGGCTGTGAGAGAATTGTTGAATAGATACACAAATGTTCTAGAATGTTTGATTATGACATCATACTGAGCTGGACCTGTACTTTGTGACGTTATGTTATTTCGGGCATTCATAACATTATTTCGCACGACTGTACATTGTAACGTTAACACAGCCCAGCTGTCAACTGTACTTTGTAATGCTATGTTATTTCGGGCATTCATAACGTTATTTGGCGCGACTGTACATTGTAATGTTAACACAGCCCAGCTGTCTGTCTGTCGCGCGTCTACTGTGCCGAGTCAAGCGAGCACATTCAGCTGGGGACTAGAAAGGTGCGCTCAGTAGAGCACAGATGTCCGCTGCGCAGCCAGAGAAAAGATGGAATTAATGTACTGTATGCATTCAGAAGTGCTGAATAAATGTTTTATGGACCCATAATAGTGATTATTTATTATTTAAGTTAAGTTTTGCCATAATCATATAATTTTCCATAATCATCATAATGTTCCACAACATTGGTAAAAAAAAATCTATTCTATGAATCATTTTCGGCTTTCGGTTTTCGGCCAACTGTTTTCTATTTTCGGTATCGGTTTCGGCCAAGAATTTCCCATTCGGTGCATCCCTATATGAAATGCTTCATTCTGTTTTGCTCCTGAGAGTGTGCTAGATAAAATATATAAGTATGAAATAAGTATAATAAGTATAAAATAGAAAGTCAAGTACGTAAACAACAAAATTGTTCAATACAATGCACAGTAGAGAAGGTATACAGTACAATGCAGAAATGGATGCAGATGAGGTATAACTTAGCTTGTGGTGCCAGTGCCACCTTGTGGTGGTAGGGTGCAATGAGGTGCAATGACGTATGAGTTTTAGTGCAATCTCTTTGCCAATAAATTTAAAGTTTGTAAAGTGGGTGCTACAGTGAGTTGTTTATTTAAAGTAATAATAATAATTTAGGACCTGCTCCGAGGTCATCAATTGGCACACATGCGATGCATGCATGCAATTCGTATCTGCGATTAACCCATCCCGTCGTCCTTCCCCCCCAAGGGCAGCCGGGAGCAGACAGGCACAACGTGAGCCGCGCCAGGGGACCAATCCAAGTGCTCCTGTTCGTCTTCGTCAAGGACGCCACAGCGTTAGCGATCTTGTTGTTGTGCATGTTTTTCCATTGGGTTTTATCTTATCGGGGGGGAAACCCTTGCGAGCACGGGGAGAACATGCAAACTCCACACAGAAAGGCCTGGGAGATACCCCACCTGGGTAACTGGCACCATGGAAACCTGGTCCCCAAGCGGGATTCGAACCCTGGACCTTCTTGCTGTGAGGCGACAGTGTTAACCACTACACCACCGTGCCGTCCGTGAGTGTGTACGTGTGGATGTGTGTGCTGTGAGTGTATTTGATGGTTTGTGTTACATTCAATCCTAAATTGACTTGCCCTAGACCTGAGCAGTCAGGAAAATATGGCTTGTTTTCCCCCGGTAGGCCTTGAATGTAAACAGTGGACACAGGACAACGGACAAGTGTTATCAAAAATAACTATTTATTTGAACAGCTAACTAAAGAACAAAAAGAGTGGAGAGCTGGGTGCTCCAGTTTCCATGGTTCAGCATAGAATAAAGTAAAAGCACATGGTCAAAAATAGAACGGCAAAAGGGTGGAAATGTTCAGAGCACAAAATGAAGGAGCACTTCTGGTGAGGTTCTGGAGACCAAGTGATGAGCGACAGCTGCAGACTGCACTCTGGCCTGCTTACATAGGGCGTGGTGCCTCAATCACCACACCTGTGACAAATACAAGAAGCGACCATTTTAATTACAAGAAAACAAAGAAACGGTGTCAATCACATTCACAACCACCAATTAGTGACAACACACTTCAACCACAATGTGAATATGCACCACAGACAGTAAGTATTCCCTCCACCATCTGAAAGTAATACATAACAGTTTGTTACATAGTGTTATTGTCATTAAGCATCCTGATGGCCTGGGGATAGAAGCTCCTTCTGAGTCTCTCTGTGCTTGCCATGAGACTCCGGTATTGCTTGCCTGACCGCAGCAGTTCAAAGAGGCAGTTGTTTGGGTAGCTAGAGTCTTTGATTATTCTCTTAGCCTTACCCATGCAATGCTTGTTGTAAATGTGTTGGAGAGTGGGAAACTTTGTTTTTCCGAGGTAAGCGACAGTTGTGATTGGAGGATCAAGAAAAGAGGGCAGGGTTTGAGATAGGTCACTCTCTGTAGTCTGCTACAGTCTTGTGCGGTGCTATTCCCAAACCAGGAGGTGATATTGCCAGTCAGGATGCTCTCTATTGTGCATGAGTAGAAGTTCTTAAGGATCTTCTGACTCACGTTGAACTTCCTTAGGCGCCTAAGGAAGTAGAGGCATTGTCTTGCCTTCTTGACTACACTGTCAATGTGTGTGGTCCATGTCAAGTCCTCGGATATGTGGACTCCGAGGTACTTGCTGAGGGGGCTGTAGTCCCTGACCCCCGACCTCCTAAAGTCCACAATCATCTATTTTGTTTAGCTGACGTTCAGTGAGAGGCTGTTCTCCTGACACCATCCTGCCAGAACCTCTACCTCTTCCAGGTAGGCCCTCTCATCGTTTGCAGAGATCAGGCCCACCACTACTGTGTCGTGAGCAAATTTGATTGTGTTGTTGTTCCGCTGTCGTGTGTGTACAGCGAGTAGAGGAGGGGACTCGGAACACAGCCCTGGGGGGCCCCTATGTTGAGGGTGATGGATGAGGAGGTGCAGTTGCCTGCTCTCACCACCTGGGGTCTACCCATCAGGAAGTCCAAGACCCACTGGCAGAGGTCATAGTTCAAGCCCAGGTCCCTGAGCTTTGCTATGAGTTTGGAGGGGACTATGGCTATGTGGAATGTTACCCCCAGGGGCGGATTTAGGATTGTAGGAGATCCGGGGCTTAGCCCAGACATTTTTTACTTCGACACCACAACCTTTAACTTATACCACCACCTTAAAGCGGACAAAAGGCACTAGAGAACACTTAAATTCACACCCTTTAATTAATGAAGCAAACAATAATAATAATAATAATAATACACTATTTGTATAGCACCTTTCATACAAGAATTGCAGCCCAAAGTGCTTCACAGCAGTAAAAAAGGACAGGCATAAAATGAGCACAACATTGGCAGATCAAGAGCAATGCATAAAGCGCAGACATAAAGCATAAAATAGATAGCAGCAAAATAGACAAAGTCAAGGTAAGACATAGAACATTAAATCACATCGTTTTTCATATTAGGGTCTAAGATCTAGGGTTAACTCGCCGAACGTTGAGCGCCAGGACCCCCGAAAACCAGAGTATAGTCGGTTTTCAACGTTGTTTCTTTTATTCGATATTTCCATTCATAAAGACATGCCGGCAGCCTGTGTTATCACTGGGGATGGGTCTGAGATCTCAAAAGTCCAATACCGCCGCCTAACGCCTTGCGGCCGCTATTGCTCTCCATTTGAAACAATGTGGCTTGGTGTCTGGGCTGAGTTGCGGCCTGCGGGCGGGGTCTAACTACTCGGTCAAGCCAAACGCTTATAACAAATGCATCAACGAGGGTCGGGTTCATGTTCAATGCTGGATTATGTTGGCACCTTGATCGACATCAGTACTTGGAATGGCGATCAGATAATTGGAATATTCTTTTCGGGACAGATCCTGGTCAAGGTAAGGACTATATGGTATCAATATTGCGTTGATCCAAAAATTCCTTCATGCTGATTAGGGCTGCAACGATTAGTCGACATAATCGACGACGTCGATTATAAAAAATCGTCGACAAGAAATTGTTGCGTCGATTAGTCATTAAAAAAAAAAAAAAAAAACGTTATTTAATTTTTTTTTTTTTTTTTTTTGTGCACTACCTATCTTTGTGAGAGTGGCTTCTCAGGGTTCCAGACAACATCATAACATGATGATCCCATAGCAAATTTTGGACATTGAAAACATTGTTCCCCTGCAGGAGATGATGATCAGACTAGACACACAATACATTACACACGCACTCCTCTCACTCACACACAGCGATCAGAGTAAGACACACACATACACACTCCTCTCACTCACACACAGCGATCAGAGTAAGACACACACAAATTACACAGTACACACACTCCTCTCACTCACACAGCGATCAGAGTAAGATACACACACACACGGACTCCTCTCACACACAGCAAACAAAAGTTATTTAAAGTACACTTCCACTTTAATTTGTATTATTTAATTTATTTATCTTGTTATGAGTGATTGCTGTATTGTTCTTCAAATACATTTTCATTTAAAGTGGCTTAAAGATCCAAATTCAAATGTTTCATGAGTCATTATTTTAATTTGCTATGGGATCATCATGTTATGATGTTGTTGTTTGGTCCTGACAAGAGTCTCAAAGTCTGGGGTGATGGTAGACAAGCAACTCTGAGGTCATGCTCAATGTCCAATCTGTTCCTCTGCTCTGTCTTCAGCTGGACCAGAGCTGAGAAGCCACTTTCACAAAGATAGGTAATTTAAAAAAGAGAATTTTTTTTTTTTTTTTTTTTTTTTTTTTTTACATTGGTTTTCGATTAGTCGACTAATCGAAAAAATAATTGGCAGATTAGTCGACTACCAAATTAGTCATTAGTTGCAGCCCTAATGCTGATCGGGGCGTGTGTGTGTGTGTGTGGCGTGTAGGGCTGTCTTAAATACTTCGAAGCTTCGAAGCTTCGTTCGATGGCACAAGCTTCGAACATTAAAAAAAATCGAAGTTTTTTTCCCTTTTTTTTTTTTTTACTTCGTTGTGTGTGTGTGTGCATGGGGCCATTGGGTGGGGCCGGGGGACAAATACACTGGAGGAAAGTAACCCAGCTCAGCACTGCCCAAATTATATCATCACTATTGCCTGTTTGAAGGATATCATCCTCAAACACATATACACCTCTACACGCCTATTCTCAGTCCTTGCCCCACAATGGTGGAATGAACTACCCACCCCAGTTAGGACAGCCGAATCCCATCCAATCTTTCGCCGTCGACTAAAGACGCACTTCTTCAACCATTATCTGAAATAAAATTTAAAAAATAAAATAAAAAAAATCTAACCCTAACTAACCTTACTGTCATGCACTTGTCCTAATAAACTAACCTACACTGTAACACGCAACACTTTGATGAATATTGTTACTCAGCTGATAGAGTTGTATCCTTCCTGATGACCTGACGTACAGAACTTGTAAGTCGCTTTGGATAAAAGCGTCAGCTAAATGACTAAATGTAAATGTGAATGTAAATGCCTTGTAGAATTCCACACATAAGAAAGAAAGATACTGGGATGAATAAACAAAATAGGAAATAAAATGTAGAAATGCATGCAATACATAAATAAATATTAATCTCCATATATGAAATAGAACATTTAGATAAGGTGCTACTGAGATGTTTTGGTGAGTTCTTTGTTTTTTTGTGGAAGTAGCCCTTCTTAAAAATGCATGAACATTCACTGATAATTGGTCTGTAGTGGAGTCTACAAGGTCTAGATTGCCGGACCATGTAGAATCCGGACCTTGTAGACTGACATAATTCTGTGCATAGTTTAGTCTACACAGGCCATATTTCAAATAATCAAAATCTTACTTCATTCATCTTAAACATTCTTGATTTGGGGGATTGGTAGTTCCCATGAAATCTGAAGTTGTTCAAACGACAACAGCGATCCACCTTGAATTAAATCACACTGTGTTGGCTCAGGCTGCGTCACAGTCACGAAAGGGGCTACTTAATTCATTAATCCAATCCACTTTATTTATAGAGCACATTTAAAAACAACAACGTTTACCAAAGTGCTGTACAAGTCCCACAACATAAGATAAAAAAAAACTAATGATAAAAAAAAGAAAAAAAAAAATTAATTTTTTTTTTTTTTTTTAATTCGAAGCTTCGAATTAAAATCGAAGCTCGGCCCCGAAGCTTCGATTGCCAAAAAAAATCGAAGGTCAGCCCTAGTGGCGTGTTCCGTTGGTTGCGATCAAAGCACAGAGGGGCGCCCCCCCCCTTCATGCATCCATGATGAAACATAATACCGATAATCTAAATTTGATTTGAGAACAGTAGCTAGTCCAGGGAAGAAACGATAACGCGTTTACTAGAATACACGTTGCCGGCCATTACGAAGCATTTTGGAAATGACACCAGACCACCCTGAAACTACACTCATATTCACGACGATATAAAACGGAAATGTATGGATGGAAAAATGATATTTTTTTTGCATCTTGACCGGAAGAAACTCAATGACAATCGACTATATTATATATAATATAGCTTTGGGCCTGCAAACACAGCCACGTATCCCCATGTTAAAAGGCGCTGGCCTTTCAACAGTAACAGTAAACAGCGCCATCTGGCGCTGAAAGTGTTAATAGGCGTCTTTGTTTACGGTTTGATTATCACTGATACAAAGTAGGGCTGGGCGATATAACGATAATGATAAATATCGCGATATATTTTAATAATCGATATCGAATATCGAAAAGAAAAAAAAATCGAAAAATCGGTTTTTATAATATATATATATATATATATATATATATATATATATATATATATATATTTTTTGTGTGTGACCTGCAACAGGGCAGTTTTAAAACCAGAGACAGTGGACAGACTTGTCTTTCTTGCCTGCAACTTAAAGTAATGGCTTTGCTTGTCCAAATGACAATACTGACCAAATTGAGATTTATTTTTCTCTTGTCCTTTATTTTGTTTGCTTTCTAATTTAAAATACAGTTTGAAACCGTCTGTACACAGTAGGCTATGTGTGCTAGCAGAACTAGACTCCAGTCACGAGTCACGGTGCACATGTGCGGTGGTTTGTCCACCAAAAAAGCGCCAAAAGATCAAAAATAAACTAGCAGAGCCAGAACTGTTCAACTCCCCTGGAGCCACAGCCAGCAGAGAAGCCGGTTTACTTTCGCTTTTAAACCAGCTGCAGCCTGAGAACTGGAGTGTGAGGGGATGTAACACTAAAGATGGCGGCAATGACAAAGAATTGCTGCAAAATAAACATACATCTGTTGTTAAATTTTTTTATTTTTTTTAATACTTATAACAATTCGATAATTATCGATATCGAGAAATATGATAACATTATCATATCGTTATCGCGATATGATTTTTTTCCATATCGCCCAGCCCTAATACAAAGTAAAATAGTGCAGTGCAATAAAATAGTTGGTAAAATAGAATAAAATAATGCAATAGTGCATTGCAATAAAATAGTTATCATCGTATTTTTTCGGGAGGCCGATAAGGAGTACATTACAGTAGTCGAGTCGGCTTGAGATAAAGGCATGGATCTGGTTTTCAGCGTCCTTTTGATTTATAAATGGCCGTACTTTAGCTATGTTTCTAAGGTGGAAGAATTATGTTTTTGTCAACTTGTTGATTGTGATTTAAAGCTTAGGTCTGAGTCTACCATAACACAAAGACTTAACTCACTCAAATACAGTTAGCAGCTGGATAGACTACAGATGGAAATTAGCTTCTGCTAAATCTGGTGCAAACATATTTTCATGTAACAATGATTAATTGTCCAAAAAAAAGTGCCACCTTGTGGTGGTAGGGTGCAATGAGGTGCAATGACGTATGAGTTTTAGTGCAATCTCTTTGCCAATCAATTTAAAGTGTCTAAAGTTTGTAAAGTGGGTGCTACAGTGAGAATGTTTTTCAGAAAACATTCGGGGCTTGAGCCCAAGTAGCCACCCCCTAGCCCCGTCCCTGGTTACCGCATCAGTGTGATCTCCCTCCATCGCTTGCTCTTGTCATAAAGTGAGCCGCACACGGCGGGCGATTTTTCCCAGGCGACCGACTTTTATCACGTCCATTGTTATGAATGAGACAACCCACACAAGGGATGCTGCTGCTGGCAAATGTAGTTAGCGTCGTCTGTTTTGGCTGTGGTTTTAAAACACTCGAGGTAGTAGGGCTATCGCACAACTTAATGCTTTCGGCATATTCTTTTAGGTGTTTTCTTTCCTGCCGTTGCCCCGACTTTAGCTTTACAAAGTTTGCACAGAATGGTGCTTTGACTCACGTCTGTTCGCGTGTAGCCGAACCAGGTCCATATCACTGATGTAGAACTCTTTTTTAGAATGAATTCTACGGAGTCCTCGCTTTAGTTTTCACCACACCGAGCCACCCCCTCTCTGTCTCTGGCTAGGTGCTTGCGTGCGTGTATGTGCGTACGCGACGTAATTTGGACGAGTGTGTGTGACTGACCTTTTTTCTAGGAGAGGCGAGAGGGAGAGAGAGGAAAGCATTTCACGCTTAATTTAGGAGTGAAATGCGAATGAAAGGATTTAATCAGTACTCACAAGCGTGCCCCCAAATATTATTTTCAGTTCACTAGGCTATATTTAAGAGCAATATGTGACGACCTCGTCGCACTGTACAGCCCTGGCATATATACAGTACTGTTACCCATAGATCCTAACGGAGAATATATACATATGATGGGGAGGAGACTGTACATTAGGAGGGGGTGGGTGGGTGGGAGAAAAAATATACATACGGTGGGGAGAATATATATACAGTGGGGGAAATAAGTATTGAACACATCAACATTTTGTTCAGTAAATGTATTTCCAATGAGCGTATTCAAGCGGAATTTGCACCAGACGTTTGTATTAACTCAAGAAATCCAAACATTAAAGTCCATATATAAATAAAGTTATGTGTAATAAAGTGGAATGAAACAGGAAAAAAGTATTGGACACACTAAGAAAAAGCAGTACACCACAGCAAGGAAAGGCAAGGAACTAGCTGAAAACCAAAACTAATTAGGAGGCAACTCTACTAGAGCCATATGAAATCCGTTTTATTTTTTTCCAAATTCCGTTTTTTCCGTTTTAATATTTCAGAATTCTGTATTTTGCTTTGTACGCTCATTTTACCATCAGAAATAGTGTCTAATAAGTGGGAATGAATAAATGTCCACAATTTAATAAGATATAACAGTCCATTTAATAGGGCTGTCTTAAATACTTCGAAGCTTCGTTCGATGGGCATGGGATTCGAATATGAAAATAAAATTTGATTATTAAAAAATATAAATGATATATATTTTTTTTGCAAAATCAACTCTGCCTCTCTTTGTTAAATTACAACAAGCAATGCTGTTTGTTATTTAAGATGAGGTCGGACTCGGCACTGACAGATTTGTGTTCATTGTGCTGCTTTTATAAAGCCTCAAATGACGGCTTACAATATTTCATGAAAGCAAAGTGTTTTGTTTATCTAAGATTTAAAAAGGTTTAAACTTTACAGCACTGATAAAGTTGAACAAAGTGCTGTACAAGTCCCACAACATTTTTTTTTTTTTTTTTTTTTTAAATATATTTACAGTTGATTCCATTTTTATTGCTCAATTCCGCGATTCCGTCCGCGATTCCGTGATCGCGGATTTCATATGGCTCTAAACTCTACCTCCTATCTGTGCTAATAAATAATGTCAACTGGGTTAGACTATATTGATGGGCTATAAAATGTTTTTTTTGTTACCAAGGTGCCACACAAGAAACATCAAATGATGGGTAAAAGCAAAGAGCTCTCAAGACCTTCACAAACAGATTGTTGCAAATCATGGAAATAGAATTGGCTAAAGACGTATTTCACAACTTCAGAATCTTCCAGTAATCACCATTGGGGGCATTATCCATAAGTGGAAGCAACATCACTCTATCATCAACCGGCCATGCACAGGTGCTCTTCGCAACATTTCTGATCAGGGAGTCAGAAGGATACTTAGAAGAGTAGCCAGAGAGCCATGGACCACTAGGAAAGAGCTCCAGAAAGACTTGGAGGCAGCAGGTACAACTGTGACAGAAAGGACCATAGGCAATGCACTCCACCGCCATGGCCTCTGTGCACGCTCAGCCCGCAAGACTCTACTACTGAAAAAAATACATGTTGAAGCTTGTTTAAAGTTTGCCTAACAACATTTGGACAAGCCAGTGAATTACTGGGAGCATGTACTCTGGTCAGATGAGACCAAAATGTTACTTTCTGGCTGTCGCACAACACACCATGTTTGGAGGAGAAATGGCAGTGCACATTACCCGAATAACACTACCAACAGTGGAGTTTGGAGGTGGAAGTATCATGGTGTTGGGGCTGCTTCTCCTTTCCTGGTACTGGCAGACTTCATATCATTGAAGGAACAATGAATGGAGCCATGTACAGAGAGATTCTTGAGATGAACCTCCTGCCATCCACCAGGATGCTGAGGATGACACGGGTGGACCTTCCACCATGACAATCCAAAGCATACAGCAAAGGAAACTTGCAGTTGATTTCAGAGAAAGAAAATCAACTTGTTGGAATGGCCCAGTCAATCACCTGACTTAAACCCAATTGAACATTTGTGAAGCATCTGAAGATCCAGATTCACAAGAGGCCCCCCGCAATCTTCAAGATTTAAAGACAATCTGTGTAGAGGAATGGGCCAAAATCACACCTGAATACTGCGGGTGATTAGTTACATCATACAGAAAGCATCCTTGGAGCTGTCATTACAAACGAAGGCTTCTCCACTAAGTATATAATTAATTTCAGTTAGTGTGTTCAATACTTTTTTCCTATGTCATTCCACTTTATTACACATAACTTTATTTATGTATGCACTTTAATGTTTAGATTTTGTCTGGATTCCCTGAGTTAATACCAAAGTCTGGTGAAAATTTCACTTGAATGGCCACATTGGAAATATATTTATTATTTACGGGACAAAATGCTGATGTCTTCAATACTTATTTCCCCCATTGTACATACGGTGGGGTTTTCATACAGAAAGTGAAAGTTTTCTTTAATAATAGGGGTGTCTGGGGATTAACTGTAATAGGGTGCTTTGTGAACTTGCATCTAGTATCGTTTGTTTAGGTCCCTCTGATATAAAAGACGAATGTCATCCCAGCTGTCAGTATATTGTTATACAGTCGAGTCTCTCATAGCCAGACCTCTCTCCACATCCATGCTAGTTGATGCTTGTGCAGCACAGGAGATGTAACCCAAATGTTATACACAAGCTGAAACTTTTGTTTGGGTTTAGGTGGAGGGGCGGAGCGCACCACTATGAAATCGCAATATTGTCCACAATAATCCCTTTCATCAAATTTTGCAGCCCTTTAGTAGTATAATCGTGAGATTTGCAATGTACACTAGCTTATTTATTTTTAGACGCTAGAGAGACGGGTTACAGCAAGGCAGGGCTCCAGACTAACTTTTTTCACCACCGTCCCAGAACCGTCCCGAAATACAATTTTAACCGTCCCAAAGTGAATGTAACCGTCCCAAAAATCAAATGTTGTTTCTTTACTTTGGTTTTGTCGTCTATAGTTGTTATTGCCATAAGAAACACCATTCAGAGAAGGGGAGAATAAATTGATTTAGTCAAAAGGCTCCCAGGTGGAAAGATTTCACAAGAATAATTATGATTAAAAATAAATAAATATATATATATAAAAAAAAAAGTGTTTAACAAGGTGCTAGTATAGGGATATTTGGTCACGGTGCTGTTATAGTCAACCAATTGGAGCCATGTTGATTATTCCTTCCATAGGAAAATATATTTAAATGTATTTGTATTTTATTTCGTTTTAGTTTTTTTTGTTATTACAAATGTGTGTGTTTTATGGTTGAAAATGTTAGAGATAAATAAAGATCAAATCAAATCTAACTGAATAAGTTATCCCTCTTCTAACAAGAAAGAAAAACGTAGTTTAGCTTTAAACTATATAATGTCATTGCGTCCAGAGATTCCACCTTTGATAACTAAAGTAATGACACTTGACTAGTAATGAAACATGTCCCTTAGATCGCGCTGTCCTCCTGGTCGATATTGATAACTGCTGCTAAAATAAAATAAAATAAGTCCAGAGTCGAGACTCCGTGCTGCTCCCAATGAATCCCAATAGTATGCAACTGCAGAGCCGCAGAGCCAGGGGCGCTTTCAGGTCCGGTCACAGGCCCGCTCAACAGTGCCCCCCACCCAACGGCTGAATTGCCAATGGCTGAATTGGAGTATTGCACTGTGCAGGCACAGCGGCCCCGCTCTGCGGCTCTGCAGCTGCATGCTATTCACAAATCCAGCATCCAGCTCCCGCTGCCCAGCCGTCGTTATCAGAACACTACACACATATCATAATGTTTACAGCAAACTGTAGTTGATCACCAGGTATGTTTTATTAACGTAGAATAATTCATATATATATATGGCGCACTGACAGTCGGCTAATTGACATTTCCTGTGAAAAAAATTAAATCCCCTCCGTCCCGTTTGCGTCCCAAAAAAGATTTCTGTTCGTCCCAAATCAATATTTGATCGTCCCCGGGACGACGGGACATCGTTAGTCTCGAGCCCTGCAGCAAGGATGCTATCCTTATGACAATATAGCAACTGCTAACTTGGTTTAAGAAGCTCCTAATAAATACTGAGCTGTTCAGAACGCATTCAGACAGCAGCCAATGGCCCACCCAATGTTAAATGGTTAGACCTGCTAGCTTACGCTAACAAACAAACTTACAAGACAGAACGCTAAGTTATCAGCTGCTACTCATAATGATAGCAACCCTGCATCAAATCTGTTATTATTCCATTCATGAATCCCTCTGGTATTTTGTATTTATTTTCCAGTTGATCCCTCCTGCTAGCATTTAGCTAACGTTACAAAAAAAGCAACTAGTAGCTAACGTTTTAAAGGAGCTATATCGCAGATTCAGTTTAGATCAAACTGTCAAACAAGGAGTTACAGATCAAATATGAATCAAGATCCTGCAAATGTATACCCTATTTCTCATGTAAAATGTTGTCAGAAACACATTTTACTTTGAAAGAGGTTGAAAAAGAGAGTTGACAAGCGAGCAAGTCTCTATTCCCTTTTTGTAAACTGAGAGCTGCAAGATTTGCTGCATTTTTGACACATTGACTCTAATGGAGAATAATGTATTATATCTAAAAAAGAAATGTCCAATGACTCCAAAATGACAGTCCAAGTCTACTTGTAACTGAGGGGTACAATTCCCTGACTGTATTACTAGATATGATACTTACTACCACTACCTTTGTACTTAATATTTGGCCACCCAGTACACGGCATAAATATATTATCATGAACACTCTCACGTAGATGAAACGGATCCAACACAAATGTACGAATTAGAAACAGGTCTTTATTTCTACACAGCGATGGTGTGTAGAATAAGCACTTAATCACTTAATTACATTTATGAATTGAAATAGTATGCACTTTTATGGCAAGGAGTATTCGTCGGTATATCAATAGAGAATGTCCAATCTCTGAAGGCGCAGGTGGTAAATATACGACCTGGAATAGTTAAGGAATAACAGCAATGATACTTTAATGATTATACTAGATACACTAGAGGGGGTTAATCCGGTTAAGCCGACAGGAGTAGGAGGGGGGGAGGGTAGAATCCGGCTGCCTCGTCCGGCCAAGGGTATCCCAGGTGAACCCACTGTAGTGCCGTTCAATGCGCCGGCGATCCTTGGACCACAGATGAAAGCAGGTGGACTCTTTGTGGGCCGGCTCTCTCCGGTCCACGGGGGAGAGACGTGAAGCGACCTCGTCTTGCAGAGCGTCTCCTCACCTTGCGTCCTCTCCAGGGGGGGGGGTTCCAACACACGGCAGTGTCGGGGGTCTTTATCCATGGAATAATCAAAGTATCCAAAGCATAATCCGTGCCTGGGAAGGCGGGCTGTCGTCGGTAGAATAATCCGGTATACAGGTCCACTCGCTCGTCGGCTCTGGGGCTCCTCGGGTGCAGCTTCACATAGGGTCAACCACCCTGGGTAAGCAGCCAGTTCTCTGCCCGAAACGATGGGGTACTGACTACGGTAGTATTCTCACCGCACGAAGCACTATATATTAACAGACTATTATTAGCTTAATAGACTACGTCCAACTCGACGATATAGTGCCAAATATGACTATTCAAATATTAATATACACGATGTCTCAATACCGATGGTAGGCGAACTTGGCCTTACTCCCACACGTGGCGTCGCGGGGAGGCTTTACGTCTGTGACTCTATTGGAGGGTAAGAAACTGGACTGAAAAGAAAGTCCTACTTTAGTAGCGCAGTATATATACGCACTATGAACAAATAGTCCCATTAGTGGTGCGGTAGCCAAATTCCTACGCGGAACTAGGACTTGTTCGTACATGTCGAGCGGTACGTTTGAACTGGGTCTGAGGGGTATGGCAGCCTGGCACCAAGGTCTCGACCAATAGTAGAATGGAGACTATTATGGGATGTTCAGTAGGCTAGAATGGATATTCAATGCATATTGTACAAGGAATATACAAGGGATATCAGGGAATATTAGAGAATATACAAATACAATTAAATATATATATATATATATTCGGTTTAATCTGGCCCTTCACAACAGCCACCCCCTGAATAGGTCCCAGACCTAATCAGTTAAACAGAGACAGATTAATCGCGTTGTCTATTTACACATAAGGGTTTGCTGTAGGGGTCAGTCAACTTCACAAAGTCATAGGGTTGTAGGGTCATGGTCATCATCGATTGTGTCTGGGAGTCGAGGCAGTTCTATGAGCCTTGCCACGGGACGGGTGTAAGTGCGACCCTGGACGAGCACTTCAGCTGCTCGGACCTTGCCGTCGGCACCGGTGATCACTTTGCTTACGCGGCCGGCCGTCCACATAGCTCTGGGCAGTGATTGATCAATAATCATGACGACTGTTCCTTCTGTCAAATTGTCTCTCTCCTTTACCCACTTCTGGCGGGTCTGTAGAGACGGTAGGTAGTGCAGTAGGAAACTCTTCCAAAACTTGTCGGCTAATACTTGGCTGTACCTCCACATTCGTCGGCCGTTCGCTTCTTCAGGCCGGTACATTGTCTGGGGTAATGCAGGATCTAGCCGCCCCATCAGGAGTGTGTTGGGGTCTCTGCGTAGGCGACCACCCACTCTGATGAGGGTATGAGCGTCGCTCTCGGGGGCCAGATGAATTAATCTGCTGTCGGATGGGACGGGCTTTCCTCCCTGTAGACAGGCCAATTCATCGGGGAACGAGTCTCTCTGGGCTCGCTGCAGTAGAAGCAATTCTGCTTCCTCGTAGTTAGCTGCTGACATATCAGCGGGGGACTTGCACTCCGGGTGGTACCGCAGGAATGTTCTTTGTTGTGCACTCTCTATGGACGTGCAATCGTCTATGTTAGGGTCGGTGGAGGCTACGGTGCTCAATCCACAGAACACAGACTTCTTAATTTCCACCTCCTCTGGACTTGCTTCCCTCGGGATAGGCATGGGCCACTGTCCTTCCGGGAGTCTTAGGAATGCGGGGCCGTCACTGTAGACATTGCGACGGGTGAGGTCATCCAGGGGCATCCCCCGGGTGATGACGTCAGCTGGGTTCTGTTTTGTATCAACGTAGCGCCACTCTGTTTCTCCGGTTAACTCTTCGGTTAAGTCTTGAATCTCGGTGACTCTGACTCCCACGAAGACTTTGTACTTGCATGAGTCCGATTTGATCCAGGCGAGTACCGTCGTGGAATCTGACCACAGGATTGTTCTAGACACCGGTATGGTGAGCTCACGTTGGATGAGCGTGGCTAGGTGCGCTCCGGCTAGGGCTGCGCAGAGCTCTAGACGTGGGATAGATTGTTGCTTGCGTGGGGCTATTCTCGAGCGGGCGAGGACAAATGCTGTGTAGATCTCTCCCCCCTGGTCTTGGGCCCGCAAGTAGGCTACTGATCCGTATGCGACCTCTGAGGCGTCACTGAAGACGTGTAAGTCCATTTTACATGTCTCTGGCCTCACCGTGGGTGGGAAGTAGCTTCGGCGCATATTAACGCCTGGGAGTGAGTGGAGCTCCATCTCCCACTCTCTCCAGGTGGATGCAAGATGTGCGGGAATGGGGTCGTCCCAGCCCTGGTCCTTGTCCCACAATGCTCGTACAATCATTTTTGCCCTGGTGGTGTACGGTAGAATACATCCTAGCGGGTCATATTGTCGGGCGAGTGTTGTGTACACACTCCGTCTGGTGGTCGGCGGCGCCGCCGGCCTTCCCTGCTCCGTAGTCAGGGGCTTGTGTCTGTAGTGAAGCGAATCTGTTTTGAATCGCCACACCAATCCCAGGGTCATCTCCTGGGCTTCTCCCGGGATTGTAGCCATCCAGGTCTCGCTGCTGGCTGCCTTGTCCTCGGAGGAGAGGCTGCGCAGTACTTGCGGATCGCTGCTGGCCCACTGCCTGAGATCAAAGCCGCCTTTGATCAATGAGGCGCAGAGTTTAATCAGGAGAGCCTCGGCTTCTTCCTGGGTTGAAAGGCTTTGTAGACAGTTGTCTACGTAGAAGCTGTTCTTTACGCTGTGTCGGACCTCTTCGTCCGCTGCTGGGTCCTCTGCTACATGTTTCTGTAGTGCAAATGTCGCACAGCAGGGGCTGCACGTCGTTCCGAAGGGGAGGACTTCCCATTGGTAGATGGCTGGGTGCTCATCTCCTGGCTTCTCTCTCCATAGGAACCGTAACAGGGGCTTGTCCGCCTCTACTAATCTCACCTGCAGGAACATTCCTTTAATGTCCCCGCTGATGGCCACCTTTTCCTGGCGGAAGCGGAGTAGAACGCCGAGTAGGGAGGGGCCGAGTGTGGGACCGGGCAGTAACTCTTTATTCAGATTTTGGGATCCGATCTGGTAGCTGCAGTTAAATACTATGCGGTCTTTACCGTTGTGATGGACCTTGTGGTGGGGCACGTACCACGATTCAGTGGTCTGGTCAGCCTCTTTAATGTCCATCTTTGTGACGTGTCCCGCTGTGATGAGCTTCTCAATCTCAGCGCGGTATACACTCTCTTGGGCGGGGTTCTTGGCTAAGCGCCGCTCCGTGTTCAGCAGGTACCGTTCTGTGGCGTCTGTCTTGGCGTGGAAAGTAGGCATTCCTTCTCGCCGCAGGAGTGGCGTGGCGTATCTCAACACGCCGTTGACCGGGACTCTCTTGGTCCCTGTCTCGAGGAGGTGAATGGCGTAAATGTCATCTTTAGAGCGAATGTCTTTCTTTCCGTTCTTAAAGGGCATTTGTTCCAAGGTCCATAGCCGCTCTACGTGTTGCAGGAGTGCGGTTTCTCCCTCTGTGACTCGGGAGTGGAGACATCTAGTGGCTGTACTTCGGTTGAGAGATTTGGCGAGCGGGCCTTGGAGAGTCCATCCCAAACGGGTCTCGACTGCTGCAGGGCAGCCTCGGGGTCCGGTATGAACCCGGTCTATCGGGACAATGAGGTCTGCATGGTCGGAGCCTATCAACAGGGTCGGCATAGCATTGTCTATGAGCGGGATCGGTAACTTGCGCAGATGTGCATATTTCTCCATCAGCTTGGCGACGGGGTATGTGTACCGCGACAGTCCTATTTCTTGGCTGGTGAAAGCGTCTGCAATCTGGTACCGTCGCTCAGGCTGGCCGCTTGCTGCGATAGAGAATGAGACATTCTCGCCCTTTATCGTCTTCAAATCTCGTCTTATTGTCCGAATTGTCATTTGGGTTTCGCTTCCCCGCAGCCCTAGCTGGGCCGCAGCGGAGGCGAGCAGCAGGGTCTTCTCTGACCCGTCATCGAGGACGGCGTAAGTGTCCAGGACTTTATTCTGGTAGCTTAGTGTCACACGCACTACTTTTAGGAGTACTCGGGTTCCACTGCTGCTGGCAGGATCGATGTACATGACGCTCGCTTTGCGGCTGGATGGTGCAGGTGAAGGGCGCCGTCTGTTACTGTCGTGAAGTATGTCCAGATGGGCTCCATCGCACTTGGTGCACCTTTTCTTTAAGCGGCATTCGGCTGCCATGTGTGAGCGCGCACAGCGAAAACAGCGCTTGTTGGACTTTATCCATTGACCTGCTTCCTCCGCGTTCAGCTTGGGGAAGGAGTCACATTGCGCTAGCCAGTGTTCTTTCTCACAGTAGGGGCACACTATCTTCCACTTCTCCGTTCTGGAGGGGGTACTGTGGCTCCTGCTGCTCGGTACTGACTCCGATTGGTGCATCACAGTCACCGATCTTCTTCCATCATTTAGTCGTCTGGTTCCTTCTCTGGAGCCAGGGGTGCTCCGTCCGAATGTATCTAGCCGTAGGCTGCTGACTTCTCTCGCCAGGAAGTCTGCTAGATCGAGGAGGTTCGGTTCGGGGCCATTCGGGTCTCTGTGGTCCCTCTGCCGCCTAAAGCGCTCCTGACGAGCGGGCGGCAGCTTCTCCAGGATCCTTTCCACATTTGAGTTGGCGTAAAGTTCATGCCTCCCCTTCTCTCTTTGCGCTCCCAACATCCCTACCAGGGACTGCACTCTGATGGACAGGTCGTCCAGTGCTCGATTGTCTATTGCTGGGGGTAAGCGGTCGATGTGTCGGATCTCCTGGATCACGTAATCCCATATGCGCCCATACCTCTGGTCCAATGCTACCAGCGCTGCTGTGTATGGGGTGGTGGAAGTCGCGTAGGCGAGCGCTATATTATGTGCGCGGGGTACCTTTAAGTGCTTCAGTAGGATGGCGTATTTGTGGCGTTCATCCAATACATCCACCAACATGGTCTCCAGACACATGCGGAGTTCTGTATACTGGGCCCGGTTCTCTTGGGTGAAGTCGGGTACCATAGGCGTGCCAATGTATGACGCTGACTGTGGATACATCGGCGAGCGTTGGGGGAGAGGCCTCCTAGGCGAGTCTCCTCCCGCTCCTTGGTATGGGCTGGTACCGGCAGTGTACCATGGCCCGCTTGTCCAGGTGCTGTTCCTCGGTGCGGGTCGTGCGTCGTGCTCACCCGTGTATAGAGTCGGGGGTCTGTAGCGCAGCTCCGCGGGAGTATAGCCTGGGCTGTACCGGACCTCCTGGTCCGGTAGAGTACTGTGCTGTCTTCGGGCGTGGTTCTCCTCCTCTTCCTCTTCGTCTTCAGTTAGGTCATCCAGTGCTTGTAGTCTCTGGTTTAGTCTCTCCACAGGATATGCTGCTCCTTCCCGGTTGCTAGGTCTCGCTTGGACCGGTGGGGGGAGGTGGTCTGTGGGGGGTATAGACCTCGTCTGTTGGTCAAGTTCAGGGTTGTTTACTCGGCTAGGGGATGCCGCCCTGGAGGTGTGTCTAGACGAGTTCCTGGAGCCTCTGGCGGAGGGAGAGGGTGTTGTCCGTCTGATCAGCTGTTCTATTAGTTGCGACTGCTGTCTGTCGCGCGCTGCGTCCCGTTGAGCACCGGCTCGTTCTCGGGCCACATTCTCTTCCATCTGAATGCGTCTTATTTCTAGACGTATCTGCTCGTGTTCGCTTCGCTGCTGGATCTGCAGTCGGTCGCGTTCAGCAGCGGCGTTCAGGCTGATGAGGAAGGCCTGCTGTAGGGTCCTCTCTGCCTCGCTGGGAGAAGGCGGTTGTATAGGGGAGCCTTCCCTCGGGGTACTCCTTGCGGAGCCTTGGAGCTCTATCTCCACGGTGCTCTCCCCGTCTTCTTCCGTGCCGAGTTCTCTCTCGGTAGCGTTGTATTCCTCCCGGGACTCATCGGGGACTACTTCTTCAGTACTGGCGGGGTGTGAAGTCATGTCTGGTTCCCACTGGTCCCCACCGTGAACTTGGTCAGTTACATTAGAGCCCGTAGGGGCCTCTATGGTCGGGGTAGTCTGGGCGTTGGGGTTAGACATACTTTTACTTTCTAGTTTTACCGCGTTTACTGTTAGTAGAAGACTAGGTTGTTGACTGACAGCGTAAGCCTCTAAGTACTGAGGGAGCCGTCGTTCGCGCTGCGGGCGTTGGTTAGGAGGATCGTTTCGTGGAGTGTTCATCATAGGCCATTTCAATATTAATAACACTATATTAATATTACACTGATTACCCTCCGGCTCGAAGGACCAATTGTAACTGAGGGGTACAATTCCCTGACTGTATTACTAGATATGATACTTACTACCACTACCTTTGTACTTAATATTCGGCCACCCAGTACACGGCATAAATATATTATCATGAACACTCTCACGTAGATGAAACGGATCCAACACAAATGTACGAATTAGAAACAGGTCTTTATTTCTACACAGCGATGGTGTGTAGAGTAAGCACTTAATCACTTAATTACATTTATGAATTGAAATAGTATGCACTTTTATGGCAAGGAGTATTCGTCGGTATATCAATAGAGAATGTCCAATCTCTGAAGGCGCAGGTGGTAAATATACGACCTGGAATAGTTAAGGAATAACAGCAATGATACTTTAATGATTATACTAGATACACTAGAGGGGGTTAATCCGGTCGCTTGTAAGCCGACAGGAGTAGGAGGGGGGGAGGGTAGAATCCGGCTGCCTCGTCCGGCCAAGGGTATCCCAGGTGAACCCACTGTAGTGCCGTTCAATGCGCCGGCGATCCTTGGACCACAGATGAAAGCAGGTGGACTCTTTGTGGGCCGGCTCTCTCCGGTCCACGGGGGAGAGACGTGAAGCGACCTCGTCTTGCAGAGCGTCTCCTCACCTTGCGTCCTCTCCAGGGGGGGGGGTTCCAACACACGGCAGTGTCGGGGGTCTTTATCCATGGAATAATCAAAGTATCCAAAGCATAATCCGTGCCTGGGAAGGCGGGCTGTCGTCGGTAGAATAATCCGGTATACAGGTCCACTCGCTCGTCGGCTCTGGGGCTCCTCGGGTGCAGCTTCACATAGGGTCAACCACCCTGGGTAAGCAGCCAGTTCTCTGCCCGAAACGATGGGGTACTGACTACGGTAGTATTCTCACCGCACGAAGCACTATATATTAACAGACTATTATTAGCTTAATAGACTACGTCCAACTCGACGATATAGTGCCAAATATGACTATTCAAATATTAATATACACGATGTCTCAATACCGATGGTAGGCGAACTTGGCCTTACTCCCACACGTGGCGTCGCGGGGAGGCTTTACGTCTGTGACTCTATTGGAGGGTAAGAAACTGGACTGAAAAGAAAGTCCTACTTTAGTAGCGCAGTATATATACGCACTATGAACAAATAGTCCCATTAGTGGTGCGGTAGCCAAATTCCTACGCGGAACTAGGACTTGTTCGTACATGTCGAGCGGTACGTTTGAACTGGGTCTGAGGGGTATGGCAGCCTGGCACCAAGGTCTCGACCAATAGTAGAATGGAGACTATTATGGGATGTTCAGTAGGCTAGAATGGATATTCAATGCATATTGTACAAGGAATATACAAGGGATATCAGGGAATATTAGAGAATATACAAATACAATTAAATATATATATATAAATAAATATATATATTCGGTTTAATCTGGCCCTTCACAACACTACTGTTCATTAAAAGTAAATGCTCGCTCTAGGTATCGGGACTGAAAAAGTTGGATCATTGCATCTAGGGGTGGGAATCACCAGTTTCATCACGATATGAATCGATACGATATCGATTCTTTGGACAACGATACGATATTTGCAGATATCACAAAGTCTGCCACGATACGATTCAGGTGCCTGCGATCGATATGAGACAATATTATATGCCCATTTAACACAATCAGTAACATTTAGATCAACTAAAAAAAAGGCAACGGAAATATCATTTGACATTTTTATTTTTGAGTTCTTCCACACTATATGCAATATGCAAATAATACAAATAATGTTTTGGAACTCACAACATGCAACCTAAAACCCCTTCCTCTCCCACTGGTCGAGTAGGGTCCAGCTGCAGCGCCGGAGAATCCTCTCAAGGGGCAAGCCTGTGGCAGCCACAAACCTACTTTCTAGGGATGCACCGAATGGGAAATTCTTGGCCGAAACCGATACCGAAAATAGGAAACAGTTGGCTGAAAACCGAATGCCGAAAGGCCAAAAATGATTAATATAAATATATATATATATATATTTTTTAGCTACCTGATTATGGCAAAAGACATGATTATGGCTAAACTTAACTTAAATAATATTAATACTCACTATTATGGGCCCATAAAACATTTATTCAGCACTTTTGAATGCATACATTAATTCCAGACTGTTAAGACTAAAAGACTACAACGATTGATGACGACTTCCTGTCCTCGCATTTCCATTTTCGGTTTAACGATACATTTTCAACAACGGATTGCTGCTAATTAAACACTTCATTTAAACGGAGTAACGTTAACGTCATAACGTTAACATTACTCAGTGTCCACTGTTGCTGCCACCGTTGCGTCGCAGGTGGATGGTACACTGTTAGCTCCGTAGCTAATCCGCTCCTAGACTACTGATAGCAGTACCGTTAACGTCGGAGCTGATCAATACTCCGTTTTTTTCTAATTTAGTTTAGAACCGGTTTTCGGGGGGCATCCCTACTCCCAAGAGGAGTTAGTTACCACAGGCTGTAGAATGCAGGAAGAGCTGCCAAGCTGCTCACGTTACATGTTGCGCATGCTACCATAGATATCTATGATGCTACCGGTATGTCTGTAGTCGCGTTTTGATGACGTAATCACAACAACACGTTATTTGACTTTCGGTCATGTATTTTCGGTGCTAAAACCCTTTCGGCCGAAAGCCGAAAGAGCCTTTTTAACTATTTTCGGCCGATAATTTTCGGTAGCCGAATTTTCGGTGCATCCCTACTACTTTCTATAGAAGCAGCTCGGAGGTGCGCTGTTTTAAGTGAGCGTGTGTTATTGGATTGATTGATTGAACATTTTATTAATGTCCGCCTTGTTTCGAACTGGTTATGCTTAGGCCCTCTTTCGAAGTCGGTTATGCTTAGAGTTTATCTTTAGAGCAGGGCGATAGACCACCAGCCCTGATTCCAAACTCTAAGCATAACCGACTTCGAAAGAGGGCGACTTCGAAAGGGGGCCTAAGCATAACCAGTTCGAAACAAGGCGGACATTAATAACATTTTCAATCAATCAATCCAATAACACACGCTCACTTAAAACAGCGCACCTCCGAGCTGCTTCTATAGAAAGTAGCTTTGTGGCTGCCACAGGCTTGCCCAGTGAGAGGATTCTCCGGCGCTGCAGCTGGACCCTATTGCACTGGTCTGCTGTTCTCTCCATGGCTCTGATCAGGGTTAGCTTAGTTAGCTTACGCTAACGTAACGTTAATTTCTGTCTTTAACGCGACGTGGGCATAAAGGAATGGCGACGATGCAATGCATGTTAGATGCATTTGACCCGTTGTGGGAAAAAACAGCATTGACTTATTTCGGGTAGCAAAATAGGCACACTGTAGCCTTCTGGGCCTAACTAAATGAATTGTTTGGTTCCTGTTGGTTGTCCGTTAACTCAATGGCCGCCAACCACAAGTCAACTCGTTATAGCCCACCAATCGAATTCTGCCAACAACGAGTCAACTCGTTATTGGATCGTTATTTCTTTCATTCACTATTTCCATTCATAAACATGCAGGCAGCTGTGTGTTATCACTGGGGATGGGTCTGAGATCGCAAAAGTCCAATACCGCCACCTAACGCCTTGCGGCCGCTATTGCACTCCATTTTGAAACGATGTAGTTTTCTGGGCCGAGCTGCGGCGTGCGGGCGGAGTCTAAATACTCTGGCAAGACAATCGCTTATAGCGATGCATCGACGAGGCCCCCCCCCCCGTTCATGTGCAATGCTGGATACCGTTGGATACACGATCGCGACAAGTATTTGGAATGGCGATCAGATAATTGCATTATTCTTTTTGCAGTACATCATAGACAAGGTAAGGACTATTATGTAGAGATGTTCCGATAAAAATGTTTCCTTCCCGATCCGATTCCGATACCAAAGCTTTGGGTATCGGCCGATACCGATACTGATCCGATACCAGTGCATACATTAAAAAAAAATTAAAATAAAGAAAATATTATATAAATTATAAAACTTTTATATATATATATATACAGCTACTGTTTTATATACTGCTTTTTTTTTTTTTTTTTTTTTATCTTATCTTTTCCCCCCTCCTTTTTTCCGATTTTTCTCCCATCCCACTGTTAGTCGTTATGCCAATTCCCAACCCCCTTCCTGGTTGTTGCGCACTTTCCCCTACTGTTGGTCCGAGAGGCCGGAGACTGTCACATGCTTTCCTCCGACGCATGTGCAGCCAGCCGGCAGCCAGCCTGGCTCACTGGGAGAGTGTAACGTGTGGAAGGTCGCACTACCTCTCTCCAGATCCTACCCTTGCTGAGCAGGCGCCCCGACCGAACTGTAGGGGTCGCTGTCCACAACGCCCAGGACCCAGTGCCCACGGCTCCCCTCCCCAGCCAAACTAGTTAGTATAGCGATTAGGGATGGGTACCTTTCACATTTGAACCGATACCGGTACCTGTGAATCGATACCGGTACCCAACGGTACCTTTTTTCGGTACTTTAGTCTCAAGAAATTTAATTTACCTACCTCAGTCGTAAAAAAAAAAAAAAATCCAAACTTCAAATAACTACAATTGACAGTTTTCGGCTTGTCATTGCTCCGACTGCTTTGTTGTTGAATCAAGTCAAATCCTAGGTAAGCATATATTGTGCGTGTGAACGTTGACATACATTTTTTTTTTTTTTTTTTTTTTTTCGGTTTCTCACTTGATTCGATACTCGGTAGTACCGACGTGTTTCGGTTCGGTGCCTCAAAAGTACCGAATTCGGTACCCATCCCTAATAGCGATCTGCCCGAGCCAAGGCAATGCTGACTCTCCGGGAGTCGAGACCGCAGCCTCTTGCATTGGTGACGAGCACAATCTCCGCTACGCCACTTAGTAATAACTATAAAGTAATGGTATTTATTCAACAGGTGATTGTATAGATTAGTATTAGTATCAGTAATTGAAAACTATCTCAATGAGTTCACCCACGGAAAGGTTGTTGGCACATTAGTTCCACACGGACATTATTCGTTGCTGCACTTGCTTCCACAAGGCTCCGTTTAAGTAGTAGAGGCTCTGTTGGGATTTTTGCACAATAAATATTCAACATTCTCCTTTGAGACTCCGCCTCAGACTCTTATCATTTGGCACTAAAAGCTAAACATTGTCACCGATATGGCTGTCCGCAACATGTCATTAATTGTGTACGCGAGGTGGTCGATCAGTGACGACGTTAACGTGAGCTAGGTTAGCTAGCATGAGATACCGGTAGATGGAAAGACTAACGTTACTGGTGAAAATGTGATTTGCGTTGGAATACTCCTTTGCCAATTTGCTGTACTTTGCTTGCAGGTCTGCAGCCATTATTGCTGGATTATGAATAGCCCAACTTTAGCCAAGGTAACGTTAAAGCTAAAACGTTAACGTTAGTTAACGCTAGCTTTCGGTTAGCTGTTCAATGCTAATAACACCACCAAGCGAACCCATCAGAGCTCCCCGTCAACAGCGCTCTGTCGGGACGATGTGGCATTTAAGAAAGTATCTGCTGTTAAGTTAAAATGACAAATGGCATTGACACTTTAATTCATGGTCGGTTAAAAACACGTTTGTTTTTCGTGCGGTCAGGTGGCGTAGCGGAGATTGCGTTCGTCACCAACGCTGGATTCGCCTGTTCGAATCCAGCTCCCGGCGTTGTCACCAGCTTGGCTGGCCGTTCACACTAATACAATTGGCAGTATTAGAGGGTGGGAAAGCTGGCGGGGTGGGTCCTGGTCGTTGTAAACAGCGACTCCTACAGTTCGGTCGGGGCGCCTGCTCAGCGCGGATAGGATCTAAGGGGGGTAGTGTGATCCTTCCACACGTTACACCCTCTCAGTGAGAGTCCGCGCTGCCAGGTGAAAAGAAGCGGTTGATTGGCTAGACGTGTGTCGGAGGAAGCACGTGATAGCCTCCACTCTCCCAGACCGACTGGGGGGGGTAGGTGCGCAGCGACCAGGAAGGGGATTGGGAATTGGCATAACGACTAACATTGGGATGGGAGAAAATCGGAGGAAAAAGGAGAAAAAAAAAAAAAAAAAAAACGCTTGTTTTATAATGCTCACTCAGCAGACTGCAGTGTTGTTGATAAATTACGTCATATGGTATCGGAGCGCAGAATTAGAGGGTACTCGCCGATACCGATACCAGCATTTTAGGCAGTATCGGCGGCATTTCCGATACTGGTATCGGTATCGGAACAACTCTACTATTATGTTATCAATCTTACGTTGATCCGATAATTCTTTCCCCGCGATCGAAGCGTGTGTGTGTGTAACGTATCCCGTTGGTTGCGATCAAAGCACAGAGGGGAAAGCGTGCGTGCATGATGAAACATAATACCGATAATCTAGCGTTGATTTCAGATTGATTGTTGATCCAAGTGAGGAATGGCAACGTGTTTAGTGAATTGCACTAAAACGCTGTTTAGCAGCGTTTCCCGGGATTACACAGAACTACCCTAAAACAGGCGGTTAGGTGGCCGAGTGGAGATTGCGTTCGTCACCAACCCCGGAGCTGTGAGCTGGATTCGCCTGTTCGAATCCAGCTCACAGCTCCGGGGTTGTCACCAGCTTGGCTGGCCGTCTGCACTAATACAATTGGCTGTATTAGAGGGTGGGAGAAGCTGGCGGGGTGGGTCCGGGTCGTTGTAAACAGCGACTCCTACAGTTCGGTCGGGGCGCCTGCTAAGCGCGGATAGGACTTGAGGGGGATAGTGTGGTCCTCCCACACGCTACGCCCTCTCGATGAGAATCCGCGCTGCCAGGTGAAAAGAAGCGGTGATTGGCTGGACGTGTGTCGGAGGAAGCACGTGGTAGCCTCCACTCTCCCAGATGATCTGACTGTGGGGGGTAAGTGCTAGGGGTGGGACGATACATCGATCCAGATCGATACATCGATGTAATTATTAGGGGTGGGAATCACCAGTTTCATCATGATACGATACGATATCGATTCTTTGGACAACGATACGATATTTGCCGATATCACAAAGTCTCTCACGATACAATACGATACGATTAGATTCAGGTGCCTGCGATCGATATGAGATGATATCATATGCCCATTTAACACAATCAGTAACATTTAGATCAACAAAAAAAAGGTAATGAAAATATCATTTGACATTTGTATTTTTGAGCTCTTCCAGACATTTAAAGGAAAATCAATCTATTGTTTTTAATACAAATAGACCTCCTGTTCATTGTAAAGTGCCACGTTTTTATATATTGAGCTTTAAACTTTAAGCTACATTTTTTGGAACTCAAAACTCACAACCTCCCTCTCCCAAATTGTTCCTACAACAATTTGTTGATGTTGCATGATCATGTATAGGCCTACATTTATTATGTATTATATTGTTTATGTTTAAATAACATTTAAACATCAAACTCCTCTGACCTCATCTGGTCTTTCCAAAGACGCGCGCACACACACACACACAGAAAGGGAGAATGCTATGCTGTAACATCTACACACACGGAGCTACTGCTGTTGTTCTTGGGCGGATATGAGACTCGCCACAGGATTTTCAAAATAAGAGTATCGATATGAATCGATCTTATTACATCGCATCGATCCGATTCGATTGTTGATAATTACATCGATGTATCGATCTGGATCGATGTATCGTCCCACCCCTAGTAATTATCAACAATCGAATCGGATCGATGCGATGTAATAAGATCGATTCATATCGATACTCTTATTTTGAAAATCCTGTGGCGAGTCTCATATCCGCCCAAGAACAACAGCAGTAGCTCCGTGTGTGTAGATGTTACAGCATAGCATTCTCCCTTTCTGTGTGTGTGTGTGTGTGTGCGCGCGTCTTTGGAAAGACCAGATGAGGTCAGAGGAGTTTGATGTTTAAATGTTATTTAAACATAAACAATATAATACATAATAAATGTAGGCCTATACATGATCATGCAACATCAACAAATTGTTGTAGGAACGGTTTGGGAGAGGGAGGTTGTGAGTTTTGAGTTCCAAAAAATGTAGCTTAAAGTTTAAAGCTCAATATATAAAAACGTGGCACTTTACAGTGAACAGGAGGTCTATTTGTATTAAAAACAATAGATTGATTTTCCTTTAAATGTCTGGAAAAGCTCAAAAGAGACTTTGTGATATCGGCAAATATCGTATCGTTGTCCAAAGAATCGATATCGTATCGTATCATGATGAAACTGGTGATTCCCACCCCTAGTAAGTGCGCAGCGACCAGGAAGGGACTGGGAATTGGCATACGACTAACATTGGGATGGGAGAAATATATCGTGCATATCGATCCGTTGCCAATAACTCGATAAACATGATTTGGACGTATATAGTATTATACAACCTGGAACTGGACCAACTAGATCGACATCCCATAATAGCGAACTTTCTGCTCCACGCTGATCGCCCAACGCTATGAGGAAGCTGCTGTGAGTTTCAGCGTGTTTGATTATTATTATACATACACACTGCTCCAATCAACATATCACCCATACTACATAAATGATTTAACGTCGGCCACGGACTTAAAAAGTTATAGCCCTGCAAAGAAGGGGAACATCTCCATAGACGAATAGAGCTGGCAGAGGATGGTATAAGGATGGATATAAGCGTGTCAGAGAAAGGGTTAATATAAAAAAAAATTATCGTTTTTAGATTTTTTTTAAAATATATTATATTTATGATACTTATTATTATTAAATAGAAAAATGTTCTATAGGCTTGCCGTGGTAGTCAGTGATACTGGTGTCATTCTGTGTTCAGGCATCCACTTGCCTACTGCCCCTTTAACAACGTATCCTTGCTAAGTTTCAGTTTCACTTCTAGAGAGAATTTAACTTCACGACGAGACTGAATACTAGAGAACAGATGACATATTACAACAATGGCAGAGGATTATTTGGATTTAAACACAGTGGAGCTCAGATGATCTGTCCGGAAAAGTATGTTTTTTTTTTTTTTTTTTTTTATTGTGCCTGAGTCCGGCGGGGGAGAATGTTGATGCGTTTGTTGGCGCGTGTGTGTCGGCGACGCGAGTGTTTCTTTCCATTGGTTTCATTTGGTTAACGTTATTGGGCGAACAAGAAAACAAAAGAAAACGAATGACCCTGCAGCTGTTCCAAATGTGCCTTTCTCCGCGCACTTTCGCCCGCTCTGAACTGAAGTCGGGGACTCGGTGTGCCGCGCACTGTTCTCGCACGGACCTCGCGAGTGCCTGCATGTGCGACTCGTGTGTTTGCGCTGTGGGGCGTATTCGTCGTATGCCGTGCGTACTGCACCGTGACGGCCGTACCGTAAATTCGCGGGACGAATACACGTACCGTTACACCTAGGGGTGGGACGATACATCGATCCAGATCGATACATCGATGTAATTATCAACAATCGAATCGGATCGATGCGATGTAATAAGATCGATTCATATCGATACTCTTATTTTGAAAATCCTGTGGTGAGTCTCATATCCGCCCAAGAACAACAGCAGTAGCTCCGTGTGTGTAGATGTTACAGCATAGCATTCTCCCTTTCTGTGTGTGTGTGTGCGCGCGTCTTTGGAAAGACCAGATGAGGTCAGAGGAGTTTGATGTTTAAATGTTATTTAAACATAAACAATATAATACATAATAAATGTAGGCCTATACATGATCATGCAACATCAACAAATTGTTGTAGGAACGGTTTGGGAGAGGGAGGTTGTGAGTTTTGAGTTCCAAAAAATGTAGCTTAAAGTTTAAAGCTCAATATATAAAAACGTGGCACTTTACAGTGAACAGGAGGTCTATTTGTATTAAAAACAATAGATTGATTTTCCTTTAAATGTCTGGAAGAGCTCAAAAATACAAATGTCAAATGATATTTTCATTACCTTTTTTTTGTTGATCTAAATGGGCATATGATATCATCTCGTATCGATCGCAGGCACCTGAATCTAATCGTATCGTATTGTATCGTGAGAGACTTTGTGATATCGGCAAATATCGTATCGTTGTCCAAAGAATCGATATCGTATCGTATCATGATGAAACTGGTGATTCCCACCCCTAGTTACACCCCTACCCAATAAATACCCCTTTTTTTCCAGACCAAGTACAAATACTTATATTTGGGTATACTTAGCATTGTTATGTCTGCTAAGACCAATAAGCCATGACATTTTCCACCATTCAGAAGTCCCCACATTATGCATTTAATTTAGGGATGTCCGATATTATCGGCCTACCGATATTATCAGACGATATTGGCATTAAAATGTGATATCGGAAAATATCGGTATCGGGTTAAAAATATATATTTATTTTTTACATTTCCTTAACCTTTATTTACCCAGGCAAGCAAGTAAGAACAAATTCAGATTTTATTTATTGTCAAAAGTATGCATAATGTTGTGTTAATTCCACAACAAGAGATACAGTATGTAATATTAATTACCTGAAATTATTATGTTTTTTGGGGGGGGAAACCCTGCATATATCGGTATCGGTTGATATCGGTATCGGAAATTAATAGTTGGACAATATCGGTATATCGGTATCGGTAAAAAAGCCAATATCGAGCATCCCTAATTTAATTAAAGTAAACTTGGGCTGCATTCATTGTAAAGTAACGTTTAGTGGTAGTTGTGTAACCGAGAGGTTTTAACTAGGGGTGCACCGATGTATCGGTCGGGTATCGGTATCGGCCGATAAGTGCCTTGTTGACTGCAATCGGCCTATAAGCTCGAATGTGCCGATGGCAGTAGCCGATAAATATCCATCAATTTGTGTAGCGTCAAGAAAAAAAAAAGTTCACTCGCGACCTGCACAATGCCGTCCCCAGTCCCCCCCACACACACACACAAGCTACTGCATCAAAGTTACTACTTATGATTAACAAGGCATTCGTTTTGTGGCATTAACGTTATTAGTTAGTGTTACACGTTCAATAGCATCAGCATATTATTTACCCGAACGTAGCAAGCGTTCATACTAGCTCAGTTCCTTCCGTTGCTCAAAGAGCCCTGAGTTTTACCCATTCTGCAATCTGTTAACGTTTTCAATCAGACACATGTATAGAAAGGCTTTGTTTTATTATAACATTAGTTGCAGTAAAATCATTATGCCTCATTTAAGTCATCCTGAGGAGCTAAAAGCTAAACGTCAGCCGCGCCGTGTTGTTGTTGTTCTAGAAAACCTCTCGTCAACTCAAAATCAATGGCGGACAAAAGCCGAAGTAAAAAATGTATACGGCTTGCCGATTGGTGGTAACAGCAGAGGCGGGTGCAAGCGGTGTGTGACGTAATTGGCAGAATCGACTGTCAATCAAAATTTCATTGGTTGAGACAATAGTATCTCGCTGCAGCCCAGCAGGTAGACCATGCTGGGAGAACTAGTATCTAGATGCAGCCCTGCAGAACATACTGGGAGAGAGATAGTGCTATTTCTTGATGTTTCCTTTTTTTAAGTAAGTAAAGAGGCCTATGTTCATATCGGTGAGCACAATTTGTAACACAAATATACAGTAGTTTCATAAAAAAAATATATATATATTACAAAAAAAAAGATATTACAAAAAAAATATATATTTAAAAAATATTAAAAAAAAAATTGTTGCCACAAATATCGGTATCGGTGGCACATTTTCATATCGGTGCATCCCTAGCTTTAACCTGTGATGACCATAGGATTCACAGGCAGCCGCACTAACCGGCTGAGCTAAAGGGTCCGACCCGTTAGCAGGTGCTGGTTGACAAGACTAATCCATAGTTTACATACGTCCTCTTCCCGAGAAAGTGTGTCCTTGCACGTTCTTTCGTCCCCGCACACACTATCTCAGGGGTTAAGGCACTGAGATCCCACCCCCATTGCTACGTGAACCTGATTCACAGATTCACAGGGAAGTGAGATCCCACCGCTGCCACCAATGTAACGAGAGATTTGAACCTGTGACCATAGGATCCACAGGCAGCCGCACTAACCAGCTGACCGGTTAGCAGGTGCTGGTTGACTGCGACCGATTAATCCTTAGCTTACAGTTGCAAAGATGATGCGTAAGTAGGGCTGCATGATTAATCGTAAAAGAATCGCGATCTCGATTCATAGACGTATGCAATCTCATTTCTAAATGATGACGATTCTGATGTATTTGCGTCAAAATGAAGATCGTAATATCGTGTTTCGCCGCCAAGCGTTGAGTGCCAAAAACTTAATATCTCGTTTTTAGATCCTTTGATCTTTTTCCTTTTGATCCCCGTTCTAAACACTCAACTAGAGCTCCCTGCCTCATCTGCCTACGTTGGAATTGCAATGACGATCGAATCTCACCAGGTGGCAGTATCGCCTACCTTTTGAACTGGGGATATCGCTTGTCTTGTGATCCACTCAGCTGTTTCCGCCTAGGAGTGGATCACAACATAGCAATCGTGGAAAATGTGGTGCTTCAGAGCTAGGGCTGTCTTAAATACTTCGAAGCTTCGAAGCTTCGTTCGATGGCACAAGCTTCGAACATAAAAAAAAAATCGAAGTTTAAAAAAAATATATATATATATATAAAAATGTATTACATTTTATTTTATTTTTTTCTTGCCTCCAAAATCTTGCGCCTCCATTTCAATGAAACGAAAGTAAGCGGCGCCTTCCCGCCTCCATTCCAATGAAACGAAAGTAAGCGGCGCCTCGACTCCACCTCTCTACAACAAGCACGTGGACTCGTGGAGATTATCCGTGTTGAAGACAACAAGGACATGTGCAGCAGACATGTCGACGAAGAAGCGAAGCAATGCCGTTTGTTATTTAAGACTGTCGGACAGATTTGTGTTCATTGTGCTGCTTTTTTAAAGTGTCCCGATCCATATAAAAATATGTCTTAATAAAACGTGCTTAATTAAGTCGAATTCTGCCTATGTAGAATGGTATCAAATACATATAAATATTTATATAATTGTTTGCTTGATAGACGAAGGTTGCAACATAATTATGTAATGTCATGTCGTTGGCTGTGAGAGCAGCCCCACTGCACCCAGGCAGCGCAGCCGAGTGAAACCTTGTTGGCTGCGTCACAGTCACGAAAGGGGCTACTTAATTAATTAATCCAATCCACTTTATTTATAGAGCACATTTAAAAACAACAAAGTTTACCAAAGTGCTGTATAAGTCCCACAACATAAGAATAAACTTTTTCTTTTTTTTTTTTATTAAAAAACATTTATATATATATATTTTTTTTAAGCTTCGAATAAAAATCGAAGCTCGATTGCCAAAAAAAGCTAACCTTTTTCCCAAGGAGCACATGTGCTCCTAAATAATATTTAAATAAATAAAATCTAAATAAAAATGTAGGAGTACACAAAGAAATTTAGGAGCACAGTGAAAATTGTTCAAGTAACACAGAGTTTATTAACAAACTATTTATCACATGCATATTATACTGTGCGTGTGCATACTAAGGGATCATCCTCTGTGCAAATAGCACATACCACCAAAATCACAAATTGGCCCATGTCTACTAGACGCAAAGGATATCTTTAATGCAAAAAAGACCAAGTACATGACCTTCTCTCGCTCTCAAGCTAATACAGCTGTCCCTCCGATTCTGACACTGGAAGGGACATGCCTTGACAAAGTAGCATCCTATAAATATCTGGGCATATGGATTGATGAAAAGATGGCCTTTGATGTTCATATTGGCTTATTGGGAACCTACTGAGAAAACTTAGACCTAAACTGGGCTTTTTCTTCCGGTTAAAGAAATGTTTCCCGTCTGAAGCCAGGAAGAGAATTGTGCAGAGTTCCTTTCTGCCTGTATTAGACTATGGCGATGTAATCTATATGCATGCTCCTTCCTCCCTGCTTAAAAAGCTGGATTCTGCGTACCATACTGCCATACGTTTTGTAACGGATGCAGGCTCTCGCACCCACCACTGCACTTTGTATCAGTCATTAGGATGGTCCTCTCTGTACCAAAGAAGACAATCACACATGTTGATTTTTATCCTTAAGTCATTGCTAGGTAAGCTGCCCTTATATATCTCCAGACTTCTGTCCTTGCTTTTTTAATACCAGACAAGCAGCAAATGGGATGCTTTTAAATGTTCCTTTGCAGTCAGAGCTTGGTAAAGCTGCATTCTCCCACTATGCTCCCTTTTTATGGAATACGCTGCAAGTAAAACTTTGTCTAGAGGCACTTCCTACTGTGAATGCTTTTAAAGGTATGCTACGATTAGCCCTTTATGAAACATGTAACTGTTTTACCTGATGCTATTGCTGATCTGATTATGCTCCTTGCCACTGCACAAATGGCCTTCTGTATTTATATTTGAATTGTATGTTTTTTGTTTAATGCCCCGTTTTATGTTGAAACTTGTTGTGTGCCGTGTTGGTCAGGACTCCCTGAAAGAAGAGATCTTGTATCTCAATGGGACATTCCTGGATAAATAAAGGATAAATAAATAAATAAAATAAATATCGGTTGTCAAGCTGCTTTTGTATGTTGTAGTCTTGTCACGATACCAACATTTTGACTTTGATACAGATAGGAAAGGCAATGGAATATATTATTAGATGACAGAACATGGACAATTCTTTATACAATTATTTAATTCATTATAATTGAAACGCTATTGAATAATAGTTAATTAATAGTTAATACAATTATTATCTACAACTGAGCTATAATTTATTATACGTATAGCTACTGTCCATCAATGTCTTCCTTTTGAATGAAATAGGTTCAGGAGAGAGATATGTAGAGAGGGAGAGCGAGACACACACACAGATAGACTTCTCAGCCCTTTTCTCTGAGCGTTCCCAGTGATGGCATGTGTGTATGTGCGTGTGCAAATGGGAACGGGACACACATATGTGCAATAGCACACACCACCAAAGTCACTGGCTGGCCCACAGTGTGCATGGATGTGCGTGTGCTTACTTCGCTAACGTTATCCGCCTCAGTAACATTAGCTGCCTCGCCGGGTTCCTCTTTCTCCTCGTCTCTCTTTTGCTCAAAATAAAAATGAATGGGCTTCATGGCTGGCTGAATTTTTTGCGTTGTCTGATTCTGAATGTATAACTTGCCTAGTTGCCTATACCGTGACTTTCTGTTCCAGCGCGTACTGTGTTCTCATTTCCTTTCACTCGCATGAAACCAGCGTCACCGCAGGAAACTCTACTGTGATTGGAAGTTTATGCGCCTTGTGGAATGTGGGACTTGTAGTTTCTGAACTATTAACAGCGGAGCTGTTTGTAATCTTCACTCGCACACTGCGAGTAAATGATTTTTCCGGTTCGCACACACATATTATTAGGGGCAAATACGAGTGAAATGCTCACACTGTAGAGCATATATATAATTAGTAAACTGTCTGGGGCTTTTCTTGCCCCCCTTAACTGATTTTCGAGGGCATTTGGTCAATTTTCGAGGGCATTTTGCCCCAAGACCCCGTTAATTTCGAACCCTGTTCTGTACCAATGAGTGTCGTGTTTTACCGGACGTAAAACATGCTCGACAAACACGATCGCAGTTTCTAGTTAAAACGACCCCCCCCCCCCCCCCCCCTTGATAAAAACACATATGTACATGGTGATACCTTTTTGATTTGGAAGTATTATCAACCAGAACGATTTGGGCATATTGCATATTGCATAACGCGTCATATCTCGCAATCCATGAAAAAATACTGGATTATTTTGGAAAGGGACGATGTTTAGCGTGTAATAGTGCACAAACTACAGTATGTAGAAATGTACTGATTAGTCAGTGATGGACTATGAATAATGCCTGTCAAATGAGCCATACTATTGTCTCCATATCTATAATACAGAACACACAATGGGCCTCATTCCTGAAGCGATATAAGAACAGAATTCGTTCTTAACTAGCATTTCCTCTTATTTTGTTCTTACGTGGGATTCAGCAATGTTTTCTTATTGTTGCTTTTCTCTCAGGCAAGACCAAATTCTAAGAGTGGTCGAGAGCACTCTTACCCAGATAAGAAACTCCTAATAATAATAATACATCAGATTTATATAGCGCTTTTCCTAATGCTCAAAGACACTTTACAAAACAAACAATACAATACAATACAATACAATACAATACAGTTTTAGTAGATACAATAAAGATATATATATATATATAAAAAGGTGAGAGAGGAAGGAGTTCATGGGTTGAAACTAAAGCAAACCATTGGTCAATTGCCCCCAAATACGACTTTTCAATAATAATTATTATTATTATAACTTATTGCGTGCATTCTTCTTCTAAAATGGATTATATATTGCTGTTAGAACAGTTGGATGCTGGCTGCCCAGGCGTATGCATAGAACGCATATTTACAACATCTCCTCTCTTCTCTGCTCGTACAAGTTCTGAGCGCATTCAGGGTTTTAGCCACAGGGACCATTCAGAGAGAGATGACCGGTGACAGATCCAGTATTTCCCAACCTACTGCGCGATTGGTTCTTGACAAGCGTTGTCAAGTCGTTCAGTATTCACAAAGCCTACTTTGCTGGAACGATTTATTTCGCACTATACAGTACGCAGTATACTGATTCATAGCGTGACCCGTGTAACGTTTAAGTAACTTGTGTTCCGCGGGGAAAGACCGCTCATCACTGCATACAACTTGGTTTAATCCAAATATCCATTCAGAAACTTTGTATTATGAAATAATTCTGGGATGTATCATGTCTGACTATTTCCCTATGCATTGTTTGGTGCGAGTTCAGCTAAAGTGTGCGCACTCACTCACTCACTCACTCACTCACTCACTCACTCACTCACTCACTCACTCTGCTCCGGCCATGCATCCACTCAACTCATGGAAAATACAGCATCTGGCTATTGTTCTAAAAGTATCTACTAATAAAATGGAGTATTGAACCGTTTTTAACAGCTGGGTATTGGGTGGGACATTCTGATTTAAGAACTTTCTAAATGAAATGGAAAGTCCCAAAATTAAGTAAATTAATCTGACTGCTTGCATTAATTGATCAAAAAGTAGCCATGTGCAGTAATATAGTTATATAAAAGAATAATAAAGCAATGTCGATTCTGTTCTTAATAAAAAAAGATTTCTTGCAAAATAATCAAAAAGAACCGATAAGAGTATTGATAAAGTACCGAACCGTTAAGCAGTATCGATAAAAGTAGTAGTATCGATAAAATCCTAACCATACCCATCCTTAATGAACACTGTTAATACACTTATCAATGAAAGAAGAAATGTTTGCAGCTGTGGTAATACTTCAGTTGGTTCATTATAAAAGATACAAACCTGAAAACAAAAGCACTTAAATGTTAAATAAAGGGACCACAGTAATGAGGCAGGAGGAACATATTTTTTTGCACTATAATGGTAAAATTGCCCCTAAAAAAGATTCTGTGCCCCTAAATTTTTCATAGTGAAAAAGCTTAGCATACAGCCCTGATATGGCCAAAAAAATATTGCGATATCATTTAGAGGCCATATTGCCCAGCCCTAGTGAGAGCTCCTCTTTCAACATCACTGAAGCATTAAACAAAATGGCCCAGTAAACTATTCACTTTAGTTTAATACATGAGGCGTTGTCTAACGTTATTTACTGTAGCTGGCTAGCTACTGATGGCTCATAATATCAACGTCTGATAACATCATTGGCATTCGTTTTTGCAGCTGTTGGCTAGCGTTGGCTATCATTCTTCCATTGGCTAACGTTAGCCAACAGCTGCAAAAACGAATGCCAATGATGTTATCAGATGTTGATATTATGAGCTATCAGTAGCTAGCCAGGTAGCTAACATTAGCCAACGGAAGACCGATAGCTAGTTAGCCAACGCTAGCCAACAACTGCAAAAATGAATGCCAATGATGTTATCAGACGTTGATATTATGAGTTTCAGTTAATAGGAAAATACTTTGACTATAATGGTCAGAAGTAAATTAACTTAGATGCTGTTATGCTTAACACCCAGTACTATTCACTTTACTTAATTTCTAAGATTAGATTAGATCATTTAGTCCGGAGTCCGGACTTTGAGAATGCCTGTGTTATTACCTACAGTATAATACTGCCAGCTGCTATAACAAAACCAAAAACTATCGGTATCGGCACTCGGCAGTGTATCGGCCGATATGGCTCATAGAAGATCGGTGATCGGTATCTGTGGCAAAAACGTGATCGAGGCATCCCTAATGTGTATACCTTTTATTTTATGGTCGCTTTGATTTTGTGTGCTGCAGGTTGTGTGTGTGTCAATGAAAAATAATCTTGCAGCTAAATATATATAAAGGAAACACTTAATTTAGGTGTAAATACAATATCCTTTGAACAACACTGCCAATATCCAACTTCTAGCAAGTTGAGGTTGAGGTGTCATTTCAAAGCTTGTTTCGTTAAGTCTGTGTTCTCTGTTCTTCCCTCCAGACTCATGAATGTGTGAGAGGATGGTTAAAAAACAGATATTATAAGTGCTTCATTATGTTTACATAAATGTATTTGCCAATTGGTATTTGACCAACACTATTGTATTCTAGGGGTGTAAAGGTATCCGTACCGAACCGCTTCAGTACTGGACCCTAGGTTCAGTACGGCGCAGCGTTTCCGTTAGAACATATTCGTGCCGGTCTGGGTATCCTGCAAGATTTCTATCACCGGACATATTCGAGATATTCCGGTCAGAGTTTTAAACAGCAGTCTATTATAATCACATTTTTATGAGCTAACGAATTCCGTTATAATTGGACATGTGTATTAATTACATCAAGCGAAGAATGAGAAATTGATTTGCAGAATCAAATTACTATCTCTCGCCTCTCAAGTTAGTGCGATACGCTACCAGCATCAAGCTCCCGCCCCGCAGGCTCCCGCTGCAGCAGCTCTGTCACACGCACCCCCAAATGAATCTCGAGTCGACATCGCTTCACCTCGTTGTATCAGACACGTCACACATATCATAATGTTCAACTTCACGTATACAGTCATTAATATATTCCAAATAAAATAATTCCCTCGATACTCCGTGCTGCTGCTGACTTGAAATAAAATAGACCGCGTATGTGGGCAGTCGGTCCGACACTAAACAGCAGTCTGTTATAATCACATTTTTATGAGCTAACGAATTCCGTTATATTGGACATTTGTATTAATTATATCAAGCGAAGAACTGAGAAAGCAGAGAGACGGCAACATTATCGTGGTTTGCGTGACGACTCTCTCCACCTCGCAACGACTTATTTGCAAAGAGTATGGCGCTGCAGAGCAGCTGATTCAGTGTTATTGGCTCTTTTCTGGGAACCGCACAGCAGCGCCCCCCACCCAACATTGGCTGAAAATGGCTGAATTGGAGTACTGCTGGAATACTGCATTGTGCTGATAGTGCTCTGGCTCTGCAGCTTCACAAAAGTTCTCACACCCAGCACTAAGCTCTCGCTGACGACGTCGTTGTCATTATTAGAAGCAACGAGGAAACAAATGTAATGATCGTTTCGTTCATCGCATAGGCTATTTAATTTTAATACAATTCAAATAATCAAATTGTGCTTAGACTCAGGGAATTATTTTCACCGGACATTAAGACCGGAGAGAGTAAATATGTCGGACTTCAACAGATTTTGCCGGTCAAATACCGGTAATTACCGGCTAACGGAAACGCTGGTACGGCGCTGTACCGAACGAATACAACAGTATGTTTTTTTTTCACAATCTAATATAATTATCTTTATTTTATTATTGCTATTTATTTTTAACAAGTCTATTATTAATTTCAATATATAATATTCGTTGACAGCCCTACAAGTACAATTAGTTACTGCACACTACATCACCCCTGAGTGGAACATGGAAAGCCAAACTTTCCCCCACTGTACCGAAAACCTGTACCGAATCGTGACTTCAAAACTGAGGTACGTACCGAACCGTGGTTTTTGTGTACCGCTACACCCCTATTGTATTCTGTTACAAAGTCTGTGTTTTCTGTTCCTCTCTCCAGACCCCCCACAGGTCTGTAAAGAGGACCTTCCCCCTGAGCAGCAGGAGAGGAGTGCCAGTCTGAACCAGGAGGACCCAGAGCCCCCACTGATTAAAGAGGAAGAGGAGGAAACCTGGACCAGTCGGGAGAGAGAACAGCTTCAATGGTTGGAGGAGGCTGATACCAAAGACGCAATATACACTGTAACCTGTGTGAGAAGCCTCCATGATCAACACCAAAGTCAGTTCCCACATCTTAACCTGACTGTAGAAAACAGAGAGAGAGAGCCTCTACCAAGCACCTCCACTGAACATATGAAAACAGAAGCCGACGGAGAGGACTGTGGAGATTCAGAACCAACCAGTGACTGTCAGCCCCTCTCCTCAGACCATTCCTTAGCTGTGAGTGAAGATACTGACAGGGGTGAGGATAGGATGGAGAGTGGCGGTTCTAAGGGCAATACATCTATGGAATTGTTCCATCTGGAATCAGACAGTCAGGATGCTGTTAACTGTAAAGTGTGTGGAAAGTCTTTCACCTATCATGCCAGGTTTATGAATCATGTGAGAAAACACATTAAAGATACACCATGTGTATGTGGTGTGTGTGGAAGACCTGCCGAGTCCACAGACAGTTTGGTGAATCACCTGAAGTCTCACAAAAAAGCTAGAATTCCTCAGACATACAGATGCAGTGTGTGTCACAAAGAACTCGGGTCTAACAGTAAAAGAGCTGTCCACATGAGAATCCACACAGGAGAGAAACCGTACAATTGTAGCGTTTGTGGTAATAGATTTACTCAAGCGGGACATCTGAGAAGGCACATGAGGAGCCACACAGGAGAGAAACCGCACAAGTGTAGCGTTTGTGGTAAGGAATTTATTCAAGCTGGAAATTTGAAAACCCATATGAGGAGTCACACAGGAGAGAGACCATACAATTGTACTATTTGTGGTAAAAGATTTACTCAAGCTGGAGATGTGAAGATTCACATGAGGATTCACACAGGAGAGAAACCATACATGTGTAGTGTTTGTGGTAAAGGATTTATTCAAACTGGAAGTCTGAAAACCCACATGCGGAGCCACACAGGAGAGAAACCGTACAATTGTAGTGTTTGTGGTAAAGAGTTTACTCAAGCTGTAAGTCTGAAAACCCACATGCGGAGCCACACAGGAGAGAAACCGTACAATTGTAGTGTTTGTGGTAAAGAGTTTATTCAAACTGAAGATCTGAAAATCCACATGAGGATCCACACAGGAGAGAAACTGTACACTTGTAGTTTTTGTGGTAAAGGATTCCACCAAATTGGAAATATGAAATGCCACATGAAGATTCACACAAAGTTGTAGTAGCCAGCCATACTCTTGTAACAAGAACTGAAATGCAATGGAAAATGTTTTTGAATGGTAAATTGTGGATTGTAGTATGGGGAACGGGGCCCCGTTCCCCGTACGTGGTTCAACTAAGCCGATCAAATGTCCTATTAGCCAGCTTAAATTAACCTGATGATTGATGTCAGGCTATCTCGGTTTCTCAAAGGCTGATTCGTGCTCAAACAATCTCTTTAATTCAAACCAGACTTCAGTAATCAGGATAAATTCGCGTGCCCCTCCTACTTCAAAAGGGGGAGACGTCGATCACCGAAACCATGATTTTCTAATGGGAAAATATCGCAAACAAGTTAAATGCGTATGTGTTGGGAAAATATAGGCTATTTTTAAGTGCCTCATTACCTCAATCAATCAGATTATATTTCTTTAAATGTGCCTGCTGGCAGTAGGCTTAATGGAATGAATCATCGAATGAGATCTCGCTAGCGAAAATAATTATTTCAACTCTTTCAGAATAAGTAGATAAAAACAAGCCCAAAGAGTATCTAATTGATACGAATTAATAGATACTTATGAGGATATAATATAATATGTAATAATTATATTATAATATATAATATAATATGCGTATTCCCCCTCAATTGAACTCAGCCAGCGGCTTGGACTGAAACACGTTTTAAGGTGCGGTCGCTTGATTTCCTCTGGGAAATACTTTTTAAACCGTTCAAGAAGGGCTTGGAGGTGAGTTATAGACATCTTCACTGTGTTCACACTCAGTTCATTTTCCTCCATAAATGCATCAAGGTCTGGAAACATAAATCCGGCCCATTTCTACTCCAGCGGTCGAGTTTCCTCGTGAGCGCTTGTATTTTATCATTGAACGACAGGATGGTTGTGTTTTCACCTTGTAGTGATGGATTAAGTCCATTAATTTGAGTAAATATGCAAGACAAATATTCTAGCCTTGTTATCCAGTCGGTATCGGAGGTGGAAAGCGAGCTGGGACGCATTCTCCGTCAGAAACAAGCGTGCCTCATCCTGCAGCTCAAACAGGTGTTGGGCGTGCCGTAGCTATGATGTGCTGCATTATGTAGGAAATCCATCGGCTGAATACGATTTATCAGCATTTTAGATCTATTTTACATTTCAAAAGCATTTATTTTACCAGTTTAATGTATTTTAATTGTTTTTAATTATAGGCCTATTTCACACATTCTTTTTTGATCCACTTTTTCTCCCATTTTCTATATTTTCTCCCATCCCAATTTCGTATCATCCAATTCAACCCTCCCCTGTCACGAACGCTGTTTTTTGCCTCCCACAAGCCGGCTGCAATGTGGACTAAGTCATACATAGCACAAGTCCCCTCCGGTACTTGAGGTAACAGCAGTCGCATCTTTTCACCTGCGCAGCTCGATCTCTCAGTGGCGAGGAGTAACGCGTGGGAGGCTCACGCTGCCCCCGACACTTCCTGATTCTACTGCGCAGGCGCACCAACCGACCTGTAGGAGTCGCTGTCCACAACGCCCGATCCCCACCCATCAGTTTCCCACCCCCTAATACGGCCAATGTGTATTAGTATGAACGACCAGCTAAACTGAAAGCAATGTGGAGCGCTGGGCTCGAACAGGCAAGCCCAGCGTCTCCGTCATTCGTGGCGAGCGCCTTGCCCACTACGCCACGTAGCCGCCTTCACACATTCTATGAAATCAATACATTCTGGAAATCGTCTCGCGACCCCTCTAGAAAAATTTAGCACAAACATTCAGAATGGTATAATGGGATCTCTGAGAAAGGGAGCTGCCATTTTTGAGGGAGTGGAAAGCTTATCCAGCTAATTTAGCCTCTTAAGCTGCAAGGGCCCACATGTGACGATTTGCCCACAGGCACTTTGGCGACCTCTAGTGGCTCGGGTGTGCATACATTTTTTTTATTATGATGCATATATCGAATTAAAGTCCCATTTTTTGCCTGTTGATATCCCTTTCAAGTGACAAAATCCGTTCAACGGTTCTCGAGTTACATGCCAATATTTGAGGCTTGTGCAAAGTACACGATATTGCGCAAATACTACTCCTGACTCTTGGGGCTCTAGTTCCGTCAATCATTTGGCGATCTCAAAAAATATTGGACAGGGTTGTAGCCAATGAGTGTGGCTTTCCGATACCCCAACTGGGGATGTACGCAGGGATTAAAGCGCTCCGTCCTGAGACTGATTTCCGTCAATTTGATTCGGAGTCGTGACGGATTTTCCGTCAATTGGCTACCTGGTATAATATGATTTGTAGATGGGAACAAAATAAGCACCCGCCAAGCGCCAATGATGTGTAGATTTACTCTTTGGCTGGTAAATTACGGAGGCTACTCGTCACCCTGGCGTGTACATAAATTGGGAGCCAACTTTCTGAATTTTCATAAAAGAAATTGCTTCTGTGTTAGCAGTCGCTTCTATACGTGACGTGTATGTGTGTCCGTTCGTAGCATGAGAGGAGTGCACCTCTCTCTTACTTCAAATTGTATGCAGTGATGAGCGGAACAAAAGTTACTTAACGTTACACAGCCAGGTCGAGCTATGCACGCTTAGCTTGCTAACATTAGATAGCAGTGTTTATAAGGAGTCGTCTGCCAACAAATATGTTGTTTCAACAAATGTATTCACAAAATTGATTACCATCCAAACGTTATTGAAAACTCCTGTGACCAGTAAGTAGGTACTACATACGTCTTAACTTTTATTAACCGGAGTAATATGCGCAAATGTTCTACGTTATATGCGTAAATGTCCACTTTGTGCCTAAAGTCAAGACTCGACAGTGTGTGTGCACACTGCAACATAGCTGCACTTAGTCGCTTGTTCACCAACAATCTCAACATTTGTATCCTAGATATTTTCAACAAGTCAAAGGAAGACAAATATTAGCTTGCTTAACTAGCGTTAGCTCAAAAGCACAGAACCGGACGACTGTTCCGCTAGCTAGCGATAACAACAATAATACTTCCGGTCGGGTGGTTTCAAAATAAAAGAGCGAAGTCTAAAACACCGAAACTTTTGTACGTACACACAATTGTCTATACACACAGAAGCATACTGGTAGTACAACGGTGATCATAATGCATGTTGCCAATGCAATTTGAAGTGACGTCTCGGGTTGCTACTGGATAGAACAGAATGGTAGCCAAGTTGCCAACACTTTTAATAGTGTTTTTGAGAGAGTATTCGAATACGTGTTCGGAAACACCAAGGAGTATTCAAAGCCTGTAAAATAGTATTTGGGACAGCCCTACACTAAATATATATATATTTATGTTGTTTATTATATTAATTGAAAATTGCATACGAGAGTATTATATAGTAATAATAACACATGGCGATATACTAAAAAGCTATTTATCATTTTTGGCTGGTAAAAAGTCTGCCTGGCTGGTAGTTTATTTTTTTTTTAATCTACCAGCCACCTTGGCTGGTAAGCCAAAAAGAAAAATGTGTTCCCTGCAGAGTATGCACTGTTTCCCTTGTTTAGTTCCTTGTTCAAGTCATAAGCTTGTTGAGTTGTCACAATGTACTGTAAATAAAAACGTGCGCTGAAAAGTTAGTATGTAGATTTATTTATTTGTATGACAAAGTCAGAGTCAACCCTTGCAAAGTATCAGTTTTATTTAATGAATTGAAAACAGAATTGATATTTCATAAAAGCAAACTGGCAATAGAAAAGATGTTCAAAATAATCTAGTTCCCTTAAAACGCTAACGCTATTAAAAAATATATATACAGTGGAGGTTAAAATAAGAATATGACTTGGCCTGAAAAAAAGTTCAGTCAGGAGATTTTTTTTGCTTTAATCCCTGGGATGTACGAATCAGGGATCTAGGTGAAAAACTCACAAGCGAAAACAGGAAGAGAAAAACCGCCGACTCTATGAGAAAACTGAGCTTTTCTTTTGTACACAGTTTACCTTGATGTTGATTGGGCTCTTATGAGCCCCTTTAGATTTCCTCTCTCCATATATAGGATATAACTATTTTGTTCCTTCTGTGTGATAAAAGAATATGTGCATTGTCAGATCACGCATTGGTCTGTGTAAATATTTTGCATGTATGAGTATCTTTTTTTACCTATACATTTAAGATAAATGTATATTTGTTTAAATAAATTACTAAATAAATTGAATAAAAAAAATAAAAGTCTCCACCTGGTGGCAGCCACCCATTTATTTTTGAGTAGCCTACACATTAGGTGGGTTTAAGTGTAGGTTGGCAGGGCAAAAAGTCCAATGAAAGCAGATTATTACACTAGTACACTATGACACTAATACTATTACACTAATGCCTGGTTTATTTTTGCTTCATTATTACATAGTGTACAACACATTCCAGTGGCATAACAAGAGATTCTGACAAGATCAGCCTGTGAAATGCTCTCCTCTTCAGTCTGTCTGGAATTTCAAAATAACAAGGAATGTGGACATAAACAGACTTGCACTGGCTTGGCACAACTTCGCTATGCACTTGGCTTGTGCCATACAGCAGGGCTAACATGTCAACTGAATCACACAGTATTGTATTTCAAGTCAAGTCAGTTTTATTTGTATAGCACATTTCCAGGCAGCGGCAGCTGACACCAAAGTGCTTCACAAGCAAGTTGATAAAAACAAAATAGTGTGAGGCAAGGTATTTAACTGCCAGAAGACGAGTTTAGGCGTCCTTCCCCGCCATGCTCAAGTTGCCGAAGACGCCGTAACTCGTCTTTGATATCAATATTTCAAAAATCTGTGATCTGATTCATATTTCCCATCCGCTGGCCTGAGACCCACCAAAAAGCCCCACTGAACCCTCTAGCGGTTCAAGAGCGCCATCTGTTGGCCGATCGGCGCAATCGCCAAAGAGGAAGTTACTTGGACGATGTGCTATTCACCCATATTACTTCCGGGCACTCGGTATAGGTTCCGGCACTCTAGCTCGTCACAATACATAGCGATCCGTTGCCAATAACTCGATAAACAACATGATTTGGACGTATATACTATTATACAAGCTGGAAATGGACCCGATATTTCTACATCCCATAATAGGAAAATGTCTGTTCCACGCTCATCGCCCAACGGCGCGAGGAAGATACGGTAAGATTCAGCGTTATTTTTCAATGTCTCCTATACTAACTGATCTGATGAACATATGACCCACACTAGATGAATGGTATAATGTTGCCCACGGAATTATAAACGCCCCCTCACCCATCCGGTCATCATCAGATGACGTGTAGTAACTTCTAGAACCATGTCTAGTTGGAATTTTTTATATCGCGCCGATTGCCATCAAACTGTATTTCATCATCAATATAATGCATTTGGGGCTATAGATCACGTTCTGGAGAAAGCTGCAGAAAGCGATGAAAACATACTTATACATTAGACCATACTTTAGTATGAATATGTGAATGAAAAAGTTTAACGTTGCTTCACCCTGAACAATACATATAGGACATTGAATGGGCCCTAATAATGGCAATTTAGCAATAGAATTTAAAAAGTTATAGCTCTGCAAAGAAGGGGAACTTCTCCATAGACAAATAGAGCTGGCAACCTATGGTATATCATGAATTTAGCCTTAGACAATCAAAGTGTTAAAAGAAAGAAAGAAAAAAAACATAGCAAAGCAATGAAAGCAACAAAAACAAAACAATATGGTGCAAGATATAAGATTAAAAACATAATAAAGCAATGAAAGTAATAAAAACTGGTAGGACACAGTAAAACAAAGAGGATAGAAGGGCCAGGTGGTTAAGTAGGGGGGACGGCCAAGGATTTCATTGGGTGAGAGTCAACTATGACAATGTTCTTGTCAATTGTCAATGTTTTCATAACCCGTCATTACCATGGGATATAGTCTGAAGGCTTAAAGCTATGCCCTTTTGTTCTTTATTAGTTCTCGCAATATATTAATGGTACTAGAAGGTGTGTCACAGGTTGACCTAAATCGATCTGGATGTAATGAAACTGGACTTTGAAGATGATGTCTTTATTTGTAGCACATTGCCATGCAGTGTACACAGATGGGCGACACATGGATTTTTTGGGTCACCATTGAAATGTTCTCTCTGCGCTCTGCTACCCATCCAGTCGTCCTTCCCCCCCAAGGGGAGCTGGGAGCAGACATGGGTTGCAGCGTGGGGCCAGACCCAGGGACCAAGCAAAGTGCTCCTGTCCATCTTCATCAGGGACACGACAGCGTTAGCGATCTGTTCTGCATGCTTTTCCATTGGTTATTTTTTTTGTTACCACTTTGGATGCCACGCCCGATATTTCTCGGGTTTACCCCCCAACCGCTGAATGCCACGTCACGAGTATTCTCGTTTTAAATTTTTTTATTAGCGTTCTGAAATCATATTGCATCAAGCGAGCCTACCGTTGGAGATCCAGGCACCGCCGGCGCTCAGATGTGAAAAAAGCGCCCCCTATCGTCTCCCAGATGGTAAATCACCCTTTTGGATTGGACTCAATGAAAGCGAATGGGAGAACGGATTTCTGACTCCACATTTTACTTCTCACTGATGTAACCGGGGTCTACCAGAGTTCATTCTGGAACCTTGGTGCCACGGCGAATGTGTTCTACTGTACACACGGTGGATCAATACAATTATCGAATGGCGATCGGAAATTGGAATAAACCATTTGGATACCATCTGACCTCAGGTAAGGAATCTATGTTATCAGTCTTAGGATAATCAGACTCGTTTTCACGGATATATAAGTGTTTCCCCTATATGTGATATAGCTGTTTTGACTGTAAAAGCCATCAGGAAATAAGAGCAGCGATTATCAGCGCGCGGCACGAGTGTGCGTGCGTGCGCACACATATACTATCGATCATCTAGCGTTTATTTGAAAACTATTCATAAATAGGCCGACAAATGACAACATTCTGGAATATTCCAGTAAAAGACGATTATCATCATAGGGTTGTGTAACTGAGGGGTACAATTCCCTGACTGTATTGATAAGTATGGTATCATTAAACCACTACCGCTTTATGTACTTTAATTACTGGCCATACAGTACACGATATCTAAGTATGATGAACACTTTCCCACATATGAAATCAGGTCCACACAAAGGTATAAGTCAAATATTTAATATATAGCAAAGGGTACATATAATAGTTACTTATTACATTTATGATTTGAATGCACTTGTAAGGCAAATGAGTATTCGTAGGCAAATCAACACTGAATGTCCAATCTCTGGTTACACAGGAAGCAAGTATACAACCTGGCTCTTAGGGAATTATAGCGATGGTCACTTAATGATTATAGCTGGATAATATACTGAAGGGGTCCCGCCGGTTGTAAGACAGTAGGGGGGGTAGGAGAGCCGTCGGCTGTATCCCGTCTGGTCAACGATTTCTAGGGAGAGTCCAGGTACAGAACACAGTGCCCGTAGAACCTTGATCCGCAGATGAATACACTTGGGCTCTCTTGTAGACGATAGCTGTAGCTTTAGGTCCACAACGAAGAAGAAGCGAGGCGACCTCAGTCTGGTCTGAGCGCCGTCTCACCTTGGCTCCTCTCGGGGTAAATCCAACACTCACCGGTGTTGGCGATTATCCGCTCCACAAATCAAAGCACCAAAGCAAATAGATATTCCATGCCGTATAGGGCTCAGCAGTCGTCGGGGTAGGTAATCCAATGTGCAGGTCCACTCGTCCTCGCCTAGAACTCCTCAGATGAAAGCACCGCGCGTGGTCTGCCCAACCTGGTTAAGACTCTAGATAACGCGAGGAAACGATGGGGGTGCTGCTCACTTTAGAACTCTAACCGAACGATGCACCATACATAATAGACTATTATTACTTAATAGAAATACGGTGCCAAACTCTGGCAATTCAGCTATTAATTCGCACGAGGTCTCACTGCTATTCTAAGGCCAAACAGGCCGTACTACACCGCACGCGGTATCGTGGGGTGAGGCTTCACGTCTTGTTACTTAGTTGGGTAAAGGACTAAGAGGAATTCTACATTTCTTGCGCCATATTTATATGCACGGTGGACAAGTAGTGCCGCTCTGCTTTCGGTAGCCGTATTCCTGCGCGGAGCTGTGGCTAGTAAGGGCATGTCTCGTCGGTACCTTTGAACTTGAACGCCAGGGGCTTGTCCCTGGCGCCTGGTCCTTTTGTCCAATAAGAGAATGAACTATTATGGGCTGTAGTAGAATAAAGGGATATTCCGTGTATATGTACAAGGAATATACAAGGGATATCAAACGATATACAAATACTATTAAATATATATCCATAAATAAATATATATATTCGGTTTAATCTGATCCTTCACAACAGGTTGTTTTTTCCGCGAAAACGAGTGATTTTCAAAATGCTATCAAACGGAAATGAAGCGATAAAAAAAACAATCTGCCTTGACAATGTTGACTGGAAAATGAGTCTTTGATAAGCGACGGGCAGATTAGACACACAGCCATAATTTAAAACATAGATTAGGCGATATTAAGTTAACATTGGGAGTGGATGGTGGCATTCAAGGGGGTAAAAAGGAAAACACGGCTGTGTTAAGTGTTAAGGGGGAAATCTTGCAAATGCAAACTCCACACAGAATGGCCCGCCCCACCTGTGTACCTGGTCCCCAAGTGGGAATCAAACCCAGGACCTTATTGCTGTAAAGCGACAGTGTTAACCACTACACCACTGTAATAAAGGGGGGTAGGAGATTCCAACACAGAGTGGACAGACAACAGGTGTAAAACTAACACTTTATTTACAGAAATCAATATACAAAGTACAAAGAGAACTGGGGAAATTTCCTTTTTTCAGCTGGTGTGAGGTGTAGCCAATGGCTCTCCCACGAGGTTGGAGGCACCAAGGGGCCCTCTGGTGGACAGGTGGCAGCAGTACAGGAGGGTGAAATAACCCTGGCCTACCTATTATATAGTCACTCCTGCAGCTGGGATTAGTATTCCCTTAGCAATTCGCACTAGGTGGAAACATGCACAAATTACTATGTTCTACTAGCCACTCTGATACAAAGAAAAAGGCTCAAGCTAGGCTAATGTGACTTAGCAAGCTAAGCCTGCAACACACTTGGTTATTCCATAAATTCACAGTGCAATGTGGAAGGGGAAAATAACACTTAGCGGAACGCCTACGGTTAGGGGAAATATCACCACTGCCACGAGGAAATCCCCATCACCTACACTAGTGGATAGCCTTTGGGCATTCACACACTACCAACGGGAGGAACAAGGAGAAAAGCCTGCCTGTTAGTATTTACCCTAGTACTTACCCTAGTTCTAAAAACATCAAAGGGATTGGGGAAGGAAAGATACAAACAGTGTGGAGACGAGACTAAAATGGGAAAGGGGAAATGGGCTCGGTTGACGCTGGATCAGTAAAACCAGCCCTAAGGCAATATAATAGCCACAACTAGCCCAACTCTGCTGGCTTCCACAGAGGAAGTGGGGTGGTGTGCAACAAAATGGTTGTAAAACGTTGTTTCCAGGGACCACTCTTCTTTGTTTTGGTAAAGGATTCAGTCAGCCTGTCAAAGGAGAGCTGAATGACTGATGGCGCATTTGTTCACAATATCCAACATCCAAATTGCGAGCAGAAGGGAACGTTACTTAACTTGGGAGAGATGAAGTGGAGAGGGTTCCCAAGTCGAGCTATTTAGCTGGTTCTAGGTGGTACTTGCGTTGGAGAAGGCTGGATTAGAGGCTTGCAGGACCATCACTGATGATGTGAAGTGACGAGACATTGTGTAACATGAGACCTCCCATGGGAACAAGTCTTCCATTTCATGTCTCCTTCCTGGTTATATTCCCAAGACTAAAGCTGATGATGTCATCATCCTCTTATAGGAGTGTTTAGAAAGGCACTACTCAAAATCCCTCAGAGATGCACGGTCCCAGTACTACTCCGCTATCATCAATAACAGTCCTGGAAACTCAAAGCTACTTTTCTCCAAACTATCATTACACCTGGGTAAAACAGATTCCATTCTCTTTGGATCAAAAACAAACTCGGCAAGGCCAACGGCTTCTCTGTTACAGTGGGTGACAATATTGTCACATACCTGGGTTCCATCCTAGAGGCAAATCTTTCCTGACAAAATGGCACCCAATGTAATCAAAAACAGTAAATTTCGCTGAGTAAATTTTACTCAAACTGAGTACGATTTTACTCACTTGGGCTCAAATGGACTCAGTTTGAGTAAAATGTACTGTTGCACCTCATGGTACCAAAACACCTCAAAGGCACTAATAATAAGATTACAAACATCACAAAACAAACTGGTCAGACTACTGCTTGACCTTACTCCTAAAACCCACCTCACCCCTGCCCATTTTGACAACCTAGGATGGCTTAGAGTGGACGACAGAGTACAGCAACTTGCAATGGGCCTGGTCTACAAGATACACTACACCACTAAGGTACCCATGTAAATGTCGAAATACTTCCCAAAGGTCAGTGAATACCATGACCACAACACCAGAGGGAGTTTTTTTTTTGTACAATTTACACAGCCGTAAAAGAACGTGAATCCCTATTCCCTACCCACCTTCAAAACCGCTCTAAAAGAGCACCTACGGGAGGCTGCAATTCGAAACTGGCCCCGGTAAATGTCCAAACCCCCCCCCACCCAACCCAGTTTCTTCCCCCTCAAATGCATATATTCTCTTTTAGAAACTCTGTCTGTAAATAAACAGTACTGTATATTTGTATATCTTGTATGTCATAAATGTCTGGATGTAACAGTACTGTATATCTGTATGTCGTGTATGTCATAAATCTTATGATGAATTGAAAATGGGGGACCCTGATGTAAACAAGACAAAAGTCTTTCTCTGGTCTGCATCACCTTAACAATTGTATGTATTGAGCCGTACTGTATTGTACCCATTCTGCAATCTGTTTGTAACCCAGGTTTCAGATTCATAACTATTTAGTCATAGGGACATAAATAGTTAATGCCATTGAATAAGAACATAAATAGTTAATGCTATTATGTAAGAACATAAGTAGTTAATATTATTGGGTCATATGTATATTCGTATGAGATTAGCAACTTTGGCCAAATCCTTTGAATTGCTGCACTGCCCTTTAAATTACTTCATGACGTAGATAGATGTCACGACAGCCACGCCTTGCTTTACGGCAGGTGAGTCTTGTAACACGCAGATGAGATTACAGAAACCACGGAGATTGACGCAGCTGTATGTTGCTGGATACCGAGATGAAATAGCATGATAAAAACAGTTATCAAACAGTTATAAAAGATTCCCCCAGTTACAAAACCGAAGAAGCGTTGCAGTTAAAGTAGCCTGTGGTTTTGGTGAGTTTCATCAATATGAAGGAATGAGGAATGTCCCATATGCTAGCGCACTTTAGCCTAACTTAGCATGGGACAGACAGACATTCCCACGTGCTGTGATAAGGTAGCCTACTTTAGCTTAGCATAGCTAAAAGTAGCCTGATTGATTATTCATTGATGAAGCGATAAAAGATGGTAAATAGTTTTTATTTTCTGAATGCCTGCTTGACGCAGGCCAGGTTTTTCTAGCACCCGTTCCACCCTGGGAGCAGTTCCAGGAGTCCCGGCCGACCACCCATCACCACATGTGCCCACGCGGGACGAGGCAGTGTGCCGGACCAATACAAGATGGCGAGCCAACCCACTGAACCTCTGATATAGATCAAGGCTATGTCGGCCTGATCTGAATACCCCTGTTGCTCAACTCCTGTTGCCTCAACAGTCTGGTAGGATTGAGAATTGCCTTCCTCATTCCCAGTGAGGGAGTGGATCAGGAATTAACGAACTGATTGAACTTGAGTCATAAGAACTTCCAAGGACCATATCCTTTTCTATGACACGAACTGATTGAACGAGAATACAAGGACTTCCAAGGGCTTCGACCCCGTTCACCTTTTGTTATTTTGATATTGTATTTTGTATTTGATTTGATATATGGGTACTGATATTTCTCCTATAAGAAGGGAGAATTAAAGGGTAAATACACCCAGTAAGATACTTGAACCACTGATATTTCTCCTATAAGAAGGGAGAATTAAAGGGTAAATACGCCCAGTAAGATACCTGAACTACTGATGTTCTCCATTATAGAGGACGAGTTAAAGGGTCTATGTACCCAGTAAGATACTTGAATCTCATTGATGACAATATTGATTATAGTTGAATCACTGATGGTTATCCTGTAAAGAAAGATGGTTTAAAGGGTAAATTCACCTAATAAGGTATTTGCATTCCTATAACCTGGAATATTTCTATTAATACTTTGTTCGTATTATGCCTGCAAAGGAATAGTTTAAAGGGGCATTTCACCTAATAAGGTACTTGCATTCCCTGCACACTTAAAGGTTTAAATTAATATGTTTAAACACTTACCTATTGAAATGATAAACTGATATAGAGTTTACTGATCTGCAATTGCAGAAGAAAAGATAACGAGTTACTCATGATAAAGGGATACATCCAATATCCAACCTTGAACCTAGCTTTAACTAGAGATAACCCTAATGTGTTGATCCAATCAACCTAGGATATCGAACTAACCTTCCCGAAAGAAGGAGTGGTTAAGGAAATAACCTAAAAGGGATACTTCGCACTACTACCTTGTACTTCGTGTCTGTATGTATTATTATTGTCTAGCTAGCGCGCTTGAAAATAAACCACCGGTTATTGTTATAACTCTGTCTCTTGTCTACTATTCCTTTAATTGTGTATATTACTCCTCTCCTCATTCGAATCTAGAACTGTGCCCGTGGCGAACAGCTGTTACTGTTAGTGATACAAGTGCTACATGTTGAGGCGGTTAGGTGGCCGAGCGGAGATTGCGTTCGTCACCAACCCCGGAGCTGTGAGCTGGAGGGTTGTCACCAGCTTGGCTGGCCGTCTGCACTAATACAATTGGCTGTATTAGAGGGTGGGAGAAGCTGGCGGGGTGGGTCCGGGTCGTTGTAAACAGCGACTCCTACAGTTCGGTCGGGGCGCCTGCTAAGCGCGGATAGGACTTGAGGGGGATAGTGTGGTCCTCCCACACGCTACGCCCTCTCGATGAGAATCCGCGCTGCCAGGTGAAAAGAAGCGGTGATTGGCTGGACGTGTGTCGGAGGAAGCACGTGGTAGCCTCCACTCTCCCAGATGATCTGACTGTGGGGGGTAAGTGCGCAGCGACCAGGAAGGGACTGGGAATTGGCATACGACTAACATTGGGATGGGAGAAAATCGGAGGAAAAATGGAGGGGGAAAAAGATCAATAAAAAAAAAAAAAAAGTGCTACATGTTAATAAAATGAATAGAATAGAATATAAATACTTTTATTATCCCGTGGGAAATTTGACACTGCAAATCGCTCAACATTTAAACATTTAGACAGGACAGGTCACAAATTAGAATAATAACACAAATCAAATCAAGTTGCCTAGGATAAGAGTAGAGTAAATAGAATTAAAATGGAATAAAATATACAGTAAAAATATACTGAGCATGGGGGAAGGGGGGGGGGGTACAGGTAGTAAAAACAACACAAGCAGTGTAAACAAATTGGTCAATATAATTAACTATCTAACTAACTGAAATATATATTCACAGTATTCACAGTGTCACATAAGGTGCAGTATGCATCAGGTAGTGTTATTGTCCTCCGTGGTTTCCTATTAGTCCTAGGTCAATGTCTGGCAGCAGTCGCTGCCCCCTGTTGTGGAGCCCGGAGGCCGCTAGTTGCTGAGATATTTGTACACCTCAACCATGTCCACATCAACTCCCCTGATGGAAACGGGGGTCACAGGTGCACTCCTCCTCCCCAGCTCCACAACCAGTTCCTTGGTCTTCGCCACATTTAGCTGCAGGTGGTTTTTATCGCACCATGTGACGAAGTCCACTACCAGTTCCCGGTATTCCCTCTCGTCACCGTCCTTTATACATCCCACTATCGCAGAGTCATCAAAAAACTTCTGAAGGTGGCAGGACTCTGACCGATAGTGGAAGTCGTTGGTGTAGGCAGTGAAGAGGAAGGGAGAGAGGACTGTCCCCTGCGGGGCCCCGGTGTTGCTGACCAGTCTGTCTGACACACAGCTCCGTAGGCGCACGTACTGTGGTCTGCCCGTCAGATGTTCATTCAATCAATCAATCCAACATAAACCACCTCCTCAAACCCCAAATCTCTCTACACTCCAACTCCACTCAGGAGCAGTGTAGCAACTTTGCCGCCTTCTTCAGGACCAAAGTTGACACCATCCGCTCCCTCCTCTCTAGCCCCTCTCCCCCTCCAGTCCCAACAGTCAACCCACAGCCTGGGACTACTCAGCCTCTCTGCTGCTTTTACAACATCTCACAGAGAGAGGTTGAGGGCATTGTTAGGAGGATGAAGCCTTCCACCTGTGTCCTGGACCCCCTTCCCTCAGCCCTGTTGAAATCCAACATCGGTGCCATGAGCCCTATGATCACCAAGGTCATAAACTACTCTTTCCAGGCTAGCCATGTACCCTCTGCCCTAAAAACTGCTGTCATAAAACCACTTCTCAAAAAACCTCCCTAGAACCGTAAGTCTTGGCCAACAAATACATTTTGATTGGCAAGAAGCCTGGGCAAACGTTAGACTTGCGTCACGTAACCCGGACCATCAACAAATTAATCTTAACTATATTCATAGGACATACCTGATTCCTATAAGATTGAACAGAATGGGACTTAAACAAGACTCCAGATGCTCCTTATGTACAAATGGGGATGAGGGTACATTTATGCACATGTACTGGGATTGCCCACCAGTTAAGATATTCTGGAAAGAAGTGTCCCAGCAATTATCAAATTTCTTAATTCTGAATATACCTGTACCCCCCTCTGTATTGCTGTTGAATGATGTTTTTGAGTTTGCAGTCCCTATACAGCTAAAGAGATTAGTTTTATCTGGTATCACAGCGGCTAAAAAGGTGATAGCATCAAGATGGTTTCAACCGGAAAAAATGTGTTGGAAGGTTTGGGTTCTTACATATCTCGACGTGATTTATCTAGAAATATCTACAGCAAGAATTTTAGGTGTCAGTGAAACCAAAATTGCAATGTGGTTAGAAGTGGTGGAGAGAGGGCGGTTAGGTGGCCGAGCGGAGATTGCGTTCGTCACCAGCCCCGGAGCTGAGCTGGATTTGCCTGTTCGAATCCAGCTCACAGCTCCGGGGTTGTCACCAGCTTGGCTGGCCGTCTGCACTGATACAATTGGCTGTATCAGAGGGTGGGAGAAGCTGGCGGGGTGGGTCCGGGTCGTTGTAAACAGCGACTCCTACAGTTCGGTCGGGGCGCCTGCTAAGCGCGGATTGGACGTGAGGGGGATAGTGTGGTCCTCCCACACGCTACGCCCTCTCAATGAGAATCCGCGCTGCCAGGTGAAAAGAAGCGGTGATTGGCTGGACGTGTGTCGGAGGAAGCATGTGGTAGCCTCCACTCTCCCAGATGATCTGACTGTGGGGGGTAAGTGCGCAGCGACCAGGAAGGGACTGGGAATTGGCATACGACTAACATTGGGATGGGAGAAAATCGGCGGAAAATGGAGGGGGAAAAAGAAGTGGTGGAGAGAATAAAGGCTAGCATATGAATTGTAGTGCCTGGTTAGGAGCGAATGATAATGGATGGATTATCCAAGTGGGGGTCCGGGGGGGGGGGGGGGGGGAGCGAACGAGAGCATATGTATGTAGGGTATTAGATAGCAAGTATTAGGTGTATATCTCGTATGCTAAATTTTTTAAAATGGTGATTTCATTGGATGTGTACTGTTAATTAATGCTTGTATGTATATCTAATTGTATATAATGTTTAAAAAAGAAAAAAAAAAAGTCTTGGCCAACTACAGACCCATTTCCAACCTCCCATTCCTGTCCAAGGTGCTGGAGAAAGTGGCTGCTGCTCAGCTTCAGGACCATCTAAACTCAAATAACCTACTTGAGAAGTTCCATTCTGGTTTCCACTCTGGCCACAGCACCGAAACTGCCCTGGTCAGGGTCACCAACGACCTGCTGATGATGGCTGATGCTGGCTCTCCTTCCCTCCTCATCCTCCTTGATCTCACTGCAGCTTTCGACACCGTCGACCATGACATCCTCAACCACCACACTCGGGGTGTTTTCAAATTAGGAACAGTTACCTCCGTTCCGTTCCCGAGAACGATAGTCCCCACTCCCCCGCTGGCCAGCTTTCACACTACCAATCTCGTTTTGTTCCCGTACACACTTGAGGGAGCAACACCCCGATGTTGGTAAAGCTGGCACTGCCACAGACGCGCTATAGCTGGTGCTTCAACCCTTCTTTGCTCTCGGAGACAGCATTTCGGGATCAAATGAGATAGAATAGAAATACTTTATTCATCCAGAGGGAAATTTGGCACTACAAATCGCTCACAGTAACCAGTAAACATTTAGGTAGACAAAAACAATGAGATCTCGACTCATTGAGTTTATGGAAACGAATGATACCGGTGATGTCTCTGACGCTACATTGTGGGAGTCTGATCATGGCAGAGGAGAGGCTGATGCTTGCGCTGAATAAGCGCTCCCTGCACTTTGGAAGCGCTCTGGGCATTCATATTTCTTATATTCAGAACTTGTAAGTCGCTTTGGATAAAAGCGTCAGCTAAATGACTAAATGTAAATGTAAATGTATATCCAAAGCGCCTTAAGGTGGTATTGAGAGGGCACATTATATCTTATGAAGCCTCTGAAAAGAGAGAAAGACGTAAGCGCTTGGCTGAAATTGAAACACAGCTTCCCTCGTTGGAGCAGGTTTACAGACTCTCACAATCCCAAACAAACCTAAATAATATTTTAAAATTGAAGTATGAATACAACTCTACACTGGGCAAGCAGGTTAGCACCCTCCTCCTTAAAAACTCAGACAGAAGCACTTGTTACAGCAAGCCTCTTCCGTATTTTGGTACAGTTGTGCTCACATTTGCAATCGTTCCGTGCCCTGTAGTGTGAGACCACTTTTCAAGTGGTCCCAGACACGGAACGGTTATCCGGAGAGGCAAGGTCAGATACCCACTATGTCACCTGTGGTGTCCCTCAAGGATCAGTCCTCGGCCCCACCCTGTTCACACTTTACATGCTCCCCCTTGGCTCTATCAGTAGCCGACATGGAATACAATTCCACTGCTATGCTGATGACACCCAACTCTACTTCAAGATCAACCCTACCCCATTTGCAGTCCTGCCATTATCCACATTGACCACCTGCCTGGAGGAGACAAAGGCGTGGATGAAGCACAATTTCCTGCAATTAAACAACTCCAAAACCGAAGCCATTCTCATTGGCACCCCACAGCAGGTATGCTCATCCACCATCACCACCATCACCTTTTCTGGCCGGACTTTCACTTCCGCGTTCGGGATGCGCGATCTGATTGGCCACTGACATTTCTCTCTGCGCCAATCACGTTACGCCTATTTCTGCCTCTAACAGCCTGCTAGCTAGCTAACGCCTAGTTCTATCACTGGTTAAGCTTGTCGACTCTTTCAAAGTTGGTTAAGGTTAGAGTTTGGAATCAGGGCTGATGGTCTATCGCCCTGCTCTAAGACAAACTCTAACATTAACCAACTTCGAAAGAGTCGCCAAGCTTAACCAGTGATAGAACTAGGCGTCATGTGATTGGTGCTGAGAGAAACGTCAGTGGCCAATCAGATCGCGCATCCCAAACGCGGAAGTTAAAGTCCGTTAGGGAAAATATACACGCGGCCAGGACATCACCCTCTCACCAACAGTCACTAACCTAGGTGTTTAAATGGACCCTCACCTGTCCTTTGAAGCGCACATCAAACAACTGTACAAAAACTCCTTCTACCACTTTAGGAACATCGCCAAACTTTGCCCCACACTCTGTGCAATGCCGAAAAGCTTGTCCATGCCTTTGTCTCCTCCAGGCTGGATTACTACAGCGCACTTCTCATCTGGATCCCTAGCAAGAACATCCAAAAGCTCCAATACATTCAGAATAGCGCTGTTAGGATCCTGATGAGAGTGCGGAAATACCACCACATCACACCCGTCCTCAAGTCCCTTCACTGGCTCCTTGTCTCACTCAGGTTGAGTATAAATTCTCTCTGCTAACTCACCGATGTTTCCATGGAAACACCCCTCTACCTTAAAGAAACATGCACTCATCTGCATGCACATTGCATGCACTCATCTGTGTTTCACTACACACATGAGTGCATGCTTACCAACTGTTAGTCTGCAACACTACTATCACCGACATCTAAGAAGGGAGATCCCCCCTTGAATGGCCCTTCTAAGGTTTCTCTCCTCCACACTGCCTGTGGTGCATTTTTCCCTATTGTTAGGTTTTAGTGAGTTTTTCCTTACCTTCGCGTGGGGTATGTCTGGGAGTGCTTGCATTCATTCATTTATTTGCATTTATTTTAAATTTGTTGGACCTTATGGTGTTCTTGTTTTGTTCTTGACTTATTGTTATGTTTCTTCTTGACTTGTTTAAATAAGACGTGTCCGGCCCATGGGGACATTAACGTGTGTTGTCGGGCCTTACAAATACATTTTATTTGATTCAATTTGATTTGAATCCTCCTCACGACACCTCCACTCTGGCTAATTTAGCTAATTTTGGTGACTACAAGTCGACTATACAAATCCTTAGTCGGGGACAGCCCATACAGTAGGCTACTGTTAAACAGAGATCCTAACAGAAAATATACATACGGATGGGGAGGAAACTTTACATTTGGAGGGGGTGGGACGGCGTGATTTTTTTTCGTAGCCGCAGTTTGCGAAGCCGCTCCCTGATTGGCTAGCCCGCGTACAGCGAAGACCCTCTCTGATTGGTTTAGCTCCGAAGGGCTCTTCCGCCTTGTACATATATTCTCTGCTTCGAAGTGGTTATGCTTTGGCCCTCTTTCGAAGTGGGTTATGCTTAGAGTACATGTCAAAATACTTCCCAAAGGTCAGTGAATACCACGATCACAACACCAGAGGGAGCTTTCTCTGGTCTGCATCCCCTTAAACAATTGTGTGTATTGAGCTGTACTGTATTGTACCCATTCTGCAATCTGTTAATAAAGTTTTCAATCAATCAATCAAAAGCTCCACAAATCATGTTAAACCCAGATTCGGCTCAAACAAGGGACTAAACACATTTAGCAATTATGCCACATCAATGTGGAACGCCCTACCCAAAGCTGTGAAGGAATGTGAATCACTACCCACTTTCAAAAACACTCTCAAAGAACACCTACGGGAGACTGCAATTCGAAACTGGCCCCTACAAATGTCCTAACCCAGTTGTACAGTAAATGACCAAGTATGGCTTTGTCAGTATTCCAATGTACAGTGTACAGTGTCCCCCACCCACCCCCTACCCAGTACCCAACCCCCCCCCCAAACCCACCCCACCTACCCAACCTCCTCCAATGTACAGTTTCTACGTCAAATGTATATACACTCTTTTCTGGACGCTTTTTGTATTGGATTAGAATACGGACAAACATTAGCTCCTTAAAATGTAATAACCAGTAAGCGTGAATACTTTCCCTAAGCCACTTGTCCTTCTGCGTTCGGTTTGCGCGATCTGATTGGCCACTGACGTTTCTCTCAGCGCCCAATCGCGTTACTCCTAACAATCGCGCCTAGCTTTCAGTTCCACAGCCCAATTCCTTCAGTCCGATCAATATAAATAACATATTGTTTTCATCTCTCTATATTAACGATCGCGTTACTCCTAACAATCACGCCCTAGCTTTCAGTTCCACAGCCCAAGTCCTTCAGTCCGACATCACATCAATATAAATAACGTATTGTTTTCATCTCTCTATATTAACGTAACTAGCTATAGTGAGTTTTAATATTGAGCACGGCATAACTTATAACTAACTTATGCCGCATAAGTAGGTAATATGCTCTTGCGCGTGACACGACTTTGGGCTTCATTATTCAGCCACAGGCAGGAGTTTTTAGATCACAGGCTGGTCATGCATAATCTCGCCCACCAGACTCTTCTACCGAATTGACTATAGGTTGCGCAAGTCAATCAATAGATTACACTTTCTGTAGGCCTAACACTGACCTACTCCTTCTGTTGTGACACAACATGACATCATGTTAGGGTTGTCACCTTCCGTGATCATGTTTGAACCAATGTGTAAAAAATCTGTTTTAGATTAGGCTGTAAAAATCTGTTCTATAGGCTATATTTAGTCTAGTTTATTAGACAAAGCATAGCGATGCACGGCGGTAGCAGTATATTGATGCGTATATTGATGCACGGCGGTAGCGAGTTAGTTGATAGTTAGTAGTATATTGATGCAGGTAGTTAGTTGATTGATTGATTGAAAACTTTATTAACAGATTGCAGAATGGGTACACTATTGTACTAACCGAAAGTTAGTATATTGATGCACGGCGGTAGCAAGTTAGTTGATAGTTAGTAGTATATTGATGCAGGTAGGTGCCTATTGCTTAATAACAGCGGAGCAGTGCTGCCTTTGCTTCCGCGTTTTCCCTGATTGGCTGCGACACGGCCCGCGGCAGGCGCGGCAACCGCAGAGCGGAGCGGCCGAGCGGTGCTCTGTCGCGGAGCGGAGCGGCAGAACTTGCGGAATTATGTAACCGCCCCTAATCCGCCATGATTTTCATTCGGCGCTTCAGCTCACCTGGCAGAGCAGGGCAGCGGTCCTGCGGTCCGTTGTTGACGAGTTCGAATCCCATCAATTTTTTTTTTTTAACGTGATTTTTTTTTTTACGTGTATTCTTTCGCCGGTTAAGGTTAGGCATGGTTAAGGTTAAGGTTAGGCATTGTTTCGGACAGACAGAGAGGCTCACGGAGGGCTCTCCACCTGGCTGGGGGCCGGGGGGGGGGGGGGGGGGGGCAGACGGAGAGGCTCTCCACCTGGCTGGGGGCCGGGGGGGGGGGCAGACAGAGAGGCTCTCCACCTGGCTGGGGGGCCGGGGGGGGGGGGGGGGGGGGGGGGGGGGGGGGGTGGGGGGGGGGGGACAGACAGAGAGGCTCTCCACCTGAGCAGCAGGGTTCTGTGGTAAAGAATCGTTTACTTGGCTTCGGTGTCGGCGTGTGTTGTCTGTGTGTCTATGTCTAGTTATGTAATTCTGTGTGTCTATGTGTGTTTTCTCTCTGTGTGTGTGTGTGGTTAACCTTGTTTCCATGTCTGATCAGCTGT